>NC_084672.1:23131561-23434879 GCF_028389875.1 Rhea pennata
CAGCATCTGCGTGCCCCGACACTTAATTCCCGCATTCAAGCCTTTTTTTTTTTTTTTTCCTGAGAAGTACTGAGCAATTTCATCATTAACCATTAAACTGGCAGGGAGTCTCCAGACATCAGGAGCTTGTTGAGGCACCAAGGATGCTTTCCATGCATCACAGGTAGCATACTCCATCACATCGTTCGTCATGCATCACGGATGCGGCACATCACGTATAAACATTTCTTGCTCTCCTGACCTGATCTCAATTCAGCCTTCTGCCAAGGGATTTTTGATTTCATCACAGGGATCGTTCAAAAAACCTGGTCTTTCACATCCATGATGCAGCTCTTAGTACACAAACCACAGGTAAACTGAAAGATTCACAATGGCACCTGAAAGCTTTAGCTATGCAAGTTAGAGATCATTAACTGAAGTTTCAGCTAGATTTTAGGCAAATAACTGGCTAATATATTCAAAGAATTACAGGCCACGACCTTTTTTTGATAAACTTAACCCCTTGTTGGTTTTACATTTCTTTTCCTGAAGCCTAAGTAAATCTCAGCTTTTAAGATGAAAATAATAGCTTTATTCCCACTTAGGAATCAAACGAATGCAAATTCTATTTGGATTTTTTAAAAAGTTAAATTGATAATTACCAATTCAAAGCTGAACTTTGCAACTGATTTTATTAGCAGATTTGACTATTAAAAACGACAAAGTACAGTTTGCGAAAACACTTTAGTCTATAGGGCCTGAAATTGATGTGATCTACTTCATAGTATTTAAAACTTCTTCTGTGACTATATCAGTCCAAAATATTTTAGTCACAGTGCTTTTCTTGTTCAAATACTAAGCCAGTCCCTACTACCAGAAAAGCCAGTCTTGCTCTCCCACAGCACCAAGGTCCCACCTGCTCCTGTCCCCCTCTTTCCTTGGATAATACAAGTATTCGTGCAGCCACAGGGCGCAGAGCGGGGAACTGATCCAGTTCGCTACACGCTCCACAAATGCTTGTGAAAACAAACAGGAGGGCATAGCATGAGGCCTTCCTCCTTTTAATGGCAGTGCCAGCTTGAAAAGCTGAATCTAAACGCATGAAAATAGGATTAGCATTTGGCAACAACTTCATATATCTGGCGTACTTCTTATCTGCCCAGACACATTTCTAATAGAAGATTCCCAAATTGATAACAAAATGCCTGATTTTTCTGCAACGTGAACACTGACAGTCCAGTGTTAAAGTGCCAATTCCAGCTGCACAGAAGTTTACTGTAAACCATTCAGGTGCCCTACCCACATCAAAATAGATTTTTTGATGCAATTTTACTTCATTTTCAGTTCTTTGATACTTCCTTCCTTTCCTGTTCTCAAACAGAGGCATCTGGCTTCGGAGGCTACTTTTGGAAATTCTACTTTTCTTGTTAATAGCCAGGCTTTGCCACGTGCAAGACTGCAACAAACAAAATTACTCCTTTTTTTTAATCAGTGCAACAGTAATGCCTTGAAATTTAGAAAGCAAGTTATACTCCATTTTTTTGATCCAAATACAAGAGGACTTGGAAGGTCCTGACAGTCCTAATAACCTAAATGGCAACCTGTTCCAATTCTCACTACAGTGAAACTCCAGGGTTTTAATGCATGAACTGCAGAGCAGTATTAAGGAGATGTTTAGGTTCATTAGGTACAAGAGAACACTGAAAAAGATAAGAGCTTATCCAGAATGAACTGACTCCCCCTTAACCCAAGTTGCTGGACCATTAAACTAAAAAAATGCGAGCTTAAGAAAAAGCTGGAAGTTGCCACTAAGTACTTAAGTGAGAGACACGTTAGTGATGCAGAAATACAAAGGCATCTCTGTGTCAAAAGTACAAAAGGGGAGAAATCACATGAAGTAATCAGAAATACAACTTTTAAAACCAAGACAATGTAGTAGAAACTACTGTCTTATATAAATAAAAATACTGTGTGTTCAAAAATTGAAATAAATGTGAAAACAAGAACTTAGATCTTCTGTGGCTTAGAATATTTTAGTAGTAAATAAATAAATAAATAAATAAATAAGGTGGAATTTCCCAGGAAAATATTCATTACTAATTCTTGGCTATAACGTACATACAGAGCACTAAATAGGTTGAAGTTGTAGAAGAACACAAGACTGCAAAGTTATACGAAGCCTAAGTTAAACAATCTACTAGCAAGAAATACCAGTTAAACCTACACTGGTAAAAACCTCAAACTACAGAATACTATAAACATATTAGCACCATCGTATTATTCACCTCTGGGTCAACATCACATGTCAAAAAATTTACAAGGACATCAAATAAGATTCATTTAAATATAACAAGAGGACAGTCATGTCAGCTGCTGACATATACTTTGACCAAATGCCATAGAATGTGACAGCTTCAAGACATCAAGTAAAAAAAATATATATATATAAAAATTATATATATATATATATATATATAAATATAAAATTCAGTATATATGCAAGTGCAGAAAGCTAAGAACAAAACTGCAAAGGCATCCATACTTCTAAACAAAAAGACAAAAATAGGTGAATAGGTGGCAAAGTTAAACAGGGCTATTCTAAGCAAGTAGGAATTCATAAAAAGAATATAAAATACAGAGTCAGGAAGAAATCCAGGAGAGAGAAAAACAAAATTTGGGGAAGAAGGGGGCAAAAAGTACAAGAGTGTAAAAATTCCTGATCACATTAAACAAGGCAGCAAAAGAAATCCAGGCTGCCTGAGTCCGTGGTGAGTGATTTTGGTAGTCTAGCTCTCTCGGAAAAAGGAAAAAAAGATAGGCCATTTGAACCAAAAGGCTGAAACATCTGATGGACATGCAAGAAAATGGCTCAGCTGTTTTCAAAAAATAGAGTACACTTACTGAGTTGCTACAGTAGATAAATGAAAAAAACAAAAAATAGTCAATATACAATCTTGAAGGTTTGGGCTTTTTTTTTTTTTTTTTTTGAGCTGTAGCAAAAAAAAGTGAGATTTACTGCTGTATGGGATAATTTGAGTAAACTAAAAATCTTAGCTACAAGAGGATGGTTGTACTTCAAATTCTTTGAACAGGTAAATGAAGGAGTGGATAATCCAATCACAACAGGTTTTTTTCACTTTTTAAAAGACCTCTGGACAGAATTTTATGACTAGAGGATACTAAAAAATAATAATAATAAACTGCTATGTTTTGATGAAAAACAAAATAAATGAATAATCAATATTCAAAGTGGTCCAAAGAGTCAACATGTAATGCTCTAAGATCATACATATGAGCTATCATTTACACAACACATTAAGAAAAAGCAGATCAATTGAGCAAAATCTGCAGGTAAAAAAAAAATTCAGCTCACCGGTAACATCTGAAGTTCTTCACTGGTATCCAGTATCAAGTTAGCTGCACAAACTACTTCAGGACAAATAAAATCCACTGCTAACGTAGGCAAAACAACACATCTTAAAAACCTCTCTAACAGGCAATTTACTATTTCTAAACCAACTCAGCAACTCACGAGCTCTCTAGCTGTGCATTCTAGCTTGCACTGTTACACAAGGAATAGGAAGAATAAAAACTTGTGGTACCATTGTTAGCACAGCATTAAATAATTTTCATTAACAATTAAAATCTCTCTTCATATTCTACCCAATTCAAACACTTCACGGTCCTCATTTACTCCATGGAATTAAGCAGACTCCCAAGACGACTTAGTGTGAATTAGTGATGTCTGCAAGCAAGAAAGCAGCACGCAGTATGGTAGTTTTTACACATGCTGTTCTCCAACAGACATTTAGGCAAGCGGTCTCCCATAGGATACTTCGGATACAAAGATATCGGAACCAAGAAGTAGTGACTTTTAAATCGCTTTTCAAGTAGCATATAATCACTTTTCTTTCAATACCTATTTTAAGGTTACTTCTACCTTATCTTCCCCCGTCCGCGTGAACACAACAAAACAACAGTTCACACAGACTGGGCCATTGACCTAACAGATACACCAAATTAAATCTTCATGAACAGGAAAAGCTAACTAAAAAGAACTTACTACTGCAAACCACAGAAACAGGACAGTGACCACAAACACCTTCCTTCTCAAGCATCCTGAAGTAAAAATTCAATGAAACATTGCTTATTCCCTCATTCCCTTTGGTAAGATCATCTTCAGCAAATAAAAATGCTAACTGATGCAAAAAATGTTTATCATAAATAGCTAAGTCTATTTGGTAAAATTAAGATATTCTCTTTAATGTGTATATTAAATGAGGAAAAAAAAATACTTAAAGCACCTATTATATCGCATAAAGCTGAGGTTTGAGTCTGTCTACAGAACTCCACAACTACAAACTACAAGTTGTGCTTATTTATTTAAATGGAATTAATCAGGATTACCACCTTCTTAGCAACTTAACTGGAGAACAAATCAATAGCATTCCATCAGTAAAATATTGCTGTTGTTTTCACAGCACTGAGACATTTTCACTACTAAGAAGTACCTCTCTACACACACATACACTTTAAAAAAAAAAAATCAATATTCTCAGTGCATTCTTTACTTATTCAAGGTGCACAGCTCTATTCCAGTGTGATAACTTCAAGCGAGACATCCCCGAACGTCCGGAGCGGCGTACCTGCACACTTGGAAGCCACCACAACAGGCTAAGCAAGCACAGATCACTACCTCAACTACCATTCCCAAACACCGAACTCTGATTTTCATTTTTTTACTGCTTGAACACCTAGGTCTTAAGATTCACAAAGAAGAAAATAAAATACATTTATACACAGTATTTAAATTAAACATCAAACATGATCTTGGCCTTGAATAATACTGCAACCATTTTTCTTTTTTAGAAATGGTCAGTGATTTAAATAGAAGCAGCAGCAAGCCTACTTCCACTTGTTGACTTCTCAAAACTAGAAGAGATTCCTTAAGGAAAAGTAATTTAAAAAAATAAACCAGTTATCAGAAAAAAATTCAGCTGGACCCCTCATAAACAATTTAAAGTAAAACTGAAAAAAGGGAAAAAAAACTACTGAATATTTAGAAAGACAAGCTAAAAACACATTGGAATACTACAGAGAAAACTATTTCCATGCCAAGCTAGTGAGGAGGGTACAAAGAATTTGCCTTCTACTCTTACACAGTACCCAAGCTAATCTTGCACATGTTTTTATAATTTGAAAGTGAGTGTTAAAGAAACATGTCATACTGCTCTTCATGCAATTTTCCTTAACTCCTACTCCACTTCAACAGTCACCCCTCATCACCCTCTTCCTAGCAAGAGCAAACATGAATTAGGCAATTTTAAAATCTAAGCCAGAACCTCTCACAAAAAGGTGATTAGCTTATAATTTCCTTTTAAATGTCCAAGTAGTTTTCAGATTTCTCTGAGGATCTTCTATTCAAGGTTTAACATCCTGCAAATCAGGGCACTTTATCATCAAGAATAACCAAATGCTTGTATATAAATGAAGAAAAACTTACAGCATGTAATTTCCTTAAACTGTGCTGATAAATTACCAGGAGACAGTTAAGCCAGGTGATTTATTTTTAAAAAGGTGCCTCACTTTGTTTGATGTTTCACTGTGATAAATAGTAAGTACAAGCATGTATATACATCTTACAATTTTTAAATGGAAGTGCTAGTTTATTAGCACAGCTTTACAAACAAGCCAAATCATTTTATTAGAAGATGACTAATAAAGCAAACAAACTCACACTGCAGAAGCTACACACAGCCCAGGCACTTGCAGCCACGGACAAGCAGCAATACATCAGCGCAATCCCACCGAAAGGCAGCTTGATTCAGAGCTTATTAGAACAACAGTTCACACTACGAACTACGAGCCACACTACAGCCTGTTTACACACACAGGCAATCAGCGGAGGTGGCGTCAGCATATCTCGGGAGCTATAAGCAACCAAACTGCTTATATCACATTGTACAAAACACTCAGAATACCACAGATCTGACACATACCATATTTATATGGAATGGGAATATCCACTGGAATCTTGTGCTTAAGTGACTTGGGATGTAATTGAAGCCTGAATATTCAAACTGTATTTTTAAATAGCGATATATTTAGAAATAATTAAGCAGTGCATACAAAACCAAAACAAGCAAAAACCTTATGTTTCTCAGTAACCTGAAAGGTCTATTACCTCCCACCTCCTTTTGTTTTTATTACACTACACAAACATCTTAGAAGCAGCACGCTATACACAGCTGTACCAATTTTAAAGACCTGTAATCAACATGCTATTAAAAACACTTGTTAAGTTCTGGGAGTCTTCTGCATCTTTGATCCTCCCCATTTCTAACTGTATTTTACTATGGAGCTCCTAAATTGCCAGCCTGTTCTTTCACAGAAAAATACCTATTGATTCTAAGGACTTTTGAAGAAAGTCAGGGAGGGACAGAACAAACTTCCTGCTTCTGAATAACCTAATTTGCAATCTTAATGCTCTATACAGTCTTTCACAGCTTTTCTATTAAAAAAAATTTATACCAACTTCCATTTTATTCTTAACAATGTAATTCCATATAGATCAAAGTTTTTACATTAATCCAAGTCAGTTTTTCATGGCTACAAGAGGCAGGATTTAGCTTCAGTTGATGCTTGTTCCTTACTTTTTTTTTTTTTTTTATCCCCTTACCTCACTGAAATATTGTCCCAATTCTAAAGTAAGCATCTCATTTTATCTTATATACAAAGCAACCAAGTAGACATGCAGGGAGGAGATTAATGTTTACGGAGACACAAATAACTGTTCAAAGTTATATAGGTTTTTCCTAAAATAATTCAACTGCACTCGATTCTTCTTCAGAGCAGTGACTGGCTATTTATAGATAGGATCAAATGTCACTCATCAAACATTTAGGGCTACATAAAAGAACACGGGCATCTAGATCTGTAACTTCCGCTCCTCTATACCATTTTTATCAACTCCAAAAGGAGAGCACTCTTTACATTAAAATTTTACTCCTTCTAGATACAGCAAGAAGCACTTCAGTCCTGGCCTGCTGAGCCACCAGTCTCACATCTAACCTCCACCTGGATGTCTAAACCAGGATTTCCTGCACTTCTCTGACCTGACAAGAATCTTCAGGGCACATCCGAGAGATCAGGCTCCAGATAAACACAGCGTAGAAGAGGGTACCATCACCCTTGCCTCTAAAAACACAAAGGGCAGCACCTTCACCGGTGACATGGAGCGTCTGCACTGTGTTCCCTCCACTACCAGCAGGGACTCAAGTCTGCCTCTCCCACCTGCCAAATATGAAAATGTTTAGAAGCGGAACATCTTTTATTTAAATAAATATATAAAGACAACACAAGGAAGAAGAACAATTGTAAAGTAAGGGGGATTAAGAGAAACTTCATCCACTTTGCATGAAATATTAAATATTCCGTGAGACAAAGAATCACAAGAGCCTCTCCCTCTCTGGCTACTCACTTTGATTCTCCCTGTGACTGAACACTCTGAGTTAGGGGAACATGGGGTTCTGGTCCTAATCATGGATGAAATGGAATGGGACATCAACATGACATAAAAGCTCCTTCTACAAATGAGAAAGAGGAGAGCAGGTGTGCACCAGAACTTCCAGAATTTCTGCACTGCTACTTCTAACTTTCCATTCTGAAAAAAAAGTCAGCTTCAATGAATGTTTTACTTTCTGTATTTCAGCACTAAAACCCATCACCACCACCTTGCTGACTTAATTTAGACATCTGACTTCAACGGACAAAAGTTCACCTATCAATTCAGTTTTCTGAAACCGTAAAGGATATCTTTTTTTAAAGCAGCTAAGACCGACCAACACCACTAACTACAGTGAACTGACAGCAGAACAATGAATACTGCAAAAGAATGGCCACATGTAAGATTTTACACATCAAAAAAGTAACTACTATGCATACCCTGCAGATCTTTGAATCTAAGTATCACATATTCCAAAAAAAGGGGGGGGGAAATCTTGCTTCATATCTGGAATCTGCAAAACTTGTATTGCATAAAAGCACAACTATATTCTCTGTCAACAGGAGTCAGCATAAATGATTGTATCAGTAAAGTGTAAGCCAGTAACTAGCACGGACATTTCAGTCTAATGTGAAACAGAACAATTATATCGTGTAATATCAGAGCTTAATCACACTCACTTACAAGTTATTAAACACCACTCATTTGGATCAGCAGTTCCCCCCCCCCCAATTCCATTAAAATACCCAACATTTCCATTAAAATATCAGGATACAAGCTACAGAGGAATATTTTAAAAATGATTCCCAGTATTCATGACAAGATTCAGGTATTACAGCAGTCTACTGCTGACAAGAAGGGAGAAAAGTTACTTTTTCTAACCCAACATTCTGCAAAACCAGCAAACGGCACTACTGCAGAACTGTCGAACAGCCTGCAGTAGTAACAGATTTGTCTTGTGCAAATGCCGTTTTAGAAAGCTGCCTCATGCACGCAGCATACCTCATCTGGAGGAGGTTATGGCTTTTGCAGCCTATAAAGAACCAGGATTCGAAAACGGATCATTAAAGGTAACCATGGTAAAAGGTGCGAGAACGACCTCGACCAAAACGCTGCCAGATCGTTCGTTCCTAGGGTACCAGAGCAGTTTTCAGGCAAGTTGCTCTCTCTCTCTCTCCACAGGTTGTCATCTCCTCTCTGGCCGAGTCCCTACTGGTTTCTGCAACACTTGCCTGCTTTTCCAGCTCGAGGCGAGCCCCTTTGTGCCCGCACCGATTCCAGCGGCGTCCCCCCGCCCCGAGCGCGGGGAGAGCGCCCGGCGCGGGTGATGCAGCGAGGCGTCCGTCCGCGAAGGCTGCGGGAAGGGGCCTCAGGTGTCTCCCGCCGTCCTTCCCACTCCGCGAGCGGGCACGACCGCTCAGAGGGGCGCGCAGTGGCCTCTGCTGGCGCAGGCAACGCGCCCGCGACTGTCCCACTCGCCCAAGTGGAGCGGCCCTGCGCGGCACGGCGGCGGCCGACTGGGAGCGGCGCCCCGGGCCGCGCAGCGGGGGCCGCCGCCGCCGCGCGCCTCCCTCGCGGCGGCACCTGCGGGCGCTGCCGCGGGGGCTCCGCCGCGCGCGCGCTCAACCGCCGCCCGCGCGCCCCAACCGCCGCCCGCAACGGCTCCGGCGCGCGCTCGCGGAGCCGCGGCCCGCCGCCCCCCGGGCGCCCGCCGCCGCTGACAGGGCGCTCGCCCGGCTCCTTACCTGCGGGGAGGCTCTGCGAGCTGCTCCGAGCGGCGGCGCCGGCCGGGCCCGGCTGCCCCAGGAGAAGGGCGATCCAGAGGGAGCCGAGGAGCCGCCGGACTCTCCCCGCCGCCATCGCTCCGCTCCCCGCGCCCGGCAGCCAGGCACCCAGCGCCAGCCCCTCCCCCGGGGGCCGCTCCTGCCTGCCGGCCGCCCCGGCCGCGCTGCCCGCTCCTCGGCCGCCGGGCTGCGCCCCTGCGGCACCCTGTGAAGGCGGCGGCGGCTGGGGGGGGGCGGCCCGCGGCGGGCGCCGGGAGCCCGGCGGGGGGCGGGCGGGCGGGCGGGCGGACGCGCAGCCTCCCCGGAGAGCGGCCGGCGAGGAGGCAGGGAGCGGCGGCGGCGCTCACTCCATTGCGGGCCAGTCCCAGCGCCGCGCTCCGCGGCTCCCTCGCACGGAGCCAGAGGGGCGCTCGCCGCGCCGCGCCGCGCCGCGCGCTCCTCCCCCTCGCTCCCACCCCCCGGCCCGCCTCCCCCCCTCCCCCCAGCCGCGCGCGCGCGCGCGCCTGCGCCCTCCGCGCTCCTCCCCCGCCGCCGAGCCCGGCGCCAGGTGCGCGTGCGCGCGCCCCGCCGAGCGCCGCCGCCCCCCCACCCCCAGTCCCGCGGGGGGGGGGCGGCCCGAGGCGCGCGCGCGCGCGGCCGTTGGGCCGCCTCAGAGCGGCGCCGCTCGCCCCGGGCCGGGCGGCCGCGGTGCGCGGCGCCGAAAGCCGCCCCGGGGAGCGGGACGGGGACGGGGACCCGCTCCGCGGTGCGGCCGCAGGCCGTGCTGGAGCGGAGCGTCGCGCCCGGCCGCCGCCTCCCGCCGTTTGTACGCGCCGCTTCGGCCGTTCGCCTGCGGGCGCTGCAGATGGCCCGAGCTGGGAACCGTGGGATGAAGTTTCGGGGTGTTTAAGTGAAATAATCTTGTTTCCCCCCCCCTCTTAACCGCAGCACAGTATGACTGCATAACCTGTGTATGTTCGTGCACAGAGACATGCAACAGCAGAAATTACCAGGTGCCAGTTCGGTAATTCTTGCAAATTTGTTAGTCGGATGAGTCGCTGCAAAACAAGGAATAATTGCGCTACATGTTCCTGGGAACCTGCGGAGAGACACAGTAATCCTGCCTTGAGAACCATCAGAAACAAGCTCCCAAATGTTATAAAAATACTAACTGGCAGAAACTTGTTTCTTGGGGAGCGAGGGGACGTCTGCTGCGAAATACTCAGTGTTGACTTTTGTAATAATCTTGTTTCTCAACAAACCAAAGGATAAATAAATGTGAAGAAAAGACTAAACACACTTTGGAAAGGCAAATGAAATGTATGTTCATCCTCCTGGGGGTAATTAGTTTTATACAGCATTTGCCATTCAAATCAAAATCATTTGAATGCTGCATCATTACCAGTTTTACTCTCACTGGTGAATCTTGGATCCTTACAAAGAACACAATAAGAACTATAAATACACATTCCCTCTTCATTAATCATATGAAATGTAGCCTTGTATTTCTTCCATCTCAGCTTGTTCCCCACTAAATTACACATATATATATTATTATTATTATTGTTTTAGAATATGTATGCTATCCCTGCTTCTCATGTTGTTATTGACTAATGGAACTGTCTCTCTCCTACATAAATTATGTAATACCAAGGCTCAGGAGGTGGTGTGGTTATCATGAGATAACCACAACCCTGGGGCATTACGAGACACGAAACTCCGCTGACCGAGGTACAATCCCCTAAACCTCCGCTTGTGCCACGAAGTGTTTTAAATGGAGTTTAAAATACTTTGTTGCAGAAAGCATTCCTGCTGAGGAGGTGAGGACAGCTTGGAAGGAAGTTTGTTGTTTGCCTAGGTTAACTGCTGTACGTGTGCTATGGGTGTCCCTCTCAACACAGGCATCTTTATAGTGCCGCGCAATTACTCCGGATGCAGTGGGATTTGCAGGTTTGCTTATTTGGAGGCTACCCGGTGAATCAGAGGGCTGACACACTTCACGGCGCCCCAAAATGCAGGTGTGCAATTTATCTGTACCTACGCACACAGCAATGCGCACCACGCAAATGTTAGCATTACTACAAAGTATCAGCTAACACAGCTGTCTGCCGCGTTTTTCTTTGAGAAACTTGTTCTGTTCTTTTATAATTTTGTTTGGTGTTTCTGTCAGAAAACTGGAGTTTTGTTCTCCACTAAAAATATCCTCGAGCATTTTCACAATGATGAATAATTACCTGCTCGGAAGGCAAGGATGTTTGGTTTTCTCCATACTAAGGCTTGCCTAGTTACACTGATATCTGATATGCCAGGAGGATTACCAGCAATGAACTGCAATAATTTTTACTCAAAATGGAAGCACTGATTAAAAGTAGAATTGGTATCACTAATTAATGTTAAAGTTGGTTAGTCATTCCCATCATTAAATCATGTCTTCAGCCACTTTTAGTATTGCCAGACTAACTATTTTGCTGAAATTTAAATGTCTGGTTCATACCTCGAGTTAAATTTTAAAAATTTCTATCATTTCATCTGTCTGTGGGCAACCTGTCCTTCCAGTCCACGTCGCTTCCCGGGCAGGGAGCTCGCTGAGGAACCGGCAGTGGGGACAAGCACTGGACGCTAAGTTGGCAGGCACGGAGGATCTGGAGGAAGCCAGGTTCTCCGGGGCGGTGAGGGGAACCGGGAGCTGGAGGGAGAAACGGGGTCTGCCGGGGAGGGAAGGATAAAGTGAACCTCATCAGCAGGGACTATCTGGAAGCAAATGGGTAGGGGGAATACTGAAAACAGATTGGAAATGGGAGAAAAGCAGTAAAACACAAGTTATGAAAGAGCAGAAAAAAGGTTGCCAGTGCGAAAGGATACGTCTAGCTCAGGTGGTGAACCAAGGTCAAGCAACAAAGGTAAGTGCCTAAACAACTTCCACTTAATTTACTGTAAAAATGAGACGTAGTTATTTTGTGTTCCTTGCAAGGAAGTGTAGAAGAAAGCACTGTGCTATGACCAAGGGGGGTGACTGCTGCTGCAGGAAGGGGCTTCTGCCCCACAACGCCTATACGATGCAAAGCACAGGGCTCAAAACCGACTTTTCACAGTGATGCACTAATTGTGTGATCTTCATTTCCTGCGTGCTTGATTTGATATTTTGAAGTCTGATTTGCAGAAGTGAAGAGCACTTATAGATATAACTGCAGCAAAAGAGAATTTACTGACTTTGACTAAAATAGATGCTTTGCCATGTTGTATTTTCTGACAAGATCAGAACACAAGTATTCTAATTGGACATCTAAAATTAAAATAATTTTTTTTACCATTCTCTTAGTACACCTTAGTTCCTCATCCATAAAATAGGGGTAATACCAGTTCTCACACTGTGTTGGAGAAAATGAATTAGACTTCGTGAAGCGCTCACATCATAGTGATGAGTACTGTGGAAAAGCCCAGGAGAAAATGAATAAATCTGTCTTCAGAACAATATTTGAATAGCACGCAGTAAATAAAGCATGGGCCACACAGTGAACAGCGAAGAGAAAATAAAATTATTACTTAGTGAGCACAGTCTATTCTGTACAATGAGTGAGGCAGGGAACCTGTCGAAAGAACAGCATGTGATCTAATTACAATTAAATAGTGCATCGTAATGCAAATGCACAAAAGAGAACAAATTACAGTTGCACAAGCCACCTTAATGCTAGCACTTCTTAACTTTTAAACTCTTGAAAAATGATAAAAAAAAAAAAGAAAGATCCTAGAGTGCAAACATGTAATATATGTGTATAAGTGATTCCACCACCCTTTAATAGCTGGAGACAATATATGTACCTTATCTGCTACAGCCATTGTTATATGGTTGAGTGGACAAAGTGTTTTTCTTCTCTTTGAGATGTCTAAGCCTTATAGCCGAGATTTAATACTGTCATTCAAATATTGACATTGCATAGTTCTATATTCAAAATTTACTTTATTTGGGAGTCTGTGCATAATGGAGACTGACAGTATTCTCCACAGGGAGAGTCAGAGGAGGACCTTCAATGATGATGAATTTGTTTTTTGCCTAAAGTACTTCATATTTTAAACTAGCCTTTCTTTTTTTCCTTCATGTAGAAGCAAGGTTATGGAACAAAAGCAACTTCACTGAATTCAGGCCTTAGGTTAGCACAGAACCTTTTTGACTCCTTGAGGGTCTTGGAGCCACTTCAGAGCTGCTCGTGGTTGCACTTGGTTATCTATTGCTCATGAGGTGTTGAAACTATAAATCAACTGTTCAGTGGCACTTGTGTCCACCTTTCTGATCCGATTCTGCTCTGTTGCGCAGCAGGAAAAGAGGTGGCACAGAATTGTTCCACCAGTTTTCCATTATCTGGAGAACTTCCCTTAACTGGGCACCCTCCAGCAGCTGGTTAAGGCAACTTTGTGATAGAAAGGAGCTGCAGCAGAAATAGAGATTTGGCTCATTATGTCTAAGACTTACAGCTATGAGATGCCGATCTTCAGTTTAATCATCAACTGCGTTGTCTGCCTTGAGTACGAGATATGAGCTACGCCCGCAGACTTCTGACAATGATGACCTGTGTTTGATGAAGCCAGCATTAGTTCCCACACTGATCTTAGCATCACAGTGCCCAGCAAGGTATGCTCTCCTTCATCATTCAGGAGGGACCAGATTTTTTTTTTTTCATTTTTCATATCTATTGGTCACAGATATGGTTTTGCAAAGTGCTTTGAGGTTGTAAGTTATCCTCAAGACTATGCAAAGCAAATTCTAGGTTAGTGGGCCATTTGCCAAAAACTCTCTAACCCCAGTACATATTTGTGTCATTCCTGATGTCAACAGCAAGACAATTCGAACTCCTCACTCGAGTCAGGGGGTTATAAATTGAGATAGACCTTCCAAAAACTAAGGTTAGTACCCTGGAAAGTTTTGGAAAGGAAGACTGAGCTCCTTAGCTGGAGTCAGTGTCTAGTAGAGAGTCTGAAATAAGAGCTGAGTAGTTGGTGTGAAATGCTTTTAATGGCTTCAGCTGCTGAGCAGAAGAGCTGTTGAGGTCTAATCCAATGTTTGTTTATTCAGAGATTTCAGATGCAGATAGCGGGAACATAGAATCCAAAATGCAGGGATTACCAAAATCTAGTCAACATTTTAAAGGAAAGAATAATTTATCTGTTATCAGAATGTGCATAATGTGGCTATCTGGACATTCAAAAGCAGAGAAATCCAGGTAACTCCAAGGGGAAAGCCTGATGATATTGCAGTCAGTGGGATTTTTGCCATCCACGTAACCAGAGAGAGATTTCATCTCTGAAAGCCTGTCATGGGACATCACTGTGCCACAGACATTCACATTATCAGTGACTCTTTGTTTGGTATTTTTCTCTCTCTGTTCTGGTGATTATCATATAGTTTCTGTTCTCAGCTGAACTCGTTACTGGAGACACTGATATTTGAGTCTCTGTTCTTCCTCCTCACTAGCAATGCCTGCACTTTTCCAGTGTCTAGCTTCTCACTGAGGTACTGTAACCCTCTTTGGACAGAAGGCCTTCTTGCACACACAACAAGAGAAGAGACAGATGGTCCACGCACTCTCATGGGGCAGGATCAGGGTCAGCCTTCTCTGCAGCTTAAAAACCATGTAAGCCAGACGAGGATTCCAGGTGGTGTTTATCCCAAAGCATTTCCAACAATCCCACAAGAATGTTAATTACTGACATCAACAATCTTCTTATTCATGTAATGGGAATGCCTAAAGGTCTTACCTGAGGTTGGGACCTATTGTATCAGACACTGTATGATCACATACTAAAAACAAGTCTTTGCCCAGGAAATCAGAAGGGAAACAGAACCACGGAAAAGTGTTACGAGTTACGAAAGGCAGTGCAGTGGGTCTGCGATAAAGACAAATTTCACACCTCTTGAGTTCTTCTGCTTCAGTGCTGTGTACACAGTATCACATTTTCTCCTATGTCCATGCTAGCAGAGGCAAGGAAGTGAAATTGCTGCAACCTGAGAGCAGTTCAAAATGGAGAGGAAAAAAAAGAGAGAGGAGAAAGGCTAAAAGAGAAGGAAGAGAACTGATACCTAGCACAAAGAAATCGTGCCAGTCTTTTGCCTCTGGGGAAGGGAAATGGAATGGAGAAACAATTTTAGAGCAACAACAGGAGATGCCTGGAAAACATACTTTTTTTTTTGTTACCTTACAGATTGGGCTGATGTGTTGGATCATATGACCCTTCCTTTGCATACGGCAGTTGTTCCAATCCACCTGCCCCAACACACACACCCCATACACACTGCACTCACACGAGAGAAGAGGCCAAGACAGCTTCCCGGCAGCTACACAGCCTTGTAGGCTCTCTCCAGCTCTGGCATCCATGCAGTGGTCAGGGGGCAGATCAGCTGCACTTGGTTTGTGGAGTCCTAAAAGTGGAGAGATGCAGCCAAATTGCCAGCACATGAGATACAAATGGATCAGCCAGAGCTAGATGAGCAAGTCTGATGCAAAAAGCTTGAGACTAGATAGATTTGATGGCCATGTCAACATCTGCAGCTCCCACAGATATCTGTGGTACTGGAGGTCAGCCACTGCTGGCTTGTACCTCACGCTACTACTTCAGATGTTTGAAACTGAATATACATATATAATACGTATATGCCAGGAGCCGGTGTTTGAAAATACTGGCAAAGGTATCCTCCTGTTTTAAATGGGCAAAACCAGAGGCAAAGAGAAGTTTTAGAACCCTAGGACAAAATGGTAAATATGAACAAAATTGCCTTGGTCCACTAACACAATAGTTCAAAACCAACAGCATACATCATTAGTATGATGGGGCATTCAACGTAGCTAAAAGCTTGGGTTCACTTCCAAGCCAGAAACACAACTTGTAATAAACAGCAGATGTAGTGAAGGCAGGGAGGATGATCTGCAGAACATCAGATGACAGATCTGGACAGGGAGAGAGCCCTGTTTGCGACTGTAATGGGCAACCATCTTGTTCATACACTTCTCAGACAGAGTTTTGGCTCCACTTCCTCCTTCTGGAATGCTCCTCAAAACCTCCTCACCCTTTCAAATACTGTGAAGGAGTTTCTTACAAATGGAGTGGATTTTTCATGGAATGCATATTGGACTACTTCATTTTTACTATGCCATCTGAAAAAGGGACAAGCTTAAATACTTGTAAAATTCAACTTCTTGGAACAGATCTTCAGAATCGTGTATCAGAAGCTTTGAAGATTTTACTGTGAGGTTATAGATGTAGTTTTACCTACGCATAACACTGCAGGGACCTAATTTGACTCTATATATCCAATAAATTAAATATCTTGTTGCCAATGCCAAAAAGCAACAGATCCAAGTCCACATTTAGACCAGGGTTTCCACTCCTCAAGCTCATCAGGTGCCACTGAGGGATATCTGGAGCCCTAGGGGACTTGTCTTTCCTCAGTGACCTCCTGCCACATGGTCTATACAGCAGCTAATCATGGTATCTCCAACAGTGCCCAACCCATAGGATGGAGATGAGTTTCTACATTATACATCAAAGATGGAGAAACGGGGTAAAACAGTCTCTTCCAAAATAAGCAAATTGCATGCTGCCTGAGGAGGACAGATTGACAAAGAAGCATGTTCAAGAGTAATGGAGTAGTAGAGGAAACCAAAGTCTCCCACCTTTGCTCTGGGTATAAGAGTGGCAGCTTTTAAATGGACTCAGCTCGAATAATCCAGATGTTCAGATTCAAACTTTGCTGTTAGTGTTTACATGGTTATCTTCATTTCTATTGGCAAGACCCAAATTGCTGCACCCTCCTACAAAGAAAGTCAGGGAGCCATTCTGCAGCACCTCTATACACAAGAGACATCTAGACAAGATCTTAGTTATGTAGCTCATAAGAGAGCATGGAGGTCTCTTTCCAAAGAGTTACAACAAGGATAAGCCGTGATTTACAAAGGAGAGAAACGAGCTTCTGTTCCCAACAGTTTCCAGTCTGAAAGCAGAGCTACGCTTCATACCATTCTGCATAAATTTTACTTCAAAATCATTCCTAGCCTCTTGCAAATTCTCAGTGCCTCCAAAAAGAAGGCAAACTTGCCAACATTTCCTCCTAGTTTTCAGCAGTACTTTTAGTACTGTCTGAATCTTTCTCAGATGCAGGACTGAGCAATTTAGAGAAACAAGGGACAGTTTAAGCAGGAAAGAATACATTTCATGCTGAGGAATGGTACTATACTGACAGCTCTAGCAGATAAAACGTGGGTAGCCTTCAAACAGGTAAAGTGTTTCACTTTCTAAGGCTGTCAATCTGGTATTTTTCACACACATTAATTTTAGTTTCTTTTTTTGTTTAAACATCCCTTCAGGGCAACAGTTCTGGAATAAAACACCACCATTCTAGCACCTTTCCATGCTCCTCCCCAGAGACCACTGATCAAAGCCAGGAGAGCAAAACATGCAACTCTGATGGGATGTGAAATGCGGGTGATCGTGCCATGAACCCTTGAATCTTCCTGACAGGTATGCTGCACATTAAGCACATCAGGATCTGTACATCTGTTGTCACAATGTGGTTTTACCACATCTTTTTATTTCCTTAGTACCTGAATGTCAGCTTTAGAAATCAAATTACAGTCTGAGTGCTGCAGGCTGCAGCCCCCTTACTGAGCCACTAAATCAGGCTAATTGAAACAACAAATATGCCTGAATAGCAGTTCCTTATGAAAATGTTGCCCTTACAACACACTGCTTTTACTTCTAACGTTAACTTGACTGGACTTATTGACTAGTTGGTATTTCTGCTACTGCATTTGAAGTTTATTGATTCTAAGAAATATGGAATGAGCTTCAAAGAGGTCAGAATATGACACTGTGCCCAAGTAAGACACAAAGAGATTCAGAAATACTAAACAGAGCAAAAGAAACTGCATAAAACTAAAGAAGGTCACTAGTTTATACCACCAGAGATCACTGGTTTTTGAAAATCACTGCCTGTTGGCAGTCATGTGCCTTGCCCAAAAAGATGTGAAGGTCCACATGATGAAGGTCCATCTAGTCCACATCCTAGTTAACAGGTACCACACTGTAAGAAAACAGTGCACAGGCTGTGTTGCTCCACCTACAACTCTCTCCACTAACACACGTTCCTTGGACATGCTCTTAGGAGGTCCAAGGATTGAAACAGCACATCCTCCTCCAGAGTAGCGTGAGACACATGCTGACAGGGAAGGCTGCAGGGAAGATACTCATGCACTATATAGGTAGTGTACCTTTTGCATAAAAGGAAGATGCCTTCACACTCCACAGGCATTCAGCTGAATCAGTTCACCACCAAAAAAATGGAGCGCATTTAGGTGTTGGGAACCAACTTACATTGTTAAAAATAGGGAATTCACAGAGAAAGAGGTTCAGGCTATCAGAAGTACCTTTCATTTCTGAAAGTATAAACGTGCATGTATTCAACAAGGAATTTATTTCTCAAAAAGGCTCTGATTTCACATTCAAAAACATACAGTGAGTGCTAAAAAAGAAATTGAGAAAGAGAAATTGATATAATCTCAAATTAAAATTTACATTCTAAAAAGAGAAGAAATGGCATTTTTCAGATGAGAGCCCTCTGAGGCAGGTACCAAATAAGATCTATTTGATGGAGGAAGAAAAGCTTTCTCACGAATCTAATGTTTTTTCTAGCTTCAAATGGCTGCAATCTGTCTCTAAAACCCTCTTTCAGGCTGACGCTCGCTTCACGATCTGCTAGCTTTGTCTAAACCATGCTCAGAAATGGTAGTCCAGCTTTTTCCTTCTGACCTCTAGCCCACTCACCAGATATCAGGTAACAGTCATCTGGTCCTTCTGGGGTTGCTGTTGCAATATCCGCTGTGAGCCGCTACTTCTCATGCTGCCAGGTCATTCTAGGAAGTACTACTTCTGGAGAAGGCAGAGCAGGAGAAGACAAGGTATAGCATTACTGACATGCTTTTGATGTTTTCTGCTACTGCTGCTGTTAATGTGTGTGTTTTTATTAAAGAGCGAGCTCAGATATTACACTTAGCTTAAAAACAAAGCTGTAAAAAAGTACCAATGAAAGAGATCAATAAAAAAAAATCCCTTCACATAAAACTCCTATTCTCATCTTCTCTTATTTTTTAATCATTGCATATAATTTCTGGCAAATGTTCATGGGGTCCTGTGCCACAGGAGGCACCCAAAGGAGCACGTGCTGGGCACAGACTCCTGTTGCAGGAAGTGAGTAGCAAGAACTCAGTCACTAAGTAAGGCAAAGGTCTTATTCTGAACGGTTTCCAACCCAGAAAGACACAGAGTTTAGTCTTGTTCCTGGCTACAGCCACTTTTGATGCATGAAAGATCTTGCTAACTTTCAGTTGACTCAGGTGAACAATATGTTCCATGTAAAAATTGACAAATGTAAGAAATCTTGCACTTCACATAAAAATGACAGATACTATGCATGTAAACAAGGAGTCAGCTTAGAAAGCTCTGTAATTCTCTAACCTCAGTAGATGATTTATAGTGCTGAAAGGCTAACTGAACTCAGATAAGAAATCGGATCACATCTAGGTTTTGGGACAAACCCCTGATAAGTAGACTTTTGACTCACAGTTAACGTGGCATGAATGAGTCCAGTACTGGATGCATTGCAGCACAGCAGCTGACTTGCAGACCATCTTTCAAGCTGTGAGCTGAGCTCCACGAATCTGTTAAACAGCACTGGAAAGTCACCATATCCACACTAAAGTTGTCAGAGAGAAGGCAGATCCTGTAATCCAAAATACTACAAAGAAGGGAGCTGGGAAGAGTTCTGTGAGTTCAAGAGCAGTCATGCTAGCAAATAGCCCATGGACCCAAACACAGAGGGTGAGCATCAGAAATCCCCACCTTTCAGAGAAGACAGAGGAACTCAAGCACGTACCAACACAGTGGTCAGCGTGGACAAATCCCCATTCAGAATATTTCACAGGCCGAGGGCAAGTGAGGTGACACTGGAGCAGAAGATGAGCAAACCACAACCTGAAAGATAAAGTGATACTCATTCATTTTAAGTTGTGTAGTTATTGATACAGTGATAGGAACAGATAGGAACAACAGAAAAGCTAAAAGAAGACTCTCGAAATGGGCAGAAGTGGTTGAAACTGCCCTAAGTCAGCACCTAGTGTGGGTATCTTCTACTTCACCAAAGGAATCTGTTGTTAAATGTATCGGGAAACAACAGACAGCAAAACAATCTGAAATATTAGCAGCCTATGAGAGAGATGGTGGAGGATCCTGCAGGAAAAGAGTAAGGCAACAAGTAGGATTGCAACCCTGGATTTCAGGAGAGCGGACTTCGGGCTCTTCAGAGACCTAATTGGTGGAATCTCATGGGTTAAGGCCCTAGAAGGAAGCGGGGTCCAGGAGAGTTGGCTAGTATTCAAACATCACTTCCTCCAAGCTCAAGAGTGGTGCATCCCTATGAGAAAGAAGTGCAGCAAGAGGGGCAGGAGACCTGCATGGGTGAGCAAGGAGCTCCTGGCCAAATTCAGACAGAAGAAAAAGTACACAGAGTGTGGAAGAGGGGACAGGCTGCTTGGGAGGATTATAAGAATGCAGTCAGAGTGTGTAGAGATGCGGTGAGGAAGGCTAAGGCCCAGCTGGAATTGAGTTTTGCAAGGGATGTCAAGGACAACAGGAAGGGCTTCTTCAAATACATCAGGAGCAAGAGGAGGACTAGGGGAAACGTGGGCCCGCTACTGAATGGGGTGGGGGCCCTGATGACAAGGGGTACAGAGAAGGCAGAATTACTGAATGCCTTCTTTGCTTCAGCCTTCACCGCTAAGGGCAGCCCCCAGGAATCCCAGAGCCTGGACTTGACGAAGAAAGTCTGGAGAAGGGAAGACTTCCCTTTGGTTGAGGAGGATAGGATTAGAGACCTTCTGGGCAAGCCTGACATCCACAAATCCATGGGCCCGGATGGGATGCACTCACGGGTACCGAGGGAGCTGGCAGATGTTGTTGCCAGGCTGCTCTCCATCACCTTTGAAAGGTCATGGAGAACTGGAGAGGTGCCTGAGCACTGGAAGAAAGCCAATGTCACTCCAATTTTAAAAAAGGGCAAGGAGGGGAGCCAGTAACTATAGGCCAGTCAGCCTCACCTGCATCACTGGAAAGGTGATGGAACAGCTCATTCTGGATGTCACCTCCTGACATATGGAGGAAAAGGAGGTGATCAGTAGTAGTCAGCATGGATTCACCAAGGGGAAATCCTGCTTAACCAATCTGAGAGCCTTCTCTGATGGAATGACTGGCTGGGTAGATGAGGGGAGAGCAGTGGACGTTGTGCACCTTGACTTCAGCAAGGCTTTTGACACTGTCTCCCATAACATCCTCCTAGATAAGCTCAGGAAGTGTGGGTTAGACGAGTGGACTGTGAGGTGGATTGAGAACTGGCTGAAAGGCAGAGCTCAGAGGGTCATCATCAGTGGCGTGGAGTCTAGTTGGAGGCCTGTGGCTAGTGGAGTCCCCCAGGGCTCAGTATTGGGTCCCATCCTGTTCAACTTATTCATCAATGGCCTGGATGAGGGCACAGAGTGCCTCCTCAGCAAGTCTGCTGATGATACCAAGCTGGGAGGAGTGGCTGATGCACCTGAGGGCTGTGCTGCCATTCAGAGAGACCTGGACAGGCTGGAGAGCTGGGCGGAGAGGAACCTCCTGAGGTTCAACAAGGGCAAGTGCAGAGTCCTGCACCTAGGCAGAAATAACCCTAGGCACCAGTACAAGCTGGGGGCTGACCTGCTGGAGAGCAGCTCTGCAGAGAAGGACCTGGGAGTGCTGGTGGATGATAAGTTGACCATGAGCCAGCAATGTGCCCCTGTGGCCAGGAAGGCCAATGGTCTCCTGGGGTGCATTAGGAAGAGTGTTGCCAGCAGGTCGAGGGAGGTGATCCTGCCCCTCTACTCAGCCCTGGTGAGGCCTCATTTCGAGTACTGCGTCCAGTTCTGGGCTCCCCAGTACAGGAAAGACATGGAGCTACTGGAGAGAGTCCAGCGTAGGGCTATGAGGATGATCAGGAGACTGGAGCATCTGCCCTCTGAGGACCGGCTGCGAGAGCTGGGCCTCTTCAGCCTGGGGAAGGGAAGCCTGAGGGGGGATCTGATCAATGTGTACAAGCACCTGAAGGGAGGGTGTCCAGGGGACGGGGCCAAACTCTTTTCAGTTGTCCCATGTGACAGGACAAGAGGCAGTGGGCAGAAATTGAAGCACAGGAAGTTCCACCTGAACATGAGGGGGAATTTCTTCACTGTGAGAGTGATGGAGCACTGGCACAGGTTGCACAGAGAGGTTGTGGAGTCTCCTGCTCTGGAGATCTTCAAGGCCCGCCTGGATGCAACCCTGTCTAACATGCTCTAGGTGACTCTGCTGAGCAGGGCGGTTGGACTAGGTGATCTCCAGAGGTCCCTTCCAACCTTACTGATTCTATGATTCTATATATATAGCTGTGTTGAAAACACAGCAAGGCTTTGAGCAAGGCTCATTAGAAGAATGTCTTTATGGGACCTGAACAACTACAAGAAAGTGAGGACTTCTAAAAAATAGGGAAACTCACATATGGGGCTGAGTAAACCTAAACAGAGCCCACCCATCATAAAGCTCATCTCTTAAACCAAATTCTTGCATGGACTACAGCAGAGGCTAGAAGAGGCGCTGGATAGGCTCACAGCTCTGTGAAAGATGAAGGAAATGCAGAATTGATAGCAAGTGGACCCTCACGGGTCACCAGAGAAAGGGAGGAAAAATGAAATCCTTTGATTACAGTCAGACAAAAATAAATATGTAGGAAAAGAATGTTTTCTATTTCCTGCAAGGAGTAAAAGTTTGGGGGGAAATGGACTATGCCAAATATTTTCCTCTGCTGGAGGCATCAGCAGGGTTCTCACAGGCACGTTAGGAAAACAGAGCATACGCTTGTGCATATTCAACAGCCCCTATGGGAGACATCATTTCCTCAGACTGCCATTTGGGTTGTGTTTGGCACTTGAACTGTTTCATGGGCTTTGATAGTCTAGGATTTGCGTAGATGATGTTTTGTTCTGGGGGAAAAGAGTAGAAGCACATGACTAGAGGCTTTTGAAAGACTTGGACCAGCAGAGCTCAACCAACAAAACTCCTTTGTAATGGAAATGCCATACCTAGGCATAAAATTAGAATAGCAGTGTGTGCAAGGAGATTACAATGAGGTTGAAGTCATCCCCAGTATTCCCGCCCCAACAGAAAGAGATGCAAAGTAAAGGTTCCCTTGTAGTAGTGAACTAGCTGCCCAATTTAGCTGCCCAAGCAATCAGATCTTTATGTGCAGAAACATTCACTGGACCCAACATACACAGGCAGAAAAACTGAAGGAGCTAATCAATGGCCCCAGTTAAACAGAATTAAGTGCAAAACTGGACACATCTTCAAAGACCAGCGCCGACTGAGCTGAATTCTCTCCTTGCACTCGCACTAGGACTTGTGCCCTAGTGATGCATAAAGATTAATGCTTATACAAAAAGCATTGGCTTTCTGCTATTTGTGAGGTATTTGTAGGCTGTCTACTTGAACGTCTCATCTGGTTTCAATTAGAGATTGTGTTATTTTTTACTTACAGTCTTAAACTGTGGGTAGTTTTGCTCTGGACAATTTCAGCTGCTCTATGCTGTCCCATGCTAGCAGAGCCTGAACTCACACCTTTCTGTCCGTGCCTCCAGGACTGCTTCCTAACTTCCTAAAGTTAATTTGGTAATAAGTCAGACTCTGTTTACATTCCTAATTGACCAACTCTGTTCATGTCAGTGGAGTTGCCCTGTTTGCAGAGCAGTTTGAAACCCTCTGATGCCCTGAACTCCGGAGCGGTAATGACGGTTTTTCACAATTAACACACAAATCACTGGGCAGGCGGGAAATGTTGAAAAGTGATGCAAATGCCCTTTGTTCCCAGGAGGCACAGCACAGGCCTCTCACATGGGTTTAAGGAGGAGTTTCAAGGCTATATTTGAACATAGGATGCCTCCTGGAGCAAAGCACCAACAAAATATATCTACTCACAAATACCAAAGAAAACTTCCATTTTGCTCTGTACCACTGCAAAGGCGACACTGAACGGTACAGCATTTGCCATGTAGGCAAACACTTTGGCAGATGAATACACTAAACATCCCAGGAGAACGAAGCTGCACAGGCCGACTCACTGTGTAAGTAAGGAGTCTCTGAAGAGGGGCATGCTGAGACAACACCTAGGGGGGGGCAGCCTCCTGTTCATCTACCACTCGCTGGCTTAATTAGGCTTCTGTAATCACACAGCAGTAGGAAAAAGCTGGCTCCCTCTGGAGAAACACACTGCAGTGAAGAAGTAGATATGTATATTTTCCAGCACCAAGGCTATGTAGTAGCAGGAAGGGCCCCACAACCACTTATGTATAACCACAAAAGGTTACGCCAATCTGCTAGGGTTCATTTGCCCTTTTCTAGAAGAGGCAAAAGGACATGGAAGTTACTTTGAGGACTGGACAGCAGCTGGTTTTTTGCAGACATGCAGGGTGTCCCTGGGACACAGGCCTCCTCCCACCCACGCTGTGGCAGACCTCTTCATGGGATCAATCCTAGATGAAGTTTGGCCACCACCAGGTCAGCAGCAAAGGTCTGGCTGGCAAGAGGCCATCAGTGGAGAGCTGAGGCAGTAACTGCTTTGGCCATCACATCCATACCCCCAAAATGCCTCTGAGATTGCACAGAAAGAAGTTAAACACTGAAAACAAAGAGCTTACTGTGTAGAGGCAGCTCCAGCAGCAGGTAGGCAAAGCGGAGAGCAGGTTTTTCAGGACCATGACTTAGGACTGAGGTACCCAAATTCTGTGCAAATTTCTCTTCAGAGGTCTGTTTGAATCTAGCCTTCAAATCCTGCTTTATTCCTGTCCAGAATAACAAGACTTTCACTATGCTTCACAGTGCCATTGTTAAGCTCAGCAATCTCTCTCCAAGACCTAGGGGTAGAAGATCCTACAAAAAAACAAAGCTTTTATTTTATAACTAAAATTAAGGGGAAAGAAGACATCAAATAACAGAGTTGACCAGAATGCATTGATAGGATCCAGGGAGATGTAATATACTTGAGAAAGGCAAATCTCATGCTCAAGGGCTACAACTAATCTTGGGTCTCTTGCCCCAGCTGACACTACAGCAGAGCTCTGCAGCCCCAGTGCTGCAGAGTTAGATGTGTCATGCCTCAAGTGAGGTCTCTTGGCTCCAATTGCTCTGAGGTGGCTTTCTATAAAGCTAAAGATCATTAAAATCTTCTAGAGGACAACCATGAGATCCAGCCAACATTCCTCCCTTCAATAAATAAAATAGTTTCTAGCATAGGCAGCTCTGTGAATTATTGCAGAGCACATAATAGTCCCTGTATTTGCCTACACAATCACCGCGCTCCCAAGATCTAACTCATTACTGTGCTTAGCGAAGCGCTTTGAACTGCCTCAAGCATGAAAAGCACCATATAAGAACAAATTTTATTCTCATAAAAAGGTATTAAGGCAAGTTAGAGGCACTATTGATGCACATGATATAACTGGCAAACGTTCGCAAAGGCAAAATGCAGCTTTGAGCATCAAGCTGGAGGGCACCTGCGTGCACGCTGTTTCTCTCCGAGCGCATCCCTTCCTCTGCCCTATAGCAGTCCCAGTTCCCAGAGACAGGCCAGCTGTTTGAGGGCCATGCCTTCCTAAACACTGCATTTTATTTAGGAGAAGAAATTAAGACTGCATTTGACTTGATTTTAAAGGGAGGCAAGAATACCGCTGGTTAGCACCTAGTGCTACCCAGATGCACCTGCGTTGTTCCTGACCTACAGTCCCCCATAACCACTTCAGTCACCATCACAGCACAACCTGGCACCACCAAGGATCAAAACCGCATCCCTGCCCCTGGACTGGAAGCTGCTGTTCCTGTGCCACCCCTCGCACGGCTGCCAGTCCCGCTCGGCTGTGCCCTGCAGCACCCTCTGTTGTCCCCTTCCTGGAGCTCACTCAGCTCTCACTAACAAGGCTTCTCCTTTGCTATTTTAGTTAGTATCTTCTGAAAAGCTCTGTCAGGGCACCACAGCTCTGCTACTCTATTCCGCCCTGGACTCTCATTCTCTGCTTGCTAGTCTTGCCAGATTTGCCTCCCCGCTCCTGCCCAAATGGGTAGACCTTGTAGGTACGACATTGAGAACTAAAGTCTTTCTTACTTGGGAAAGGCAGAACTCAAATCGCTTCTAGTGACCCCCAGCTCCTGGAAAACTGTTTGGAAGTGTCATGTCACTCATCCACCCTGAAAGTCTTTATGGCAGTGCTGTGCTTCAGGTTGTTATCAGAGCAGTCAGGAATGCTCTCGGGGTTGGAGGGTAGTGGGCTGAAAATTTTTTGCAAGCCCACACAAAAATGTTGGATTGTCCCAAGCCAATTTCGTGTCTCAGAGGGACACCAGAGTCAGCACTCTCACTGCTGTAATTACCAGCAACCAAGACAAATACATTAAATATTAAAGGGAATACTGAGAAATAACAAAAACTAATACCGAAACCACAATGGTATGTGCTTGCAGGCACATGTGCATACATGTGTGTGCAGTTCATCCAATGGACTCGAGCAATCGTCCAAGACCCTGGCCCACAAGGTATGTTAAATCCCTCAATCTTTCCACTGTCTTGAATTCCTTCTGTAAGAAGAAAGCCTCATGCGCAGTTTTGAAGCACTAAAAGCTTCATTCTGGTAGAAAGCACACTACCGTTCAGGAAGCTTGAACTCAGTTTCTCTTTTGGAGTATCAGGTATTTGGAAAGTTGCAGAGACCACACACTCATTCTAGGAGAGAAGGCAGTGTCCTCTTCTATTCTGCATATCGTGGTGCCCACACAGCTCCAAACTTGCATTCCAGACACACGGTCCCTGTACAGCCCTGAGTCATAACGGGAAAAGCAGGTGAAGGAGAGAGTGAAGGGAAACCTCTGAATATCTGAAGTGCTCAAGGCTATACTATGTGACTGGGGAGGAGGGGAAAGTGGATTCATTAGCACCTTCTCCTAAGGCTGCATACTAAGATCCCCATTCACTTATTATTCCAACACTTCCCCCAGGCTTCAGTAGGAACTTGGTGGAGTCAAGAGCCTCAGGGCTTAACTCGTAGTGAACCTAAACATTAATGATCAGCACATGAGGTCCTAGGAGATGTTGCCAGGACCGTTCCTTTGGAGAATACGTTGGAGGGGACAGAAATCTTCTTCTGCAAGACCCTGAGTAAGAGATGCAACACTGTGCCTGCTCTGACAGTTGTCTCGAGGGTGAACATTCCTGCAGAGAGGTTCTGATGTGTGAAATATTTCTGTTGTCGAGTGTACCAAAAACACTGCTTGAGAGCTTTCATTTCAGTGTGCACTAAAAGTTTTTTTCTATTTCTCACTCTGGTTAAATCTTTTTGGCTGCCCTCCACTCTGTCCACGAAGTGTTGCTGAAAAAGGAGGAAGCTCTTATTTGCATGCAGAAAGATTGGGAGTTTTCTCCCTCCACACAGTGATCAAAGTTCAGTGGAAGCTTAATCCAACTGCTCCCTTACTGTGTGCCCAGCGGCCCATCCGTCCTCATGGCTATTTTGGATGACCACGAATTCAGTGGAGCGACCCCAATGTTAGTAAAGAGGAGAAGACTTGGACTGGTGATGTGCTCATGGAGCTTCATTTTTAGATTTTTCCTGATGGGAGAAATGGAGAACTAAAGATGTTCCACCAAGACTGCTCATCCAATTACTGGAGCACTTTAAAAATGTGACACGGAACCCCAACACCCCAGGTTTCTCCCAGAAGGAGAACATGAGTGTGCAGGCATGCACTTTTGGGAAGTATCAAGAATCAGACAGAGTAGCTTTGTAGCTTTTGTTAGTTGGTTCTGACTTGCTTTTGGCTTCTTGCCTCCTTCCTATTAACACCCCATGGTGCAGTTGTGTTTGACATCATTATAACAAACCCTGATTTATATGGCCTCATACAATTCCTCATCCTTTGTGTGGCCTTGAGAACAGTGTAACAGGCATACTAAAATGGCACCCATTTAAATCAGTCACTACCAAAAGAACAGACATCTTCAAAGAGTTTTATCTTTGTGAATCAAATTTCACCCTTTCTGAGTAATCCTTTTTTTAAAAAAATGAAATGTAGCTTATTGGGGTTTGGCAGAAGCTGGCAAATACTTTCTCCAGTGAGTAGAGCTAAAAAAAAAAAAAAAAAAAAAAAAAAAAAAAAAAAGTAAAAGCATCACAGAGATTCACCAAGCTGCAGAATAAAAGAGAAAAGATCCAGAAGGAAATCAGATGTGCTACAAAATGTGCTACATCCATCACTCATTCAACTCACAAGTATTTGAGCAGCTGTCCAGTGAAAGGGATTCAAGGTCTTTATTTTATGGCGCATCTCTCAACATCCTTGATGATTTTCTACATGGCAGTGCAGCAGATGATTCGTACTCCCTTCTATACCCATTGCCTGTAGAAAATCTGCAAACCATTGCCACTGGTACTCACTAATTTAGGAGCCATGTCATAACACATCCTACATCCAATGTGTGTCTACTACTTAACACACTGCTTGCTTTAGAAATGTGGTTTTTCTCTGGTACAATGTGACCACTACGATTATGTGCTGCATATGCCAAATAGGCAGGGTTGGGTGGGGAAAAAGGAGGGAGGCTTCAGCTCTGAAATGATAGTACCTATTTTTAGGTTCCTGAAGCCAAGCTGTGCTGCTCCCACTCTGTTCTGGTGATCCAACACGTATCATTCTAGATGTCACCAACCCAAGGCAGTCAAAACAGTTTGTCGTGCAGTGCTTCAGCATCTTGGCAGAGGGAAGATAAGCAGCAATTTTTCCAAAGTCTGTGGCAGGAACAAACTGTATCACGGTAACTGCTTTTCTATTACTAATATTTAGACCAGATTATGCTTTAGTCTGAATACATCGTTACAATAGAAGAGATACGTACCTGGCTCTTCCTGCACCCTGACAGCCCTTCCCCAGGACGCAGCAGGACTTGCCCTTCCTGGGAACGTCCTGTATTGTTGGAAACTATCGGGAATTTTTTAAGGTCTGGTTAAGCATATGGTGGGACCAAACATCCCTCTTTCTTACTGCTGCCCGAGCACCCAGAATATGGTCTATCTGGACTAAATTCATGACCCAAATCAGTTTTATGCAGCTGCAGTGTCCACTGGGGGCCGCATGGTATTTTCACAGCACTCCAAGCGCTAGAGCCCCCCTTCACTCAGCGATGTGATCCACAAGCCATTTACCACACAGCTTTGCAACAAGCAGCCCTCTGCGTGCTCCTAGCCTGCAGGCAGTGCAAGTCAGTTAGGTTAGCCCCCCTCGACAGCCACCCTGCGACAGCTCCTTCATGTGCCCGAATCCCCAGAGACCACAACCCAAAGGGCTCTGCTCACATCCCCTGCTCTACATACCCTCCGCGGGCTGTCACAGCTGCCCCTCCTCATTGCTGTGCGGGAAGGGAGCGCGGGGCAGCCCTGGAAATAAGCAGTCCAAATCCCCCCTTGAAACTCTTGTGCTGCAGCAGCTGCAGCACCCGCGGCTGCGGTTCCCTGGGCACCTCTCTTCACGGCACTGCTGGCTGCAGATCTGTGAGATGCATCCAGCTGGGAAACTGTTCTGCTTCAGCATGTGGCTCCACTATCTGTACAGGTAGGGGAGACTAGGGAGGGGGAAACAAGAGCAGCTTATCTTGGCACTGCCACCAAAAAGTACCGCTGAGGAATACAGCCCAGCTCGGGCATCTCTGCCGGGCAGCACCAAGCCCCTGCAGCCAGGCCAGCGCTGCGACAAAGCGGGGAATCAAACCCCCTAGCTCTGAGGTTTTCAGCTTACCGGCCCGCTGCAACATCCTTTCCTTCTTCAGCTGCTTTTCTTCATTAAATTCTCCCGTGGTGTGCTATCGAGTAATTAGAAACACATACATAACTGTTTCTTAGAACGCTTTAGCACCCTCCCCTCCATTTCTCCTTAGCAATGTAACAGTGAGGGAAAATGACACCATATAGACGTTGTAAAATGGAAAAGGTTAACTAAAAAAAAATGTTACGATCTTAATCAAGGAACAAACCAGTAAGAATAATCGCAATCGTATTTTGCAACAATGTAACCCTTTTTATTCTTTTCTCTCTCAAGCATTTTAAGACTATGAACTGAGGTCTGTATCCTTCAAGTGAGAATACCCTGAACTGGCATTAAGAGAAAATATGCAGCACGTATTGATCTGGAAGGATGGAGAGAGCTCAAACCTGTGTTATTTGTTCCCAGTTTTGGATGGAGGTTGGCAGAGCTCAGCCCCCCTCAGGACCAGGCCCATCCTATGTTACTGAGGACCATTTCTGCCACGTATGCTGCCTGATAGTGCTTTATCTGTTTTTTTTTTTTTTTTTTTTTTTTTTTTTTTTAAGCAAAAGCTGGCTGAAGGAGCACAGCACCATTTTGTTTAATCATGGCAAAGGTTTGGTATCCATAGAAGGGCTCCTGGAACCGAAGTATATTTTCATGATCAGGGACTACAGATTGGCATAAAATGTCTGCACTGCTTCTTTCCATTCCAAGCTGTGCCTTTGAAGTCATGGTAACAGCTTTTGGACTCGAATCCTCTGATGAGGCTCCTTGATTTATTAGGTAAAACATCTGGAAAAAATGAAGACTTGCGGCAGTGTAAATCCTCCAGAAGGAGCAGAGAGAGGTTTCATCTGCACAGTACTCCTGTCAAAAATCAAGGAAACCTGAGCTCTGGCGACGTTGTTCTGAGGCTGAAAAGCTCCAGCTCCGAACGGGCCTGTTTGCATTTCACCCAGCAGCCCAGAAACCAGCGCCCAGAGCTAGACAAGGCTGCGAACGCGGAGGGGAACATACATCAGCTAACAGCCCTCAGTGCCAGGATCGTGCCATAGCTAACTAAATGATTTTCATACGCTCTTGCAGCTTGAATGTCGGTAGCAATTCTGCCCTTGACATTAATAAGGTAGCTCCTGTTATAAATCACTGCATACTGTGGAAGCAGTATGAAATGTAAAATACCTGTCTCTTCCTCAAAGGAAAAGGCAAGAGCAAAATGCAGATGGGTCAGAAATACATAGTTCATGTCACCTGCGCTGCATTTCTGTGATGAAGAGGGGTGTCAGGGTGATGCTCCTGTTCCCCAGGTACCACAGTCTATGTGAGCAAAGGAATGCTGCCTTCTGCAGTGGGAGAAAATCACTGGTCTTGGATAACACGGATTTGAAAGGAATAAAACCTGTACAGGAAGTAAACGAGGAGATAAGCATTGTGTGAAAAGGGTTTCTTATTTTATTTGGAATGAACTCTGAGCTAAGGCAAAAAGAGAGAGGAGAAATGAAACAGCAGGAATAGCTTGCTTGCTTTGCTTTGGAATTACATCTAACTGTTTTTCTATGCAATGTGTGTATGGGTGCATGTGTGTGCGTGTGCATGTGTGTGTACACAAAACATTTGTCAAATGAAGACTAAGCTGGAAATTGCTGAAGTACTTGACTCAGAATTATTTACTCTCTCTGACTCCTTCATACAACAACCCATGTTCCAAATTTCAGCGCTCGCGCTTTTTTTCCCCCGAGAGCCATCTTTTGACAGTTATTTTCTCATCTAAATCCTCCTTCCAGCAATTTGAATAATATCGTTCAAACACTAGCCTGAGTGCCAATGTTCTTTTTGGAGGGGGCGTAGGGCTGGAGGAGCAGGGGGAGTTTGGGGAGTATTTTTTTAATCAGATAAATTATTGCTGGGAAACCAGCCACTTTCTCTCCATTCAATTTATACTCTATGGGGAATCCATCTAATACCCCTTCTCTTGGTGTGAAGCAGGACCAGCGCGATGCTGTTATCAAACCGGGGAGGGATGCAAAAGATGGGATGGAGCCAGGGAACGAACCCACCATCAGAGGAAGGGGCTACGCAGAAGGAGGAAGAGGCCGAGAAGCCGGAGGGGCAGGTACGCACCACGTCAGACAAGGCAGGAAACGGGAGGCTGCTCGGCTCATTTCTCCGCTGGCAAACTGGATAAGGCTCCAGCTTGCGTCGGCGGCAGCGGGATGAGACGGCTCCGAGCTCCAGGGCTGACATGAGGAGCTTGTCACCTGCAGGGAGGTGGCTCGGCCCCAGGCGGGTCCAGCCCTGCCCAGGAAGGAAGCTCCTATCAGATGCTGCTTGAGTTTGAGAAAAAGAGTTTAGTCTTTTCCCCCCGGTTGCCGCTGGAATGGGGAACGCGTCAGTTCGCCTCACCGGTGTAACCGGAACCGGTGAATGTGTTGGTGGCCGCCTGTGCGAAGCCAAGCGCGGGGACAGAGACAGCTCCCAGCCCAGCAGGTTTCAGACAGGGCAGCGTGTCCGGGAAGCTCTTGCTGTCTGGGCATCCCTTCTCTTCCTGCTGGCGCTACTGCAACACCTAAGGCCGCAGACCATCGCCCCCAGCTCAGCGAGCGAGCCAGCGCCCAAACCAAAACCCCAGCTCGGGGCCTCACACCAGGCCACGGCACCGGCTTGTCCTTCACGTGCTAAAACCAGTTCGGTGCCCAGGCCTCTCGCCCGGGCGCTCCGCAGCGGGCGCTAAGCGCGGGAGGCGCCGAGAGCCCTGAGCGAGGTTTCCCAGGCTCGGGCAGCGACTACAGCGCAAAAAACGGTACGAAATAAAGGAACCGACTCAGCGGGAGGGAAGGGAGAACAAGTGGAAGAGCAACTCCGCTCTGGAAGGCTGCGGGGAGCATCTGACGTGCAAAGCAGAAGGGAAATAAGGCCAAATTCTTTCAGACGTGCATAGTCCTGCGTTTTGGATAGCTTCTTTCTGACAGCCTGTCAGAAAGCTGCCGAGCACCCATCCTCAAAAAACAAGCCTCACTCAGTTATATTTGGCCCCAAAACAAACAAAAGGGATTATTATTATTATTATCATTTAATCCAGAGTTCGTTTCTAGCCGCCTCTGCGCAGCAGACTGTATGGGCTTTGGCCAGTCCTCTCCCCTAAGATTTTCTGCCTCCAAATCCCTGCCGCTCGAAGGTGCAGTTCCCCATACCACAGCTTCCCTTCCCAGGCAAAATTAGTGCTTAAAGCAACACGGAGCTAAACACGTAATTAACCCCCCCCCCCCCCCCGGCCCACCTACCAGCTAAACTTATTTTAGAGTTCAATCAGCCTCTGAGGTTGTTGCTTGGAATTACAGGTCTCCCTAGAAATGCCGGAACGACTGGTGCCATTCGTTCTGCAAGCCTCAGGGGGGTTGTCTTAACCTGCAGTGGTTCTTGTCTAGCGGAAACATTATCAGGAAAAAAATTAGTAACTTTTTGGCATTTTTCCCCTCCTTTCTAGGAAATGGCGGAAGTGTTCTGTCATCCTCTTCAGGTGTTTTTTTCTTGTATTTTGAGACCCCAACCGTAAGTGCATTTCAGAGGCTTTATCCTGGCCTGGAGGAACTCTGGTGGCTGATACATTCCAGCTCCTTTGGGCATTTAGTTATCTCTAAATGTCCCTTTGGGAATCTGGTCCATTAAATCCATTAAAACTCAGGGATTCACTTCTCCCTACCCTCCCCACCCAAGAAAAACCAGAAATATCAACTCCTCGACCCTTGATCCAGCACCAGCCCCTCTGCAACTCTAACCTGGAACCGTCTCCCCTTGGCCTCACTTCGCCATGACTGCCGCGCTCCACAGGACCTGCCGTGCAGTTCCAGCGTTCGTCTTCCTGCCTGGAGAAATGAAAACGTATCACGCCAGGCAGGACCTGCTCTGGTCAGGAACAAGGCGGAGGGGCTGCTCTTTGCCATTAAGCACACTTTAAATTGCTGTTGAAGCTTCTCTGCTGTTTCTGGAGAGCCACTGTGCTGCAGGATGTTGGGCTGCTCTGTTCTTCCACTTTTGGTTATCACCTTTCATTTCTTTTACACCTGACACCATGTGGCTTAGAGAAACCACCCTGGGCCCAATAAATTATGGAAGTGAGCCACCTGATTGTGTTTTTTCTTTTCCTGCCCCCTCTTCATTCATTTCCTGTCTCTAAAGCTAAGCAACCAAATCCCACTGGCTTGACGGGTAAGCAAGGAACAGCTACAAATGGCAGGGAAAGGCAGGTCCAAGGCAAAGTAAGGAGAGAAGGAGTCCCCAGGCATCCAGCTGGGGAAGAGGCCTGCCTGCTTGCTTCACTCTTAGGCTCTATTACACGGGAAATCAAAGGAAAACCAGAGTTTACATAGCCAGGCATCTGCATCCCTTCAGGAAATAGTTCATTTGTTGCTTCTCGGGGGCAGGACTTGGAGGTTTGTCAACGCCGGGTCTGAAGGCCCTGACAGGTTATGTCAGCACGAGGCTTTTCTCCCCATTTCCCTGTGCCCTGGGTACACCCGCGGGAGCAGTCCCAGCAGGACAGACAGACCAGCTGCCCACCCCGCGTGCACGAGGCCGCTGCACCTTTTCCCATCACCGTCTCTCCGTTAAAGGAATTGCTCCAGGGAGATGCTTACAGCAACAAGCTGCAGGCAGCGCTACCAAATCCAGATCATTCGGGAATCAGGTCCCATATATCACGGCCCCTCTCTTGCCCCCTGCCCTTCCCCGCAGTGCTCCAGCTCACTTCCACGGCCTCTGTGCGCTTGGCCGGACAAGCGGCAGCACGCGCTAGGTGGGAGCAACGCGTGCGCGGCTTGGCCCGGCGGCTGCTGCTTCTCCGGATGGCTGCGACGCGGCCGCAATGGCTGCGTCTGCCACGGAGGCACTGAACTGGGTTTCCTTCTTCCCCATCCAGCTGCACATCTTCAGCTAACTGGTGGGAACTTTCTATCAATTAAGTTATTGATACAGTTTTGGAAGCAATTTGGTGTGGAGGATGGCAGAAGAACAGTAGCTATTTCCTTAGGAAACCAAGATAAAAACGCCAGTGCAGAAGGGCTGGTGGAAATCTTGTTTCTGTCACCTACAAATTCCTTGATTCTGGAGAACATCTCCCTCTTTCCGTACTCTCCAATTTGGTACAAGTTCTAACTCAAACAGCTTCTGCTGGCAATAGCTGACTGTGCCAAAATATGGTAGTCGCTGTTCCTACGCTGTCCTCTCCTCCTCAGATTATCACATTTCAGCTACTGACATTTCACAGGAAAAAAAAAACGAAACAAAATTGCTTCAAGTTTGCTAAGCATTCTGCTCATTCTTGCTCTGCAAAGACCTCAGTGCTAGAGCCAGATCTTTGCTATTTAGAGGCCCATCTGCTTCTGCTGCTTTCCTTCACCTGAAGTTAAAATGCTCTGCTCAGGATATTGCTCGCAGTTGTGTTGAGAACTGCAAAGAGCAGATGAGGATTTCAGGTGTTACCTCAGCAGCATGAAGAGATGAATACAGATCTGTTCTTGTCCAAATAGTCCTAAAAATAATAACAATAATAAAAAAAGAACAAGATGACAGAGGAAATTCCAAAACGCCAATGATAGTTTCAGCAGCACAATCATTCCAGGGAATGTTTTCCTCGTGTTTTTATGAGCATTTAAACATTTAGAATCAAACCAGAAGGGAAGCAACATAAGAGCTCCGAAGATTGTTTCCCTGAAATTACACTGCTCCCTCTGGTCTCTGCATTTTAAAGTTTCTAGAAGGGGAGCTAAAAAAGCCTGCTTTGCCCAAACCTGTACTGCTGCTGTGAGCTGTCTAGTTCACAATTCTCTATGCTGTTTAATTCAAGACCTCATGTTTCCTGGGGTGAAGCGGGTCCTCAGGAGTCAAAAAGGATTGGAAACCTCTGTCTGTCCATACTGCCTTCAGGAGGACGCCCAGACACTGCCCTCAAGACCAGGCCTGCTGTCCTTACAGCTGCAGGAGGGTCCGGAGGAGGCTCTTTCGCACTTGCACACCCTCCGCAGCCTCGCACGCTGCCAGTCAGCTAAGCGCACCGTGGGACGTGCCCGAGCAGGCCGTTGCAGACATCCAGAGGCTCTGCGTGAGGCAGCTGCATGGACAGGAGACAGGCAGGCTGAGGAGCAACACCGTGCTCACGCTTGGGTCAACAGAGTGAACGCGTACGAGACCCACGCTTCCTTTCTGCCACAGCTTCTGCGCATGGCTCGGCTGGTGCCGGACCGGGATCAGCAGAGGACGGGTGGCTGGGGCAGACACCCGCTGCTCTCAGCTGTGTGCTTCCCGTCCGCACAGCTCCCAGTGCTGGTGCACAGCTTGGAACAGAAACCACCTCTGCTTCTGGCCCCTGAGAGCCAGTGAACGTCAGACCAGCCCAAAGAGAGGTACCGAACTGCCCCGACCACATCACATGAGAAAACAGAAGCGACCAAAGTATCTTTGCTCCCGCCCTGTGCTGCGTTCCACACCACAAGCTGCTAATTTGGGCCAAGAATTGGCTAAAGGAAGGGAGTAGCAACAGCATTTGTAACGGTCTCTACCCTCTGCCATCAGCTTTAAAAGGGTCAGCCTACCCGCAGAGACATCTGCCGTTCTGCGAGGCAAGGCAGATGTGGCATTTTACAGCATATACGCACATTGGAAGTTCTCACTCTGTGTAGGGGTGAAGACTGTGAAGGAGCAATAAGTAGTGGATGGTGAAGAGGACGTGAGATGTGAGCAAGGAAGAGCCCAGCATGGGTTCCAACTGTCCTGTCACCTGGCTCCCTCCTCCGCTGCTGGGTCACTGTTTCTCTCCTGCATCGGTTGAGGACCGGAAATCTGCCCGATTTAAAGAGGAACATACTGTCCCAGGTGGCAGCTTCCCGGCTCTGTCCTACCAGCTCAGCACAGCTCGCACAGATCACATCCCAAGTCTTGAGGCTACTGAGAAAGGAGGCTGTGAGCTCCCCGGAAGGGCTGTTTGCCAGGACAGCTGCTCTGCTTCACTCTGCAACCTGTGGAGAACACTTCCTTCCCTCTGCAACACCAGTATCCCCTCTTCAAAAGATGGGGGCTTGGATTACTATTTGAGGACTTTGCAGCAATTGGCCCCAGTGCAGAGAGAGATTTGAAGACCTCGAACCTGCTCAAAGGTACTGAATCAAACGTTGGCTCAGCTCCTGATGGCTTATTCCAGTGGATAAGGGCACCTGCTTCTCTGAGAACTACAAGTGCTTCGTTCCAAACCTCCACATCTTAGATGGGCACCAAAGCAAAGAGCTTTCAAAGACACTCTCACAAGTGCTAGCAAGGCGCTGGGCTGTTCCAAAAGCCCAATCCTTAGTGTGTGAAGGAAGAAAGGGTGAAATAACACTTTTCACAAAGTTCCTGTCTCATTCACTCCCAGGGAATCTTCTCTTTCAGCCTAACAGTTTCTCCGAATAGTTGTGCTTAACACTCGGGCGGGAAAGAGTGCCTTTAGCAATGCTACAGCTCTCAGGGCCTGGATCAGGTCCTCGCAGCACACATGCTCTTCATTAATGCTAATCCAGGAGCAGAAATGATCCGAGAGCAAAACATCCAAGAGGATTAAGTACAGAGATACTGCCTCATCAAGCTCTAATGCAGGGAGGGATCCAACCTGAACTTCCTCCAAAACACGCAGTCAGATCTGGTTGCTCTGGTTTGGAGCAGAGATGGAAAGCGGTTCAGCAAGACATTGAAAGAGAAGAGCAGAAAGAAGGGAAAACAGTCCACTCCCTCTCACCCCCAAAACACAGTGTTCCACTTCTGGGCCTGCGAGCCTGCACAGTGAACTTGTCTCCTTTGCTTCACTCTGGGTTACATTGTTCGCTTTGCCTGCAAATTGTTTCCATATTCTGTATAAATAAGGCGGGTGCCAGCGAGGAGGAGGGGGAGAGCACAGGGGCAGCAGGGAAGGGTGGGAGGAAATCAGATGTCTTTGTTACTTCTGAAAAAGAAGGTGGAGGATGCGGAGCAGCAGTTTGGAGCTGGAGCCTTGGCAGACTTGCAGAGAGTTGCCATTGAGCTGTGTTCAGACCTGGAGGAAGAAGAGTAAACAAGGGAGAGATTATATATAATTATGGGCAATCATGTTGCTGGGGATAAACAGGAATCAAAAGCATGGAGGCACTGAAGTCTGGCACGTCCCCAAGCACCGAACAGAAGCCAGGCAGCGAGAGGCAATGCGGCTGGAAAGCGCTTCCCTTTGGGCCTGTTTTCAGTTAGCTCAGGGGCTGGGTTTTTTCCTCTCTTTTTGGCTTGAGGCATTCCCCCATAAAGGCAAGAGTCTGTCCAACGGGAAACAGAAGCCAAACTGAAGTCAGCAGGATCCATGTCTGTGACATTAATAGATCACGCCGTGAGAAACGTCAGAGACAATTGGGAAAGATACAGCTTGCTTAGGTCAGCAAAACCAGCAACAACGGGAATTTCTTAACAAAAATGCCTTTAGAAACACCCCCAAAGTGGTGCCGCGTGCCCTGCAGGCAGACTCTCCTAGTGGGCAAAGGGACCACACAGAAAGGGGAAGCGAAGGGTGATCCACAGGCAAGGTGGCACAGGCAAGGTCACACCTCCCGTGGATCCAGGCCTGACGATAAACAGGCTGCCGGGCGCCGAACGGGCCCCTCGGCCCCCTTACCTGCCCCAGGCCCGGGCGGCGCTGAGACTGCCTGGCTGCTGCACTTGGCTTAACTCTCTACCTCAATTTGCTGCAAATCAAAGGAAAAAAAAAATTAATAGGCAGCCCGTACTGTGGGATGTCCCCGCACTTCCTCCTGCCGCAGAGCAGCAGGGGTGAGCAACACGGTGCCCCGTTCGCGCTGCCTCGCTGCCCACATCGCGCCGGCCCAGCGCACCAGCAACAGCTTTGCTTTTGCAAATCCTGGGAGAGGAGGGGGGGGGGGGAAAATGGACCCGCGTGTCTCGGAAATAGCTCCTTAGTCAGACGGGCGGGCCAGGCCATGGGGGCTCCGGCACTGCGGGAGCCGAGCTGCTCGTGCACAGCTCCTCCTCTCGAGCGCTTACCGGTGTCCGGCAAAGGGGCGACGAGACGGAGAGCACGGAAAAGCAAAGCCCAAGTAAAACAAGGAAGATAGCCTACAAAGGGTTTTCTTTTTGCTTTTATTTTCTTTTAAGCAAGACCTTGGGGGGATGTAAAGAAGAAATGAAGCCTTATTCAGCCTTCTCTGCCTTTCCTTGAAGGCTCCACAGCCCACTGGGAAGCTAATGGGAATCTGACATCACGGCGAACAAAGCCCGGGAACTCCAGCCGGCGACAGAAGGGCGATTGTGTCGCACGGCAGCGTAAAAAGCTCTCTCCCAGGCACTGTTTTAAATCCAAATACCTTATGGCCTGCTGAATTCTTAAGCCGTTTTCACCATCTTTCAGCCGCTCTTCATCAAACTCAAGCAGACATTTCAAAGTAAAAAAAAAAAAAAAAAGAAAAAAGAAAAAAAATCAAAGCGAGGGGGGAAAATAAGAAATAACCAAACCCGTGTTTAGAATCTGTTTAGTGGCACAAGTAGCGGGGCATGTGCAACAGCGCTGCTACTTTCTCTCTTCCAGTGAAGGTGCTCTGAATGTCCTTTCTCCTGTGGAAATAAAATTGATCTTAAAAGGGAAATGGCAATTCTCTATGGAAACAGTGTCATAGTTCGGTGAATGGTATTACCAGGACACCTATATAGTATTTTATGGATTTCTTGTGCATTCATCATTATAGACATTCTTCCTCATCATTTCTCACAGTGACAAGTCCTTCCCCAGTGGTCCCTACATGCATGTGTGCTTCTACAGATGTGCGTAAGTGCAAGCTCTCCCTTTCGGCCATGTAGATACAGTTCTGGCATCACAGAGAAGGATGGTTTCAGCGTAAAATGGGAGCCATGTTCATCTCACAGGTGCTGCAAATATGTTGGAAAGAGAGGGCAGAGGAAATGGAATTGGAAGGAGACAAAAACAGGTTTAAAAAGATAGTCTGGGTCCGAGTCTTATCTGCAATAAATATACATTGATTCTGCAAGGTCATATTCAAACGATCTACTCCTATGCAAAGTTACAGCAGCTAATTCCAAATATCCCAAACCTGAGCGTACAAAACCAAGAATAGAAGTAAGGTAACAGAATTACATGAGAAATAAGCTGAGCGTGTCCTTTAAACACGCGCCCATGTGCCACACTGGAGAGAAACAGTGTGGGAAGTTTAGCAATATGGTGAGGGAATACAAGGGAGTCAAAATGACAGATTTGGACAGATTATATCTGCTCTACTTTCTCTTTCATTTATACGTGACCAAGAAAGGAGAAGGATGCTGAGCCCTTGTTCTGATGTTCTGTCAAAAATGAAATGAGGTTACCGGTCTCCTGGAAGCGCAGAAAAACATCAATCACAAATCCCTCATAAAGGCACGTTCCAAAAACATGGTTACGCAGCGCTACTAGAAAGCGGGAATTAAAACTTTATCAAGATGGGAAGAACAGATCCTCAAGGGAGGATGGATTTCATAACCAATCAGTAAATCCTTCTCCAGGCTCCTCAGTATGACTTGCAAGGCAGCGAGAAAAATCAAAAGAGCTACAACCTGAAGAGAAGCATACAGAGAGTGCTCCCAGCAGGCGTCTTAGAAAAAGCCCTTGATGGGATGAAGCGTCAATCCTTCTCTGCCCCTTCCTGTTTTCCTGAAGCAAAGGAATATAAAACAAAATAGAACGTGATATTTGCATTACTGCTTATTTTTGCCTTGCAAAGCATATTTGTATGTGCTGGAAAAAACATTTCCATTGGTTTGTCACAAAATCCCCACAGCTAGGTAGGTTAGTGGAGAGTCTCTGCTTGGGATAGGCTCAAGGCAGGAGTATCAGGGATGGACGTATCAGTACAGAGGAGCATTCCCTCGAGGACCCAAGGCTGGAGCTGCAGCTGCTGCTGAAGGTCAGCAGAGGCAAACCACAACTGCATTTCTATGGTAATCCCATGTGGATACTGGAGCTTGGCCATGGGGAATGAAAGCAAGACTGAAGCGTTCCTGTATTCTTGTTCTGCCTGGCTGCCTAAGCGACGCTGTGCAGCACTGGCCTGCAAGTGCCACTGCTGGCAAACCCATCACCAGCTACAACATTCATCCCCAGGGGACACTCCCAGAGCTGCCATCTCAGGGGTTGAAAATCTTGCGGTGGCAGGTGTGCAAAACTGCCATGGAGAAAACCCGCTGCCCCTTGGTTGTTGCTCTGATACTGCTGTCATCCTTTACACACCCGCTTTTGAAATAAGTATTTCCACGGCTTAGGGAATAACACACGTCACTGAGAACGACATGAGCAGCCCTCCAGGCCCACACTGCACAGGCACCTTCCCGTACGCAGCCTGCAGCCAATGTGGTGGGGGAAAAGAACATTTTGTTCAACGCAAAAAATTCGTTTCAAGCTTCTGAGGGGCTATAACGAGCTGTGGCAAGATAAAACTCAAGACATAACCCTCTTCATATTTAATAATACATGTTATAGATTTTTTCCCATGGAAAACTTCAATGAAAAGCCCTTTTTGTTTAAATCATTCGTTGCAAATATGATTATTCATTGAAAATCTAAACCCCAAAGATTTGACCAAATGATTTTTACAAAAAGCTCAAATTTCTGCAACAAAGCAGACATTTCCAAAAAGCAACAACCATTTTGCTGTATAGTGTTCGTTAGCAGAAAAGCAACTCTGACAGTAAGTTTTTAATTAGCTCGTACAAATGTGTATGCAAATGTACATAACTGCATCTCGAATGAAAACGACTCAACTCCCTAAAAGAAAAATGCATCTACAATAAAAGCCACAAAAAAACCTGCAAGCAAAATTATTCTGATCCTGTTACAGCAGTGTTCCCAAACTAACCCGGAAAAAAACCTCACACCACGCACTTCAAGAGCTGTAACAGCCAAGGCGTATCTGCTGACAAAGTACCCTTCCCTGAGTTTATTATTAAATAGTTGTCTCAAAGATCAGATATGCCAGTTCATCTGATTCAAACGTGTGTAGCTGATGCAACAGGAAGGTATCATAGTTTAAAACATGCCATAAACTATCGCAGCAGTGCAGAATGCAATGCTTTAAAACATTGCTTTCTGTAAAACATCAGATCAGGACACCTCCCAAATGCTGCCTGTACCGCACATCTGATCGGCTTTTATTCTCCAAACTGGAGGGGAGCGGGGAGGGCAAGCCGAGGCAGCCATCGGAATAGGAGGATTCAGACCACGCAAGGCAGAAGCAAGGCAAAGAGAACGAGGAAGATCAATTAACCGTGTGATCCCGGTGAGAAAACAAATGCAAATGCGGTCCCTAAAGTTAACGCCGTCGGTATCAGCAAGGAGCCTAATCAATAGATGCAAGCGATGGCGCGGCGGGGAACGCAGCGCTGCGTGGCTGGCGCCCGGAGCGGGGTTACAGCGCACGGGGTGAAAGTCCCCAGATTACAATAAAGCAGCTTGAAGGTGACAGATTTCATTGTTGAAGGTGATAAAATTCCACGCGGCGCGCTGCAAAACAAGGGCTGGAGCTGAGCCCACGGCAGCAGCGCCCAGGCAATGCCGCGGGAGGCTTCTCCTCCTCGCCCTTCCGCGGAAATCAGCCCAGAGACGGCCAGCTGCCTGAGGTTCCCGACAGGTTGCTAGGTTTCCTCTTGCCTGACACACGGCAGGCGGAGCTGCGACTCGTGAACCAAACGCCCCGTGGGATTTTCCACTTCATGTCACTGTTTCCACCTTGGGGGGGTGGGAGTGTGGAAGTACAACCGCACCAGATCTGCAGAACGGTACTTCACGTGGGTGGGCACCACGGCCACGATACAAAGCAGGGAGAAGTTAGGGCTGTTGTCTACAGAGGCAGCTTGCAAACACCCGTAGCAGGCAGGATCCTGCAGGATGCGCGTCAGCATGAACAAATTGGCCACGGCATCTTCTCGTTTTTGTGCTGCATTTAACCAGGCTGCCGCAGTTCATGAAGGAGACTTCTGCTGAGGGTCACACCAGCATGGGCCCACCATGAACAATGTGGAAGCTTTGTGCTTTGTTATTCCAAATAAACCCTGATGTCCTTCCACAGACAAAATATCCACGGAGCAAAAGTCCAACCTTCACTCCCTTTAACTCATGCTACATACCTCCAGTTCCACTACAAACCATTGGTGGAAGGGCTGAGTAGGACAGGTATCATGCATTCTGATCTGACACAGGATCTGTTGGTCTGGGTGCTGCCCCCAGTAAGCCTGCTTGAAATGCATGAAAGATGCAGCAGCAGCAGCGATGTGAAAGCAACAGGAAAATCAAAGCCTGAGACTAAACTAGCAATTAGACCAGCCCCAGAATATATTTAAGTCAAATCAATCCATAAAAGAATTTCAGTCACGGTATGCCTGTGCCCACATTCCCTCCTTCCCTCCCTCCCGCACAACGCAGGGCTGAGATCCAGCATTATTGTCTGCTTAGGCAGAGTATGCAAGAGGTGTAGCAACAACACGCCCCCTAAGATGCTTTATCAGTTTTGCAAAGTCCCAGTTCATCCCTCTCTTGTGGATCTATTTCCATATTGATGTATTTATTTGACTCTCTCCACTAGGCAGGCCCCAGGAGATTAAACCGTTTTATTTACAAAGACATTGGGGTTGCAGCTTCTAACAATTAAGTCAACCAAGATAAAAATTCGCATGTGCTTTCACACTGATGGGTAAAGAGACAAATTGGCCCTATCAGCGATTCAGGAGCAGGCAGGGGAGAGGACTTGTAAAACCCCATTTATATAAACCAGCCCATAGCTGCCACAACTGGCAAAAAAAGATTTGGCATGGTAGGAGACCCAAATACATGGAAGGAAAAGATAATAAGCCAGCTGAAGGAGTGATGGAAAACCTGCAGAAGAAGCTTTACCCATGTGGCTTACCCTAAATAGCAGGTTCTTCAGAGTAGTTTGTGTTTCAAGGGAACCGGTGGGCTCTTAGGAGTTCCTCCTGCTCCATCTCACTCATCAAAGTCATCTATTTAAAAAAGAGCAAAGCTGCTCCTCACTTGGAAAAAAAGGAGGCTGGGAGGAGAAAAGACATGAAAGTCACAAAAGGTCACAGAAGAGAGACAAGGGGCAGCCCTGCCACCGACTTCATGCACCCCGGAAGGTGCTAGAGCCTCTTCTCAAGACCTTTTTCTCTTGTGGGATCTTGGTGCAACACCTCTCATCCCTCCTCTCTCCACGAGCATCTGATCAGGCTGCACTCATCAGCGCTCTCTCCTCTCCACACCCTCTCCCTCCTCCTTCACTCGCAGTGGTATCTCTAAGGATGCAACAGCAAGGTGACATTGGTACACAGATGCCAGGCTGTGCTGGAGCACACAAAGCCTGTTGCTGGGAAGCTCCCCGAGGCACGCGGGGACCCATGCTGCATGCACAGCCCCCAGACAGTCCGGCACACGCTGCTTTTGGCTGACGGGTTTACGAGGGAACGGCAGGCTCAAACCTGCTGAAAGGGGACACGGCTTGGGGCAGACCGTGCAAGGTTGTCCTTCCACCTCCTACACTAGGTCGCTGCAAACCAGCAAGCCCTGCGATTCCTGCCTTGGCATCCTTCAGCCAGCACACCTAAACCCTGGCACTCACTCACCTCTCAGCAGTGTTGTTTCACACTTAAAGCAGATTAACTGAAGTGTCTGTAGCATTTAGCAGCAGATACCTGTAGCAGCACTGATCTGTAACACATGCTCCTGTTAGCTTCTCTGCCTTCCACCTCTTGAAGGATGTCCACTTGGATTGCTGAAGCACAACAGCTGCAGGCTCACCTGCGTATCTCAGGATCCTTTGCTCTAGATGGTGCCCAGGGTAAACCGGTTACTGTGTGCTCCGGACAGTAACCAGACCCGGTGCCAACTTTCTTCTTACCATCTCCGGCATTTCAGAATTGCATTTAGAGACCTGTATGGGAATTTAATTCTGAAGTTTTCTACTGAGCGCTGTCAGATAAATATTCTACACCGCTTGCATGTGGGTCTACTGGTGCATAGCAAGGTTGTGCCATTACCTTTAATTAAATGGGCACAGGCAGCCCAAGGAAGGAACACTAAATAGTAGCCTAACCATCTTAAACGTCGGCACTTGTTTCCCTATTAATTCTCACCCTGATCTTTTGCATAGCACTATCGCCAGGCTAATTAATCACAGGTGCAAGCTCAAGCATTAATTGCAACAATGAATCTTTTTTTTTTTTGTCTGTGCCCAGCCATTTCCAGCCTATCGGAATGCAACTACTCCCGTTACTTCCATAATTATTACAAATATAGAGCCAGCAACATGCACTACATTTTGTAGGCATTAAAAAAGACATGGTATTTGGCCTGAAGCATTAACAATCTGCTGCATATTCAGGGGAGTGATGAATGTATTTCACTGACAGTCTGAAAATGTTTCTCAAATCCTTTTAATACAGGCAACTGTATGAAGATGTTTGTTATGGTACAGCCTTTAGGAGCCCAGTATTTTCAGCTCCCCTGGTCAACATACTTCATAGGTCCTGGCCACCTGTGGTTTGATGGGACTTCCACGGTGCACTGCAGTTTCCATCTCACACACCGCCTAGCCTTTCTCTTCCCCACTGGAAAATTAGACAAGTCTCTGGAGTGCAAATGGCTGGGAGGAAAAAGCTCTGTAACCTCTGCACCTCTGGGCTCACATTCGGCTTGAGTGAGATCAACTGAAAGTCAGGATGGCTGGATGCAGCGAAGGGATGCTGTGAGCATCCGACGGCAAGGCACATGCTGGAGGCTCCCGGTACAGCTGGAGCTGTGAGGCAGACACTCCTGCGTTTGACCTCAGCGAAGAGGCCGGGGGCTCTGGGGGCTCACAGGACAAGATAGTCACTCTTCAAGATATAGGTCCTGCCTTGCCAGGGCAGGTAGAGGCACAGTCAAGGGTCAGCGTGGGGAAGCTGATGCTGCCATAACCTTGGTTGAAGAGACTTAGCACCCCGGTGCTGGGCAAGCCAACACCTTCTCCTGGCACAGGCACAGAACGATGTAGGGACACAAACGTGTCTTCTGCAGAAGGAGCAAGAGAAACTGCTGACTGCGCCATTCTGAGAGATTAGATTATAAATGTATTAAATGACTAACGTGCATTATGTGTCCTTCCCAAGCAAACCACCTGCATACACAATGTGTGGGTGTGATGTGGGGTTGACAGGTTCAGGCAAATGGCTCAGGACTAAATTTTAGTGCCAGACTGGCAGTATCCAGACTCCAGAGGCTTTTGATGCTAGGGGAGAAGAAACCAAAGCTATGAAAACCATGCCTTTTGAGAGAGAAAACAACAACTAAAATTTGGACAGCTATAAAAATAGTTTGTCATCCAAAATTCAGTAAATATTTCTTTTCTGTGCCTAGCACAGAGGCTGGGGAGATAAAGAAGTAGCTGAAGGAGAACTCAAGGTGAGCGCCCGTTACTTACTGCTGCTGATGAATAAGCAAACCCCCACATTGTGTTTTCCTACAGGACAGCAAAAGCTCTGGCCTGCTTAACAGTCTGGTTAGTTGTTATTTTTTCCCCTCCTGGGGTGCATTTTACATGCTGTTCCAGCGAAACACGGTGCCACTGTTAATTGTTCACAAACACAGAAAACACATGGTATTCTCCTTCACCTCCGCTGCAGTCGGAGCAGATCGATTAGGGGAGCTGGAAAAGTCACCTGTGAAGACAGAGGTTTCAAGAATAATTCTGAGAATGTAAAAAAGATCCAAGAGAATTTATTTCCTTTTTTTAATATGATATACTTCCCTCCGTCTGTTTAAAAGCATTAGCTTGTTTGAACTTCCTAGGGAAGTCGGGAGCATTGAAGAGAAATTGGCAGGCTCCAAGCTGGCTGTGTTTCCTTATTATGAGAAAATACACCCTCCTCGCCTTGTCTATGGGTACGAATCCTCCATCTCATATTGTGTTTGCACAGAAGCGTGAAATGTATCCTGAACATTGGTCTTCATCCACACTTCACAACGTGAGAACAACAAGGGCAGCGAGACACGGAACGAGAACGGGAACGCCACGAAAGCGGGGAAGCGGTGGCTGTCTCAGTTCCAAGGCCTGGACTCGCTGGCTGCATTCACCATATCCATGGTATTTAAAAAGAAACCAGAGGCACGTATTTCCTCGGAGATGCTCAGGGGCCCTGTTTTGTGCTGTTGTCCCTGCGGGAAGCTCCCCCCTCCCTTTCCGTAAATGTTCCCCCTGCTGCCACTGAATCACCAAATAATCTGGAGACCCGTGGGAAGAAAATTAAATGGTGGTTATCAGGCTGCCATGTTCTGCTCACTTTATTTGTTTTAAATGACCATGAAAGCAAAGGGGGAAAAAAGAAAACACAGACGTGGAAAGTTAATTGAGCTGCTGAAATGCCTTTAAAGGAGCATTATGGGCTGGATTACGATGCCTCAGCTCCCACTGGTGGCATTTGCTCACATGAGCAGTCATCTGATTAGGCAGTAAGGCTGGGACCCTTTCTCTAAACAGTCTGGATCTCTTGCTGTGGACTTGGAGCTGAGGACAACAGAAGATACCCAGCTCCGGGTGTTTGATATGATCATACGCTCCAAAAATGACCAGGAAAGGACTAGGCTGCAGGCACCCAATTTAGGTGAGGGCTGCAAGGGTTTGCATCCTTGTTTAATGGCAAGGTTTGCTATTTCAAGGAGAACAGCCAAGACCAGGAGGAGAGCTGGCCTTCTCCTCCTTTACTGTAGGATGTGGTCTGGGGAGAACACTCCAGGCAGGGGGAACTGAAGTGGTGTCAGAGCTTGGCTGGGGCAAGGAAAAAGCTGCCCCCATCTGCCCTGTCTACCGTCTCCCTCGACACTCTGCCACCCACCAGTTCCACTTTGGGGCAGGAGGAAGGGCGAGCCCGCGCTGCTCTCCTCATGGGCACGGAAGTGCCAGGTCCCTCAGGCACCTTCACTCTAGGTGACAGCCTCAAAGCAGCCTTGCCAGCTGCTGCCTTGGGGCAGGGGTGTGGGAAGAGACCTTCCAGGAGCTGCAGAGCCCCAAAAGGATCTGTGGGCAGAAGAGAACATGACAGAACGACCCAAGAGACTGAAGTACAAGAGGGTCAGAGGGGAACTTCACATGGAGCTAGGAAGAGACTAACATAGAGAAAAAAGGCAAAAATGTGCAGAGACCAGCAGAGAAGAGAGAGGAACTGCCCTGATCTACTGCACGGAACTAGAATTTAAGAGATAAAAGAAAACTCAAGATGTTGAAAGGCAGGAACCACAACTCAGCACAAACCAAGCCACCCACACCTGAGGGAGAAATCCATGTGCGACTGTCTGGGAAAAGGGGGCTCAAGAGAGCCACTGTGGGAGCTCGGGGATCTGACAGAGGAACCTGTCGGACCTGATGGAGCAGCTGCACACGGACTAATCTTCAGATAGAACAGAACTTGCTTCTGGCTTGTTACACCTGAATTTCATTATTAGCCCAATACACACCAAGGTACATAAAATATGCTTCTCTCCCTCTAGTCAATCTTCTGCTAGATCTTAAAATCCTCTAACTTGCAGGAAATTCTATCAGAAATCCTTCAGGAAGGACCCCTGCATTTTTATGCATAGAGTCTGAGTCCTGTACAAATCCAAACAAAAGCATATGGGAGAAGGGAGAGCTTAGCTTAGCTCTTCTTTGCACATGTTGCCCTGCCACGTGCAGTCTTGTTAGACTGGCCACAGGCTGCATATGGTCCACAGGCCCTTTCTGAGTCATTTTTCGAATTTCCTCCCCATACAGTGGCCTAGTCCAGCCCTAAGAAAGGATGCAATGCCTCTTTCTCAGCTCTACAGGACACTCTGCCCGCTGATCACCTCCTCCCTGTCCCTACGCTCGATGTCCCAGATGCCTTTTCAGGTGCCTTCCAACCACAGCCAAAACCACATGGCTGAAGATTTGCAGCACCTCTTTGCAGGGATGCCTGAGGCCTCTTTCCCAGCCATACCATCTCTGCTACAGCTGTGGCTGCCTGCCAGTGAAGCCTCCTACCTGTTTAATTCCCCATTAATTACTGCTTCCACAGGACTGACAGCTAACCTATAGGGGAAAATGAAATGGTGAAAGCTCAGGGATGGATACAAAATACAGTAGTGGTACAGTACTGCTCTCAATGAGGACACTCATGGCAGGCTGGACATGGGCTTCTATAACAGCACAACTGTTACACCTTAAATGTTCCGGGACCAGACACGAGCACAACTAGGAACAGCTGGCCAGAAGCCCTGCGATTAATTTTTCTTTAACTGTTTTAAAGGAGCGAGGAACAAAATTGAAAAAGTCTCCAGCATCTACCACTGCTCTCAGAACACTAGCGACGGACAAATTTCCCCCAGCACTTTCATCTCCTGAAAGCCTGAGAGGGACCCCACACAGCGAGAGCATCACAGTCACACTCTCCAGGAGAGCTGCCGTGACTCGCGTGCTCCAGAACGCAGGCAGGCAGTGAGGATGAGGCAGGGGTACATGTCCTACTTCAGCCTGGAAAGATAATTAAAAGAGCAACCAGGGATGGGAGGGGGGTGGAGACCTTCCCTCAGCACCTCCTGCTCCACTAGCTCTCACCAGGTCAGCACTTTCTGGGAGGTGCTGTATTGCCAAATGTTGATTGGGTACCTGACAGGTGATGAATAAAGTCAATAAAGTTCTTATTTGTGGCTATAAAAAATAATAATGAAAACCAGGGAGGGACGGGGGATGGGCTGCCCACAGTCTTCCCCAGCTGCACTGAGCTGCATGTAGAGGAAGCTCCCTTCCATTGCCTTCCCATTAGGTTTTCTCCTGCCTGCATGCCATGAGCAATGGGCCTGAAATGAAGCAGTTGGATATTTGTATACAGTCAGATATATTCCTTGCTTCCTGTCAAAGGCACTCGGTTTTATTTTTCATGACCTTTTCCCACTGGCAGTGCCAGAGCTCCCCAGCCACAATCTTCTTTCAGCGTCTCCTGTACAGAGTCAATGTCACCGTGAGTTCATGACTCAAAGCCCAGGCAGGCTGCAACCCTGAGCAACTCAAATGTCTCCGCGAAGGCCAAGTCACCTTCTTTTAATGATGACTGTTTGCCTCTAGCTGTGCAAATAAGAGCTCCTGTTATCATGTCAAATGCTATCCTGCTTCCTCCTACCCCTGCCCCCAGAGGCACAAACATGCCCATGCTTTCAGGTCCCTTATAGCTAACGATCAAGTTCTGAACATCAACTATTTATTTTGTGCTTTGCTGTACCAGCCTGGGGATACTTGGCTGAGGATCTCTGAGCAGTTTTGAGACTTTGAGGCATTAATTCTTTAAAAATGATTTGCTACACAGTCACTGTCAGAACAGCTGCCTTTGTCCCTATGAGCAACAGTGACACCTCTTGTCCTAGGAAGCACTGCAGAAAGTGGGGACTCCCACCACACCACCACCTCCCAAAGTCAGGTAGCAGTGCCTCTAAGTCTAGTTTTAGAGGGTGAGGAGGATATTTAGAAACAAACTCCTAGGTTTGCAACCCTCACAGTCTGGGATCTAAGCAAGCTCCTAGATTGCATCCATTAGAGGTCCTGAACAACCCACAGCACTTAAGGGAAGGCAAAAGTGGCCTTCTGCCACATCAGTGCCTTCCCCCTTCAGAGCTGTTATAAAGACTGAAAATCTCTTAGTTTCGAGACTTGCACTGCTGTGCTAGGAACGCTGATATCTACCTGCAGTCCCCTTGACTGGCTCTACAGAAGAAGCTCGTATACCCAGCTTCCTCCATGGCAATCACAACAGGAGCTACTGCCAGCCCTATTCCCCACAGAGACCCAAGTTGGTAACTGAGACTGGCTGCACACTGGCCTCTCCTCCGGAAAAGAAATGTTCAGAAGGCATATTGACAGTATGTTCTGCGTGGTGGGCACCACCACAGACAGAACATCCATGATGGGAGGAGGCAAAGATGCATTACTGCGGTGGATTTCAACCCAACAGCTTATTACCAGACATCTCATAAAGCCAAGAACAAAAATTTGTGAGAAACAATAATGCCTTCAGCCCAGAAACTGCTACATTCTGCATGGGGAAACCTCCTACTGGACCTCTGAAGGCTACAGAAGAGTTAACTGCTGATCTAAAATCTAGCAAGTTGCCTAGATACCACAGGGCATGATCTGGTTACACTTTTGCAAACAACCTGGCACCAAGCAGTGACACACACACCTGTGCATTTAACATTTCTATTTTCCCAAGCCTTAAACTCAGTTGTTGGCATAATGCACTGGGAATACGCATTTAAAGTGGAAAGCATTTCTGGAAAACTGGCTGTTCTTCAAAGGCATTCTGCTAGATGTTCCAACAGCTATAATTCAATAAAGGTACAGCAGTATTTCACTGGGCAAAAATATCTTGGATAAAAGAAGCGCGAGACTCCTCTTCCAGTTTTAGTCACTGTTTTTTGTCAACAATCTAAATGATGCTACAAAAATTCTTGTTGTGGCAAAAGTATGCTAATGCTGACAAGATTGCTGATAGGAAAACAACAAGCAAGACTGGACTACCAATATACAGTGAACTGAAGTAACCGAGAGTTGGCCACACTCTGATGAAACACGATTTAAGTAGTCAAACGCAAGGTAAGATATCTGAAACCAGAAATGCACGCTACACTTACAGGCTGCTGCCTTGGAAAGCAGTTGCTTTGAAAAGACCTGAAGGACATGACAAAGATCTGCCTGAGCCCTTGCTGCAGCACAAACTGCCATACGGAGACTTTTCCAATCTCTCAATGTTTAAAAAGAGGAACTACAAACCCACTGAGGAAGAGTTTCTTCTTCTGTACACAGCACCAGTGACAAAACGCTGGCAAACCATGTCCAGCCTATGCTGCTGCATTCAAAAAGAAAGAAGAAATACAGAAGGGGTGCCAGCAGAGCCAGAAAGTGAGCTGGGGAACCAAAGCAGCCCAGCAGGCTTCGGAAGGAGCCCAGGCCTGCCAGCTTATCAAAGAGGTGACTGAGAAGGCTTCCATGGCGCTTACACGGTGGAAGGCAATTGTGAGAGAAGGCTTCCAGGTATGGTGATCCCTCTTTCAAGAGGACTGCAAAAGCCGGAAACTAAACATTTAGCCTTGTAATAAAACATAAGGAAACAGCAGTGAAGGCCATTCAGTACTGGAAGGGCTTGCCAGAGAACTAGGTGAAATTAGGAGATTAGCTATTTTTCAGAGGACACTTTTTAATTCACCTTCTGGGAGAAATTATATAGCCCTTCATATACGGGAGGTCAGACTAAACACGTCTGTCCTAATCCCTGCTGCTCCTAGGGTGTACTTCTTGCACAAATGGGGACTGCAATACGATCGCGCCGTAACGAGCACATTATTGGGAACTGCCAGAGTGCTTCCTCTGCTGTTTGGCACGTGTGCGGGCAACCAGATCTTGAAGAAATACCGACCTATTGCCAGATGTGATTCTGTCCTCTCTGGAAGCACAGCACATTGCTTATAAAAGGTGTTCGCGTTTCCATTTGATTGAACTGCCAACACACAGTGAAGTTCATAAGTATCCTTGTGGAAAAAGCATTCGAATGCAACCTCAATAACAGAAAATTGCAGCAGTTTCTGGAGCTTTCAGAATTAGATCAGACAAACCGTCACTTCGGAGGGACCCTTGTCCTAAAATCTTGCAGGTGCTTATAAAAGCAGCTCCCTGTAACAAGGTGCCAAGCAGCTGGCCCAGACTGGATGTTTTCCATTTCATGCCTCATTAAAAGTTGAAGTGTTTGCATTGTTTGCAGCAGGCATTTCTTTGTGAGTACCTGGAGGAATGGAGGAAGCATTGTGGAAAGACTCAGGCAGCCTGAAACACTTTTCCTAGCTGCCTCTAACTCTAGGCTATGCTCTGGAGGATACTTTCACTGCTTAAGCCTTACATACTGTAAGTTATATGACTGTCTCTTCCCAAATTAAGCAAACACAGACTCCCTCCTGCAGAGCTGAAAATCTCAGTATCAGTTTCTCCAGTCCTCACCAAATCCTCAGCAGTGTGGCTCTGGAGAAAACGCATAAAGAACCCCTATCTGCTCCTAGTTATAGCTGGGGAGCTCTACAGATATCAGTGAGGTTTCAGGGTGTAATAGAGCAGAAACCAGCTCAGCATGCTCATCTTCTCAAGCTAAGTCTGTCCTTCTGTTTCGATAGATTAGCTCCTCGCTGCATTTCCCCTTGCACAGCGATGCCAGCCTGGCCTCGGCAACAGTGAGCAGAGAACAGCGGGAGGCCCTGCTTCATCCAACATCAACTCCCAGATCCCTAACAGTGGCGGCTTTTGTTCTCCTGGAGCCTGTCTGATCTCTCTAGCCCTGTCTTACCACATTCTACATTCCTCCATCAGGGTCCCCTCCTGCAATAACTATATAAAACAGTATATTACTTTTTTATTTCAAATCCAGGCCTGGCATCTGAGTAAAAATAAAAAGTGATCAGTCATCTCACCGAGGCGGAAGGGTTACTCTACAGTTTTGTGAAATTTCTTATAGTCTTTTTTCCATCTCTCTCTCTTAGTTTTGCGGGCTAAACTATAAGAAGTGCAAATTCATCTACCTTCTATTTGAATATACAGGGTATATGTAGAGTTGGGCAGTATGATGTAAGGATGGTATTCTCTAGATAAAAAAATGAATGCACTGTAGAGGATAAACAATAATCCGATAATCTTACCTGTATATTCCCCTGCCAAACTGAGGCTGGAAACTCATGTCACACCTACTGTCACACTTCTGACCACTCTCATTTGACACTGTGGCCCCACACAGCACACCACCTCCTGGACTCTAAGTGCAGTCATCAGCTGGAGTCAGGCAACTCTTCTACCTGTAGACTGGATCTCAGGCTGAGTATTAGGTGCAAGTTCCTTCAGCAGCTCTGAAGTCTGTCCAGACAGTGCCATCCCTTCCCTCTGGGGCCATGGTGATGCTAATCACAAAACGAAAAACTTCCTGAATGCAAAATAGTGCTTCCCTAAAAGAAAAGCATTTCTGATTGAACATGTTTTAAAAATAATAAAAGAGGCTCTGCATGTTGTTTCTGGGAATGAGGAGCTGCTTTGATTGGCTTTCTGCAGACTCTCCTACCGCTGCATTGACATTTGTGTTCTATTTTGGAGTACAATACCCCTTCTGGAATTCGTCCTGATCATCTCCACTTCCTTCACGTAGGTCCACACTGCAGGACTGGATCCCTTTCAGACTGACCTAATCGAAAAGATGAGCTCCAACATCTCACCTAACATGCTGCAGCTGCTATTGGGTGTTCCAAGCCTTGAGCCAGATTAGAGCTTTCCCAAGCAAATCTCCCAAGATGTGTATAACTGACCAGCACCAAATGTTTCACTCCCCAGATCTGCTCCTATTGCACCTTGCTGCTTGCTAGTGCAAATACAACCACTATGAAGCCTCTCTCCACTTATCTCCTTGCAAGACCTCACGATGCTTCCTGCACAGCCCTTTGCAATATACAGCCTCTTCATAGGAATCAACTGAACTTTTCACCCATCCCTCATTCTGGTTTAGCTAAAAAAGGTTTCTTCTGGCAGGAGACAGAAGGCAGTATATACTTGGAGCTAGCAGCTTATCCTGGTGTCCTGCAAGCGTGTCTTTAGAGGTCTTTCCCCGGAAGCCATTACGCTACCTTCACGTAGCCAAATTTGCTTAAGTCATACAACTTACATCTCTTCTTGCCTGTGCAAATTGCATCTGTACAGCCCCACCAGCCATTCTAGCAGCCCCCAACATCAATATCCCCTCAATGACCCGACCCACTCACAGCCCTGTGTTTGCTACACCTTGGCATTCATAACCTTGTAACACATATGCTTCTCATTGGTCACCCCCGTCTCTTCAAAGCAGAAACTTCCCTGCCCTGAGGTAGTGCAGAATTTGCCACATTCTTTGTCCTCTACCAGGGAGCCATCTCCAGAAAGCAAATTCACATCCACTGTCAGTATGTTGCAGCTTGCCCTGAACTCACAAGAACCCGTGCCAGTCTCAGAGGGCTACAGCAACAGCCTCCAATGCACACAGTAGGCTCCTACTTTCCAGGGCGAGGCAGAGTAGCTCAGGGACTTGGGGGGCCAAGCTGAGGGGCACATGAGAAGCCTGGATGTTTCCACATGCCTCTGGAGCTGCAGTCCCTCTGTGTGGGACTCCTTGCGCTTGGCCGAGCAAACATCAGGGCTTCTCTGACTAACTGGGCAGTGGAGTAGTGCCCTGAAGTTGGGAGAAGCTGGGGCTCAGTTTCAGGTAGGAATTCATGTGTTCTCATGTTGGAGGCACTGAAGGATCCGAAGGGCAACTAAATCCCCATGAAGAAATGGTCTGCCCGGATCATTAAGGATTAGTAATTTTTTCTGCATCTGATAAAGAGTTATTGTCACATTAACTTCCTGCTACAGCTTCTTCTTAGCTGTCGTGTATGCAACTAAATTCTTCGTAACATCATTTCTGGTATGTTACCTGAAACGCGCAGATGACAGCATCTGTAAGACACACTAATTCACTAGTTATTTTCCAATTACCAGGTAGCTGTGGTGTGATGAGTAATCTTGTACAGAGGGAGGGAATCTTAATTTGACTGCCCTTAAAGCAGGTTGCTGTGATTTCTAATGAATGTCAAACAACTGGAAATCCTAACCAAGCAGAAAAAAAAGGGTAACTGGCTAGTGTCAGGTTTAATTTCCCCAAACAATGATATCATTCAAGTCTCCTGCTATGGTTAATTTTGAACTGGCAGTGAGAATGAGTTATGCCTAATAGGTAGGGATTTCATATTTCTTCTTTGGTCCTATCTTTGATTTATTCAAGAGATTTACTTTGTGGCTTATTTTTTAATATTTTTGCCCTTCTGTTGATGATTAACAGATGTATGAAGACTTCCAGGACAGCTTCTCAGTGGCAGAGAAATCAGGAACATGGCATCTGCATATATCGTAAGTGTGACTGGTCACCTTTACACATCTACACTAACTCTGAAACACATGTGGTCGGCAAGATTGCTCCTATTGCAGAAACCCAAAAGCATCTCTCTGCTCCCAGAAATAAATGTTGCCTCAGAAGCTGATTTAAGTCAGAGACCAAAATAGAGGAAAAATACTATCATCCTGCTGTTTTCACTGTTCCCTCTACTCAGAATCTCATGTGACAAATCAGCTGCCAGTTTTAGTATATTTTCCAAAGCCTGAACATTTGTTCGCAGGGTAGCAGAAAGAAGCGTGTGCGTAACGCTGTCACTGGAGCAGCACATTCGTTGCATTGCTCTTAAAGATCGGCAGAAATAGCTGGAAAACGTTGAGCGTTTTCTGCTGGACAGCTCAGCTGTCTTACACTTGATGGGAACAATGTCGCTTTCTGAGAAAAGGGAAATGATTTTCTTGTGTAGACTGGCAAGATGTTGCCTAGACAATGAGGAGCATCTAGGTAATGAGGAGCATCTAAATTCAGAGACCTAGATGGACGTGCAGTTCAGCAGCTCAGATGATGGCTCTGACAGGTACAGCACTTAAACAGCTGAATATGGCTACTCTCAACATTACGGTGGGTTATAATGAGATAGGAACTAAAAGCGTAGTATTCGTTCACAGTTATCTCTGTGTGCAAATACGTTTGCACTAGAACAAGAATGTTTTGCTCTTGTTCAGCTCCCCCTCCTTCCAAAGGCACTCCAGGTAACCAGGAAGAGCTTCACGCTTAGGTAAGCCCTTGCTGTTCTCTCAGACATAATTGCTACATCGGCTACAAACAGAATATGTAGTATTTTATATACTATAATAAAACACGTCCATCACTAGTACTTTTCTATCAATCTCTGCTGTGCAAATGTTCACAGTGAGTGACTCACTCACTTAAGGACTTGCTAAATGGAAAACGAAGGAAAAATCTGCTAGTTCTCTCCTCCTGCTGATCATTCCCCTCTCCCTCCACTTGCACTGCACCGTATCACACAGACCTCCCCACCTCCACTGAAAAGACTCAACCGCTCGCACATCCAGTGCTCCACTGCAGGTCCTGTAATGGTCATGGAAGGATCTTGGTCCAAGCAGGATCACATTGTATTTTTGAGTGCACTTACATAATTTGGCAAGATTAGACTGCCCAGAAGCATTTTCTCTCCAAAGAAAGATCGCTAAGTCTTCCCTGATCCTTTTAGCTTTGTATCATCTGCAAATTTCATGATCCTGGACACTGCAGTGTTGTATACATTAATAAAGAGTCCCAGAAGAGGATCCTGCAAGACTCCGCTCCTCAGTCACTCCCTCGTTGACATTCACCTTTAACTCCAAGCCATGATTCTGCCTTCTTGCCAGTATTTCATCCCTTTCAATAATAGACTACTTTAACCTATATTAGGGAGTTTGTACTATAATCCATCATGCAAAATTTTGTTAAAATCTTCTGAAAAAACAGATAGATCTATGCTATCTAGACTGATAGGTATTTCATTAGCATAAGTGATCAGATTAGTCTGACACGATTTACTTGCAATATATCCATGCTGACTCACTCCTATCACAGTAAATTTATTCATTCAAAAAAAAAAAACACAAAAAAACAGCTGCAAACTGGCTGTAAATGAAGATACCAAAAACACTTCCTAAGAACAGTGTTAGTCTTGTGTCTTTGCTTCCTGTTATTATTTGTGTTGTGATGGAGCATACACATAGTCATATCATTTTGGGAATGGGCCAGCTTAAGAGAGAACAAGAGGGTACAGTTACAGTTGGAGGTCCCAAAGAATTCTCTCTCCAGAGAGAGCTGCTACAGTCAAGGGCACCTGACTCCTTTCACAGAGTGCCACAGTTGAAGGAATTGTCTGGCACGAGGCACTCAAAATAGGATTTCAACTCATCTGATTTTCTGTGGACCTTGCTGAAGCATGTTGTGCAGGACAGAGTGCTGAGCACGAACACCAGTGAGGGCTGCCTTGGTAGCTCACAACCACAGTATCATCACCTTCTGCACCTAATCCATCTACTTCTAATCCAGCTGCAGAGGTCCAAAACAGCACCCAGCTCAGCCATGAAAGCACAGGGAGCATGTTCATCAGTCTCTGAGAAATTCATGGAGATCCCTGGGAGAGATGGGCTTTTGCCGCAGCATAACATTTTGCCTGCTCCCACCCAGAAAATACCTAGCCTTGAAGCAACTGAACAAAACTCAGGTCTTGGTTTGCAGATATCTAGAGCGAGTTTCCAGAGAGGAAACAATCTAAGCAGGATCAGTTCTAATTATGTTTCTATTGATAGATATTTCTCTAAACTGTCCTTAGGAATATCGTTCCTGGGCAAGCTATTGCACAGCCAAACTATCCTCATTGCAAGAAGAATTTCCTAATGCCTAACATAAATCCTTCCCACTCCAATTCAAATTCACTACTTCTTGGCCTATCCCTGCCTGACAGGAGAATCAGGTCCAATGAATTTGTTTATGAAGATCAGGCAGAAAGACCTGCTGTTCTTCCCTTGGGGCAAGTGAGAATTTTCTCTCAAACTGAAACCTCCATTTCCCTTGCTGCACTGTCTGGTGACCTGTAGACTAGATGGACATTACTGCCATGTTGCAGGTTCTTTTTATGCTGAAACAGGGCTTTTTCAGGGTTTATCTGTTTGGTTTCTTTGGTAGGAAAAATTTCCTTGTAGCAACTGAGCTGAAGTGCAGAGAACTGAAGCCCACTGATGCATTCGGTCAGCATGTGTTTCCTCCTCCTTTTCTCAAATCTGTCTTCCGCAGCCCTTAGCTGTCACTTACCAGCTTCCTCCAGGTACCTCCCCTCCTCAGCTGAACAGACGCTCAGTAGGTCTCTTCAGTGCTCCTGGGTATAAAAAAAAATCGCTTCTTACAGTTTCTTTATCCATCATGATGCCTTGTACATAATCACATCCTTCCGTTCAGGGTTTGTCCGCATCTGAGTGGTGACAATCACAAGTAACAAGCAAAGCACCGAAGGATTCCTGTAGCCGCAGCGCACAGGACGCTGCACTGGGGGCCCGGGGTAGGGCACTATCGCTGCCACTGGCCCCTCGTGCTGCTTTAGACAAGTTTCCTACCTCTTGCAGCCTGCTTCCACTCCCACTTCTAGTCTGACTTGTGTGTTTACACTCTGAACTTTTCAGAGAAGAGATCAGCCCATATCTTTCTTAGCATGCTCTGTGCAAAGATATCTCAAGCTGCTTCACAGGAAAAGGTAAGAACTGCTTTACTTTTGTTAAAGGAGAGATTTTTCTCTCATTTTGCTGTTGGCTAAACACGCTGTAGCGATTCTACATATAGGATTTAAAGACTGCAGATGAGATGACTTGGGAGCTTAATGCATAATGCCTGTAAGGTTTTTTGCAGAGGGAAGCGTTCTTGCATAGAAGGATGCTTATGAAGGTCTACCTCGCAGGCAGGCTATTGCGTAATCTGTCTGTCACCAGCTGAATCATTAAATTACATTTTTAATTTTGACTTAAATGCAGTGAAGCTCTGTGCAGCATCCTGCTGAGGGCAAGGTGAGTCAAGTGGTTATTAAATGGTCACAGTTAAAAGGCAGAACAAAGGTCCAGTCACTAAAGCAAACACAGAAAACTAGGCCTTTTTCACTATACAGTAATATTCTGTCAGGCTTCCCCACTAATTGGCATCGTAAAATAGTATAGCCAGAGATTATATATTTTTTTCTTCCTACATACACTTTCATTGAGTTTCTTGGGGAAAGAATTTTCCAAGCACTTAGGGATTTGCCTGTCGTGTTTAAATAAAGTTAACTGTGGCAGTCGCTGAAGTCACTTTGCCTTCACCCAGGTGTTGCAAGCCTGCTGTGTTGGATCGGCTCATCAAGGAGGTAAGACGTAGCCTTAGGGAAGAACGAGTACTAGTTAGGCTTTATCCCTAACTAGCCAGTGGTCTTGATTCGGCTAAATTCTCAAGTGTGTGACTAAAGCTGAAGCACATACTTTAGCATCACTGACTTTGAAAGGTTTTTAGCACGTATTTAAAATTAAGCGGAGGCTTTGATAACATGGGGCTTTAGTCAAATCTACGGACCTCTAGGAAACCAGAAGATACTGAGTATGTTCATGGTCTGTCTCTAAGCACAGGATATACATGACATTCCATGTAAACCCCTTAATTAGCACATAATCTGTAGACTACAAGGAAATCTTAGCCTCTGCTCGATCAGCACCATCAAAGTCACGGCATTACTGCAGAGACTGTTCCCCTTTAATTACACGTGATAACTGAAACTAACCACGTACTGTATAATTAGTGATAAAAATGAACTATTTAAGTAACTTGCATTTAACAAATAGTACTGTCATTCTGATTGCCCGTCAGTATTCATTTAACATAAAAAGACTTTCCTTGTAATAGATTTTCCTGCATCTAAGATTTTGCAAATTTCAGAGTTTTTCCCAGGGTTTTCAAATATTAAGTTTTACATTCTCACATGTCAGGAGCTACAAGGTGGTAGCTTATCAGATAGTTTGATTTCTGAATGGCTTCCTACCTGGATTTAGCACAGATATGTACTGCTGTGAATGGAAAAAAATCAAAAAAAGGGGGGGGGGAAATGATAGGTTTTCTCTCATTTGACAGAGATCTTGCTTTTCCCTCTATTTTTCTTTATACATTTTCATAGTTTTGCAGACAGGTAATTACATGTCTGATGTAAAGACCAACCCTCACAGTTCACACTTCAGAGATGCCAGAATTTAGTTGCAATTTTATCACCGTAACCACAGATTCAGTAGAAACCTAGCTGGGATGTAGCTGGGGTGGAGGAGGAGGAAGAGTTTGCTTGACCACTATATCAAGATTTTTCAGTGGTAGACCTGGAATCAGGCACTGAGTTATTGCTCTTACTTTCAGCCTCATCTCTAGGCATGGGACAGAGAGACCCAAAGCAATGCAGAACTGAGCTGGTAAGTTCATATAACATAGGATAGCGTTGCAAGATGATCCCAGCTCACTTTCAGGAGCAGGTTAGCGCACCTGAGCAGACCTGCACCCACGCCATTGAATCTGTTCCCTCAGCAAGGCTCATGAAGTGGGGTGAAGCTAGACTGTCCTAGACCTGAGCCAGTATTCTTACAGCCAGCTCAGCGTCTCGGCCCTGCAGCTCCTGGCACTTCCATTCTGGTATTTACAATGGCAGAGGCAGCTCAGTCTGCCTATCCTTCCTGTCCAGACATGCCACTGGTTTCCCATGGAGCCCCAAAGCTACATTAGCTTGGACTAAAAAACTCAATCCAGTCCATGGCTGGTACAGATACGGGCTAGTGAGCACATGTCATTTGTGCAGAACAGGAGCAAGAAACATCTCTCTGAACTTATGGCACGATAGCCCACATAGGGACCATACTCCAGCTTCCTCTGAAGCATCTGTGAATGGATTTTGCTGGGGAGATGAGGAGAGGACACTGGTTTAGAAGGACTACGCCGACCATTTCATAAGGACGTTGGGGATAGCTCAGAGGCTCTGCTCCATTTTCGTTAGTGAGGAGGTCTGACCTTGCTCTTGGTTAGAGCAAGACTCCTGCCTCTGCTCTAACCAAGAATCTACACCTGCTTGAAGAGTGACAATATAAAAACCACTTTGTATGATAAGATAAAATCAGGAGTGTCACAAGCAGACTGGGACGTTTGGTCACTTCAGCCATAGCGCTCCTATGCTGTGCTGGTGCTATTGAACTCTCTCAGGCTGCCCGTTAGCAGCATTTCCCTTTCTGAAACCGCCAGAGCCTTTGTTCTCGCCGAGCAGAGCTGCCCGCTCGCGCACGCAGAGGCAGGGGAAGGCTGGACACTGTGGGTTGCATTGTACTGTCAGGCTAAAGAGAAGCTGATGGGATAATAATTAATTGCAGTCTCCCTGTAATAAAAGACAAGACAAAGCAAGAGGTATAAATAAAATCATCAAAGGAACTCACAGAATAGGAGCTGTGTCTGCATTTTGTGGGCAATTTACAAGCCAAAGGAAGGTTGGGAACCCAAGGACTGAAAAGCCATAAAAATCTATGGAGCCCTCACAAAACCGTGACAGCGTCTCACTGATCTGTCTTGTTACCAGGCAGAGGTATAAATTCCCTCAACACCTTTGTTGTTTAAGGAGCTGGAAAGGGAAGGAAAAAAAAGGCTTGAAGTGGGAGTGACCCCAAGCTCACTCAGACTCGAGCAGCAGGGAGGTGCCCTCGGAGAGAATAGAGGAGACAGAAGGCACCGAGCTCAGCTCCGAGGGCAACAGGCTGCCAGCAAGCGCCGCCAGACTGGAAATATGGTCTGCAGAGCCCTGCGCAGCCAGGACTGCTTTAATGCAGAGATTTTTAACTCTCTTTGTACCAGGAGGTCTCCTTTCCTTATGACCTGGACAAAAGCAAACCCTGCCCTGCCTCATAACTTGCTACACCCCAGCTGCTTGTCCCTGCTCTCCAGCTGTTGTCGTGACTGTCACCTTCCAGCTCAGAAAGAAACGGTGACAAGGCACAGAGAGACTTGAAAGAGCCGGGGCCACTCCTTCCCCAGCAGCACCCCAACCTCGTGGGCAGCTGAAATCTGTAGACAAGGCTGGGAGAACAGAGAGGGGAACCTTCCACCTTCCTCCTACTCTCTTCTCTACAAGATCGCAGGTTAGAAGTAAGGGATAGAGAGGAAAATGGATATAAAAGAGGATGGATATAAACGGTGGGGAGGGAAAGACATCTGTCCTGGATTCAGCTCCTCAGTGCCATTTCTCTCATTACCTTGATTTTGCTCCTTGAGCATCCCATTCAAAGGTCTCTTTGGCACCCATAACAGGGATGCCCACAGGTAGGGAAATGCCCCTGCAGGAAGGTACAAAGGCTAGGTTCATGTAAATGTTTTCTTCCATAGCTCCTATTCAACGTCTAACTCTCACTAAAGTCAGATAAACAGGTGCCTAAATACTTTCACAGCAACAGCCAGTTACATGACACATCCATCTGCTCAGCAGGCTGCCCTGCTCCCCAGCTCTGGGAGTGTCTGATGCAACTCAACCTCAAGAGCAGAACTGAAAGAAGAAAATTCTTTGGGTGCTTCCTTCTCATGTACAGATCAGCTGAGAAAGGAAGTAAAGGCTATTTTAGCAACTGGACCTCTCAGTGGAGGCCCAAAGGAACGCTCCACTTATCACCTACCACCATCTGCTGTGGCCAGAGAGCAGGTCATACCCTACATATCCTGTTTTACAAGTGACTTGAGATGAGAAAGAAGCATAGCTATGTTTTGGTCAGATTCCATGCTTCCTATGTAAGTCTATATAGCCCTCACAGACACCTGGGCCAAACCGCTGCTGGTACAAGCCCCTTCTCCTGGGAACACAGGCCATTATACATTCAGCTCATCTCCACATTGCCATTAATCCCACCGCAAAGATAGAGATTTCCTTCATTCATCCCTTAATGTCACTGGAGACACTAGGAAGAGAGAGAAAGCAATCAGGCACATCCTACGCCTCTACGGCAAAAGCTGTCCTTGGTAAGGGAGTACATGTTAGGGGAAAATGGGAAGCACAGATGCCAAATCCCAGCCCAAATCTGGACTTTGCTTTGGCGCATTCTCCCTCGCTTTTTAAAGTTCTCCCTTCAGAAATTTATTCTCTGGTTAAATGAAGCCAAGGTAAAGAAACAGGAACTAATTAAAATGAACTGCTGTTTCACCATCTTCCCCCCAAAGGCAAACAAAATCTTCTTCCCCAAAAGAACACATAAGCCCTCAGCTAAACAATAACTTCCTTAATGTATCTGGCAAAGCCTTTCTTCCACCCTCTACCCAAACAATGAACAAAGCAACCAAGAGGAAAAAGCCACCTCCCTTTCCCCATGCCTGCCTTACCAGAATTTTACATGTCTGCATTACAGATGCCAGTTGGGAAGGAGAACATCTCCCACACGCAGCTTGTAGCGCTCCCTGCCTTTAGCAGGGTCATGCGTTCCAGCAGGAGGTACCTTGAGTTTGGCAAGAGCTGGGGACCTGGTGGACTGCAACTAGAGAGAAGGGATTGTTGCTGTCCTACAGATCACTGCTCACCTGGTGTCTCCTTGCAGACCAGGCTTGCTAGAAGAAGAGGTGGTATGGTCCTAGTTAGCACTGTAAGCAACAGAGTTACTGTCAGACTAGAAGGTTTGGTCTGCCAGGAGGGACTACAACTTTTGCACTGGCATGCGTACAAGCAACAGAAAAACTGCTGGGTTGTCTTTAGGGACTGAATCTTGGATCTAAAAGCAGGAGGCTGGGCTGCTTGAGTTAAGAGCCAACTACAGCTTGACAGAAGATATTTGTCAATCTTTCTCTGTGGTCTAGCTGGCAAAGGGGAAGAGAGAGAGATCTGAGCCCACGGGAAGCGAGGGGAGCTCTCCCCTCCCGGCAGCGCGGATGTTCCACGGATCTGGGAGCACGCTGCTCAGCAATGCAGCACCCTCCCCCCCCCCCCAACACCCCAGCTCAGTGGAACTAAAAATGGATGAATATTTTTCTCACCAAAATATCAAGTCAGGGCACCTGTCACCTTGCAGGTAATCTTCACATACTGTCTCAGTAGAGCACATCTCTGTCAGACAGAAGAGCCAGGGCACAGCTAACGCACTGTGTAGGGGAGAGACAGTCAGTGAGTTAATGTATGTCCTTGACTTGAAGCAAGTTGGGAGCTGCAACAGAGAGTAGGAGAGATCTGGAAAGTAACCAAATGTTTGCGGGGGCTGCCACCACATTTCCCCTCTAGCTTGCAATCAGTCCTGTGGGTAGGGAGAAGGGATGTAGGCTCCAATCCCTTGCCAAAGGAAGAGTACACTGCCAGGCGAACAAGCAGAGCAATCACCGCCGCAGCTGTGCCAGCGCTAGCTGGGACTGCTTCTCGCAGCTTGTCACCCTCCTACTCCTAGAGATCACCCTTGCTCACAGCTGCCAGCTGGGGTACACTTGTGAATGCACTCCAATCCAGTTCAGTCAAAATAAGCTGTCTTTCTCTATACTCTAAATGTTTAAAAATGTTTGCTTCTGTCTCCTCATCCCTTAGGGGGAGGGATCGATGTTTGTGGGCTACGTTACCAACTAGCAGCCTTTGTGCTGCTCTGTTCTGGGTTGTGTAAGGTCTTGTTTGGCTACAACTCTAAGTTAAAAGAAGCCTAAGACTGCTCTGTCTCACATTTCATCTCCTACAGTCCTCACAGATTTGTAGCAAACAGCCATAACCCAGCTCGCCCTTCATGTGCTTCCCCAGTCCAGACCTTAGTCAAACTTGCCTTAGTCAATAAGGACATTTTTAGAAGGATTCACTTTACACTCTTTAGGGCAGTCCTGTACTGCCAGATGGCACAAAGAAGCCACAGGGCAAAGACATACCAGCTCCACAGAACAGCTGAGAAGGAAGGCTCTGACAAGGCTCACCCCAGGAGCCCCCAAGGTTGAGCTCAATCTCCAATTCATGAAACTCATCGGGAAAGTCAGAAGTGGGGAAGAGCCTGGAGACAACACAGAGAAATGCTAGTGATGCATGGACAAGAACCAGCTCCATTTCATCTTCCTGGCTGCACCACCACCACCAGCTCACCGCTCGCACAGGGCGCAGTGCTCTGCTCCCTGGCAGAAGCAGAGGTAGCATTGGCAGGGACTGTGGAGAACTCACCAGTCCTGGTCTTCCACAGAACAACTACAAAATCAGCATTGAGCCCAGGGCTTGGTGCTTTGCTATGCCAAATAGCCACCAAAATGATCCGTGCAGTCTGCTGTCTGTCCTACGAGGACATAGGCTCGGTCAGCGTCAGCTCTTCAGTTCTAGTGCCAGTCATTTGTCACAGCAGTTAGCTAGGAAGGGAGCCACGTCACGTGGTGCTCCAAGCACTACGAGGCCCAGGTGCCTTTCTCCTGCAGGGCGTGGAGCTGTGATCTCTGAACAGAAAGTCTAAACTCTTGCTGAGGTGTATGCATGGACCCAGGGGCTCCCCTCGGCAAACAGCTCCATGCTTCCACGACAGCGACAGTCGACTGGCCTGATGGAACGGCTGAGTGGCAGATTGAGGCTGTGGAACATCACGGGGCAGACTCTTGTGGCCACAGGACCCAGCACTGCGAAGCTGACTCCTATGAGAGGTCAGATCCCCCGATATCACTATGTTCAGAACAAGATGAGCAGGTCAGCAGGATTCACGCAAAGCCGTTTTACTTTGTGCTGTTGCAGAACAGAAGCAAGACCAGGGTTAGTTACCTGAGCTGCAGGAGGAGACCTGACAGCAGAGGGGCAGTAACCTTTAGCTGAAATATGGTAACTTAAAAAAAAAGATTCTAAAGATGGAACAGATGCTCATCTGATTATATCTTCAGATGTAAGATCTTCCCTTCCTCCAAGTAGTCTTTTTACCTGCATCCAGGCAACAAGAACTGCATTCACTGATAGAGTCATTACTGCATACGCTGCCATGACCCGCTCAAGATAATTCCTACTCACGGGCAGGAGAGAGGGAAAGCGACCGTCTTTGGAACAGCTCCTGTTCAATTATCTGGAAGGTGATTCTAAGCTGTAGTGCTTAGATCCGTGCCAGCAGCCAGACACAGGTCAGAGGGGACAGAGAGGATCTTGCCATGTGAATACAGAGTTTAAAGAAAAATATTTCACACTGATCCCATTTAAATCCCCTTGTCCAGAGTGAGCAGTAGGAACACGTCCAGAGAGAAGCTCTCTGTGTTACAGTGTCACCCCACAGCAGGATCCAGAGAGCACGTAATTTGGTCCTAGGCCTAGAAACTACCCCGATCTTTGCACAGGAGTGGGGGAAGTGTGCAGGCATCTTCTCTGCTCACCCTGAACACAGATGCCAGACTATTCCTCCTTTGATCTTGGCAGCTGGCTCACAGCCTCAGCCGGGTGATCAAGATATGGCCAGGACTTTGAACCTCAAACCTCCTGCATGTATTGTATCTGAACCATCTTGCCTGCCATGCAATTCAGGAAACATAACAGAGATTCTACATGGGTATGAGCCTGCTCACCTGCAGAACCAAAGGCAGTTTCAAGCCTATTGGCAGTTTCAAGCCTTTTTATCAGTAAGCGATAATACCTGGACTTTGAGTATATATTCAGATCAGTTTAGTAATTAGTAGTTAATACTCTCAGTGATAGGACGTGTGAAATGTAAGCAAGAGGCTCTTTTGATCTCCCTTCCTAGAGTTCTTGGATTCTGGACTAATATGGCACAAAGAACCAAATGATTAAAACCACAGTGTGCGGGCTGCTCATGTCCTTTGAGGACTCTGCAGTTCTGTATTTGTGCTTTAAACTCCAAGATCTACTGTCCCCTTACAGGCTTGCTAGGTTATCTGGAAAGAAGTGGTTGGGAGAGGATTCATGGATTTTAATCAAGACTAAGGCCACATTAGAGATCCTGTTGGAGATAGCACACATACACTCTTTTGAGGGCCCAGCCCACTCCAAGGGCTAGAGATATTTGTGCCTTGTGAAAAGCTGAAGAACAGGATAGGAGAATTGGAAGCATTCAGACTGCTTGAGATATATGCATCACAGCGACAGGCTTGGCCAGATCAGGTATCTCCAGCATATTGCACCCTAAGATACCAGTTCCCTGGCCCTCAACAGGGATCCAGCTGTTTGGAATCTGTTTGGTTAAAGAGAAATTATGTTCCAGAAATAACTTCAGAGCTATCATTGCTGATGGCATCATGAGAAGTGTCTACACAACACACACCTTGTAGAACTTTCACGTTCATGCTGCGGGAAGACCTTTCCTTGAGATGTACTGCAGACAGAGCTAACAGTGACTACGTGGACAAGGTTCCCTGTTCAGGTGTACCCCAGCTCTACAATCAGGTAACTTCCATCAAAGACAACAATTGGGAGAGAGATTGTCTCGACAGCAAAGTCACCAGGAAGGCGGCTGTGATCACCAGATGAGGCTGACCAAGAAACCACTTGAGAGAAGAGCTAGAGATTCAGAGATCAGCAGGAGCTGACCTGGTTGCTCAGCATGCAGTTTTCATGGTGCATGAACACACACCTGCAGATCCATTACGGGAAGGAAGAGCCAGAGAGAGAGCATACAAGATGGCTGAGACAATTGAACCAACCTGCACTACTAATGGTACCAGCAGAGAAATGCTCTACTGTGTAGTTTGTTTCTGCTGTGCTGACACCAGCAGCTCTTGCTGCAACAGGATTCTGGGAAAAGAAAACACTCCATCCAATAGATCTTCCAGCATGCTGAGCTCCTACAGACAAGTGAGGAATGGATCAGGACTAAGCTCATGCTTTAAAATTCTCCCTCTTACTGACATTTTACAGCACCTGAGGGGCTGCAGGCCTTACGTTAATGCCCCACATGATTTCCTAAGCTCTCTCCTCTTCACTTATGGCCTCACGTGATGCAGACGAACACTCCTGCCCCCTCCTACAACAGCATGCAGAGTGCACAGACAAAACCATTTTCTGGAGTTCCCCCTTTCAGGCTGATCAGATTTACCTGCCACAGCCTCAAAGCAGCTCACATAGAGCAACAGCATCCTAAGAGGCTGTCCAAAGGCAGGATGGCAGAGACCTGCTATGCACTGAGCAGACTTGTGAGCTTCAACTTTATCTGTGTGTGTCCTGCAAGCCCTGAGCTAGTACTTGCAGAGAGTTATGCTTGCAGCACAGCACCGTTGTTTCTATGGTAGCTTCTCCGCTCTTTAAAAGAGGTTTCATCCTTTGCAAAGGTTTTGTTTTACAGGTTTTTGAGGTTTTCTTTCTCCTGCCTGTCTCTGCCATGCAGCCAGCCCCAGAACTCTCCACTGCAGTGTCTCTCTGGTGCTCTGGAGTACTTTCTGGCCATAGTCCTGTGAACTGATTAAGGAGAGGAGTCACATGCTCTGAACCAAGGGGAGCCCCCATCCTCACAGCCCTCCGGGGCGATAGAGATAGACAAACATTATCATGCCAGAGGCAAGATGCTCCACAAGGGAAGTGGAGTTCTCACTGCCTGGGGATCTCTACAGTCCAACGAGGAACACATGCAATATTAACAGAACAGGCAATCTGTCAGTCCTGTACACCAAACACGAGATGCACCCAGCTATCCCTCTCCTACTCTCACCTGGCAAGGCTCAGGCTGCACTTCCTGGCGGCGCTGTGCCATCACCCTCTGAAGTTCCCCCACGCCAGGCTCAGTGAGTCAGCGTATCCCATTCCCATGATGCACATTCACCCTCTGCAGCCCGAACACTGAGTTTGCCCCATGTAACATGCCAGGGATATACACCCAGCACACTGTGGTGCAGCTATGTAGCCACATGGAACGATGCTGTGCAGAAGGCACCGGATTGCCCCCAGTAGCAGTGCTACACTCAGATCCATAGGAGCAGAGGTACCCACTACACCCGAGAAAAGACCGAGATGACAGCTAGGGGCTGGCTTGACAGCTCTTTGCACATTGGGGGTCACGGCTCTACCTCAGCAGGACTGTTTGTTCTCTGCCTTGATCTTCATCCCTTGACTGTACTGAAAGGAAGTTTGTCTGAGACAAACACATATGGCACACAATATCAGCTTCAGAGCAAGCTGCAAGGAAACAGATTGGGTTCCCTAAGCAAACCAACAGTGAATCTATTCCTTGGTGGCTTCTCTTGTGGGACACTTCAAAGGCACCAAGCATCCACAATGCAGCTGCTGCCCTGGGGAAGGAGTCACTGAATACTCTCCATGAATGAGAAGCAAAAATTAAGCAGTTAGATTTGGCACATGCATTGCAGTAAAGATCCCTGAATGCTCAGCTTCTTATTGAACCTAAGGCGGGCTGTTAATTCGTTATTCACTTCCCAGCCTGGAAGGAAAAGCGTGTTATACCCGAGGGCCAGAACTGATGAACACAGCCATAAATCAAGCAGTTTACAAGACCAGCAATTAGGAAACAAGCCGACAGAAGGGAGAACTCTGTCAGTAATAAAGTAGATACACCACAGGATCTGCTGAGTGCTCAAAGCAACTGGGGACAGTTCTTTCCTCACTCCAGCTCTAATTCTTTTAGTCATTTGCTGCCTTTTCCCTCAGACTTACATTTCCCTCTGTTTCCACCCCCCTGCCAATTTTTCCTCTCTTCTCTTCTCCTACCTCTTCTGAAAGGCTTTCTCTTCCAGGAAATGCAAGAACATACCTGCTGAGCAAATGGATGTACCAGCTGTTGCCCAGGAGCAGAGGCATGTGCTGGATACTGGCAGTCACAGAGCAGCGGATGCACACAGACCTGTGTGTGCAGGGTGTGACGGAGGGAGCAGTGTGCTGCTGTCCTGCACGTACAACAGTTTGTGACCATGTGGTGGGTTAACAGCCTGGTAGGTCCTGGGATGGTGTTGCTGGAAGAGCTATTGGTAGTAACCAGAGTTGCTCAAATAAGGAATGAGTGGGGTGCTTCTAACCACCTAATTTGTCTTCTGACCAAATTAGCCTCCTCTCATCCCTCTTCCAGCACAAGTCAGATCTGGCTTCTATTACTATCCTTGACTTTGTCAGCAATCTCCAGTGTCCTTCCAACACCTCCTGCCCCACTTCTGGTCTCCTCTCCTTACTGATCATTGCAAATCCCGCCTTCCTTTCCTTACTGGAAGTGAGTTCCTGGAGTGGATCATTGGATGGCCAAGGAGGTTTAGTCCCACTGGTGGTCTTGGTACCTAATGCAGCTCTGCACCATGTAGCAGTTGCCCCTTACACAAACCCTCTGGCTCTTACGCAAACCCCTCTGTCCCTGGGGCCAGTCTGATCCTTGTTCATTGATGCTGTATTCTTACAGGCACAGTGCTGTGTGCAGATCTGGACACTGCCTAAGTCAGGTCTGAGCAGCTGATCTTTGCAAGCAGCTCAGGCATATGCAAGTGAAATCTGAGTGCAGGTCATAGGTATTTAACTAGGCTCTCTTGCTCTCTCATATATTCCCTCCTGGCCAGCACAGTACCACATCTCTAGGACATCACATATTTGGGAAATCACAGCTAACTGATTCATTTTGTCTACGTTAGCTCTTGGCTCCAGGAAGGTGCATCACCCTCCCTGCCACGGACAGGAAATACGGCAACTGGGGAGTCTAATCTAGTCAAGGTAGGAGGCAGACCCAATATTCTTCCAATCATTCCCATACCAAACAGACCTCATTATGCCAAGAGTTAAGGATGTGATATTCCTGTGTAGCCTGAAGGCCTGGAGGGATTTCAGATTTGTAACATCCACTCTGTGGAAAGACTCACAGTTATCACCCACAAGACACCTTTGTGGTAGCAGATGACTAGGATAAAAGCAAAAGAAACAAGCTCAGCAGAGTCACTGCGCCACTGTATGTGCTCACCTCCTGATATGCCAGCACATTTCAGTTCACTCTGCCAAATCCTTCCATGATGTGGGGTCACAGCCCAGAGAGTTTCCAGAGTAACAGGCCGACCTCAGCTGCAGAAGCCTTTCCTTTTGAAGCTTATCTTCCCTAGAAGAGATCAGCTTTTGGTCAAGGCTGACACCTACACAACACCATGCACTAACACACCTCAGAGCAGAGAACCAAGGTGCCGGTTCAAGGTGAGAGCAGCACTGTCCACTCTGCAACACAGAATGTCTTGCTCATTTTCGGGCAGAAGAACAGGCCACCAGTACTCCCACCAGCTCCCGGCCCATCTCGCGATAGCCAGGCTGACAATCACTTGTGCTGGGGAGACCAGGAGGAATACAGATGCCCCACACATCCCAGGACAAGCTATGGACACCTCCCAGGCAGCCTGGCATCGAGTGTGAAGCACCAGGGTGAAGCCAGTTTGTCTTCAGCACATCAGAGTTGACAGTCACTAAAAGCAAACATGGTCTTTGCATGTGCATTATTCTGATGTGCTCCCGGATGTCTGCGGTTTTGATCTTGAATGGGGAGGCTAAAGATTTGTTTGGGAGAGCTGCTAGTCCACAATAGAAGGAAACATCTCCTCTAACCTTGAACACAGAGAGACTAATAACCCACCTCCCCCAGCGCTTTGATGAGTGCTTTAGCAAGGGCTGTCAGAAGAAGCTGAAATATAAATTTAAGTAATTAGGTTGCAGCAGAGCAAAAGGAAACTAAACTAGATTTTTTTCTGTTCAAAGTGGATTCCAGAGAAGGAGCAAACAGCTGCATTTCCAGAGACAGACAGCACAGAACTCCATGAGCAGCTGGGGAGGGGAATAGGTTTCAAGGTCTTGAGGGAAGGAAACCCCAGACACTAGGCCACGGCAACAAAGAAAGCTCAACAGCTGAGGAGTCCTTCATAGAAGATAGGAAATCCTCTTTAAAAGAAGGTTTTTCCCACCCAGATCTTGGCAAGCCACTGGGAGCAGTTACATTCTGCTTATCCAAGGTCTCTTTCAGGCCCGCCAGCCACAGTATTCTTTTCACATTCAGAACGGCTGGATAGCTTCTCAGTTACTGTGCCTCATCACAACAGCACTTTTTTCTTCATTGACACGTATGATCCCACCAGACTGCATGTGTGGTTTGGAGAAGTGTGTCTTGTGGCATCCCAATCCATTATCTTATTATCCCTTGGATTCCCAGTGGCACGCAAGGGACGTACGTGGCCAGAGGGGTTCCCCTCAGAGAGTGGCCCCAGAGCTATGTGGCTTTTAAAGGGTGTTGTTGGTAGGGCTTCAAGCATCAAGCCCCACAACACAGCACTGTGGCCTCCCTCCTGCTCCAGATACAGCTGGGCAGCAGATCAGCTGTCACAGCTCAGGCCAGTCAGATGGGGCTGGTCTGGGAGGAAACTTGCCACCTACCATTGCAGCACAAGGTAGCCATTACAGCAGAGAGTCTTGCACTCAACACAGGAGAATTCATAGGTCTCCTCCTATTGCATCACCACAAGAAGTTTCTTAGCTGTCCGTGTTGTATAGTAACAAGTAACACGAGATAACAGCAACTGCCTGCACTTCACATGTGGATTTGTTTTCCCAGAAATGGCATAGTGGCTTTCCAAGTAGGCTTTTGAGTGGCACTAGATGGAAATTCCAGGCATCTGGCTTTGCCCCAGAATACTGGCACTCCAGGAAGGGCAGAGCTCCACAATAAGCCATATGTTCAATCTTGGCTTCCCCTCACAATGCCAAGATGTGTCTGCAAGGAATAAAGCCAGAGGGAACGTTAACTGATCACCAGTGAAATGGAGCCTCTGCTTGGCTTTCGCCCTAATTAACTATAAAGAGGTGGTGCTCGAAGGCCCCTGCACTGCCAATAAGTAATGCAGGGTTAGTAATTAATTAGTAGTCTATTGGGATCTCAGCACCTCTCTCCTATAGCCAAACTCTACAGGTTGATACAAAGGGGATTTAAAGGAAACACAGCAGTTTCCCCATTATGGCCCTAAGAAAATAGAACTAGTTTTTGAAGGAACTTCATTTACAGTCCTCTCAGATGACTGATGCTTGGCACCTAACTCTGCGTGCACAGGAGAGGGACCTGCCTGCAGAATACAGGAATAGGAAAGAGAGCCCCTTAGGTAATTTGGAGAGCTATGTATGCTCACCATCCCCTTGCTTTAGAAAACAGCAACAATAGAAGAATGACAGAAAGATGTCTTGAACGTCAGCGTATAGTTAACAGCACTCCTAGAGATCCTGACCTGGCAGGGCATAGCACTGTCTAGAGAGCAAAACAACCCCTCTGGAGCAGGACAAGCCCCAGAGCATCAAGACACACAGAGACGAGCATCTTCTGGGAGAAGAAGAGGGTGCAAAAAGCTCTGAGACTCAGCAGAGCTGTGGCTGTTCCAGACTAGACCTGGGCAGATCTGGAGAATTCCCTGCTCAGAGCAGTCACAAAGGAGTTGGGATTGAGCAAGGCATAGGCATCTGACCAAGGGTGCAGCTAGGGTCCTGAAAAGGGGAAAAGATATTGTCTGAAACCCCTCCAAGAAGAACCAGTGCTCCCCAATAACGTATGATTTCTTAGCTCCAAAATGAACTTACGGTTTCTCTCGTGTCATTCAAGTAACTAACCAACATCAGTGAAAGCAGTTACACCAGTTGATCTCCTTAGATTTGTCATGGATCCTACTTGATTTCAGTCAGGCAATTTTGTTTTTTGCTTCTGTGCCTCATTTTATTCTTCTGTCCCAGAAGCTGTGCTCTATTAAACAGGACTAGCAGTGGACAATGGAATTTTTCCCCTGTCAATTGGAATTAGACTTGGTTATGTTAGCTATGTGCCTTTCCTCTTCTCTAGCTAACAGATGATTTTGCTGGGCTGACAATCATGGGGCGGAACAGCTCAATTTCTTCTCATGGTTGGAAACTGGACGTGAAAGGTGTCAGAGAGCTGGAAGAGAGACAGCAACCAAAATATTAGATGGTTCTTTTCACTGCTTATATAGGGAGCAGTGATGATGAGTGACATCTAAGAACCAAACTGCCATGCCTAGGGGAGAAAGGAAGGTCAAAAAAGGGCATCAGGAAACCAAATGAAGGCAGTCTGAGATGTCATTAAGGGAAGCTCAGAAGGCAAGTTAAGGAGCACCTGCCAGAGGTTAAAGGATGACCTCCCCAGCCTAGGATGGAATAAAACTTTCCTAAGGATACTGAGGGGCTGGCATGAATATCCAACCTGCCCACACACTGTCACTACACACAAATCCAAATGCAGTGTGGTCTAGGTGCACAAAACATGCACAATGGTCAAGAAAAACCAGCACTGTGCTGAATGCACATTGTTATGTGTCGGGGTTGGATTCTGCAGGCCCAAGCAGTAACAGCACTCTGGATCGCAGACTACAGACCAACAGGGCATCCTGCTGACAGCAAAGCATTCCTGGCATCATTAGAGCCAGAGATAGCACAGTATCTCCCTGGCAGCAGTGGGGCAGGCCAGAACATGCCTGCACACTAGGAGAAAAGAGCTAGAGCACGTGCTGAGATGATAAAGAGGAAGTCACATGAGCTTATGTTCTCCCTATGAATGGAGCACAGGATCACAGAATCACGTTAATCCTACACAACAAATACGTGGAGGTTAAGCCTCCCTGTTTTGTCCACCAAATCCCAGGCCTGGCTGAGCAGGACCACCTGATCCATAAGTTTAACTAGGCAGCCAGGGAAGATGCTGCTCTCTTTGCACAGTCTATGGCAATCCTTGCACATAGCCTTCTCTCATAGACGTTGCTCTAAATCTTCTGCCCAAATTTTCAGTTGCTCTGTCCTCCTAACAAATTCTCTTGGCTTATGAACCTTTCATTTTGTGTCTCTTCATCTTCTCTACTCAAGCTGGAGCCTTTTCTGCTCCTTCTTCTGGCCTGATTTTCCTCTCTCTTGCTCTCTTGGTCAAAGAAGAGGTCTGCCATGCTTGCTCTTTTACTTCTGTCAACAAATTACAGCAACACCTTCCTGACACATGACACTGTAATACCACAAACCTTATCTTGGCCTTTCCCCCAGTGGCGTCCAGGCTGGGAGTTACTGTAACCCTTCTCTTCAGACTTTTGTGATATTCCCTGTCCAAATAATCTGGTTTTGAATGGATCATGATTTTCATGTCTAACAGACATCACTTTATCCATGTTCACTCTTCTTGATAGGCCCTCATTTTTCCATATAAAGCAGCCAGACCACCTTCTATGATAGACAGTTCCATGAAAATGTCAGCTTGATGCTCAGCAATCACCAAGAAATAGATCAAGTGGTATGAATCATTTTGGGAAAAAAAAAAAAAAAAAGAACAGAACAGAAAAATCTATGACTCATCCACACCTCAGATACTGTGTGCACTTGTCGTCCCTTCGTCTCAAAGGGGATATCAGAACTGAAACAGATTCCGAAAAGAGCACAACAGATGGTCAAAGACACAGACCACAATTAAAAGCGCAATTGCTCAAGGCATAATTAAGCAGGCATAGACTCATTAGTGTGTAAGAAAGAAGATACAGGGGGAAAAGTAGGGATGTAAAGACACCACTTGTCTGGAGGGGTATTGGCTCTTCACTTCCTCTTCCAAAGCTCAGGACCACTGATGAAGGTAGGAGGAGGAAGGACCAGCCCTGCGCAGCCTACCTTCTCTAAGATCAAAGAAGCCACTGTAAAGCCCATTTCTCTCACTGTTCCTGAAGCTGTATAACGTCTTCATTTTAGGTTTCTCAGGAACAGAGAAAGGATTAACTAAACTTACCTCTGCACTTCCCATGATGCCATTAGTCTCAGGCAAACATCCTCCCTTTTCTCTTTCATTTTAAGAAAAAAAAACACATATTCTCAGCAGTAATTTAATTATATTAGTACTGAAGGTCTTGCCTTGCTTTTCCCCATCTGTCATCTTTCATTCAGTATCAAGGAATCAGTCTCCATCTTCTATCAGCTCATAGCACCAGTCCACCCACAAGATTTTCAAGGAAGCACTGTCGTGCTTTTCTTTATTCATGCTTCTAGAAGGGAAAAACACCCACAAGCTGCCTGCTTGTCGTCTTCAGAATCTTCCTTTGCTGTGATTCCTGCTGAAAGTTTGACAGCAGTTAGCATAGCAGAGCATGAAGACCACAGTCAGTATCACTTCATCGCCCTTCTGTTCATCTCCACCACTCTCACATTAGGTAGGGAATTCTCTGGGAAAGGCATCATCTCTTTGTTTTGTACTTGTACAGTTTCAGACAGTCTGAAGCTCTGTTCCATAGCTCTCATGCCAAGGGTCCACCACAGGAGTTCCCCCATCTGCATCACTGATTTAGCATCTTCTTCTGCTGTTCCATTTCCATGGAAAAGAACATGGGAGAGACTTTCAGGGTCCCGGCCATACAGGTCCTACTCCCTATAGGTCTCCCTATAAAGCAGCTGAGCTGAAGCATGACAATCCACAGGCTTTGCCCCTCTGCTCAAGAAATTTCCTGCTCCAGAAAGCAGCAGCCTCCTGTTCCAGAGGTCAAGTGTTCACCCCACTCCACAGAAGCTAGCCTCTGTCCCCAGCCTAGGAAACATTTGATCCCATCCCAAAATCTCTTAATTTAAGAACATGTCTACTCACCAATGTGAAACATAAGCAAATGCCCCACCAGACATAAATCTGCTTTGAAAGCAGAATCCATCTAACAAATCCTGCCAGTTGTGCTTAACTCCAGTAAACCCCAAAGCCAAGAGTAAAATAGAACACACAAAATGTGAATGACTCGAAGTATTCAGGTGACAGACACAAAAAACTCCTTTTTAGTATACCCAGACCATCAGAGAGCACACAGACAGAGAACACCCGGGACTCTCCTTCTCTGCACAGGAGCTATTAGTAAGGGGAGTGCTTGGCTCAAGATGGAAGTAAGACCTAGAAATGTATGCATTGCTTGCCTTGCCTTTCCAAGGACTGATCAGTTTGGATGGGCAGACTGTCAAATCAAACAAACAATGAGATGTGTTCTGGCCTCCTTCTGTCTCCTGGACTGCAGCACTGCTGTACACAGAAAAGGGAAAAGATTCAGGAAAAGATTTTACACTCAGCTACTGTGCACTCAGCACTGGAATAAACTCTGTACAGTCATTTTTCATACTGAGAGGGGTTAAGCACTGGACAGGAGCCCAGTGAGGCTGTGGAATCCCTGTCCTTCAAGAAATCCAAGGCTTGACTGGACAGGACCCTGACAGACCGGACCTACTGTGAAGTGGTTGTGCTTTGAGCAGAAGGCTGGACTAAAGACCCCAAGGTTTCTTTAACTCAACATTATCCTGCAATTCTAGGATTATATGGCCCTGAAACAGAAGGCAGAATCTCACTTGTACTGTTAACAGCAGGACTCTTCTGACCAGGCAGAGAGTACACCACAGAGATCAGTTCTCCTCCTTGGCCCAGTGGCAGGAGAGACCTATGTAACACAAGCATTTGGCTCAGTCCCTCAGATGCTTGCCACTCAGATACGGGAGAATGGCTCCTATCTTGACAGCACTCCCCTAAGTGTGTAGATAAGCCAGCAGGAGAGGGTGCCCCCAGAAAAACAGTTTGCAGGAAAATGGAAGTGTTGGGGTGAAATCCTGATTGATTTGCATTTGTATTTTAATAAAAACACTTACATCAATGTTTGGCTCTAAAAGAACCTTCCAGATTTGAAAATACTTCATAAGAGCCTTGCTAAAGGAAAGTTCTTGGCAGAAGGGTGATGTCTGTGGGAGAAACACCAGTTACCATTGACAGATAGAGGATGAGAAATATCCCTCCCTTAAACAGAGAGACACCTTAGGCTTGGCCTCCTACAACATGACAAGGAGAGATTTTACATCCTCATCTGGACATCATCATGGAAAACACGAAGTTTATAACTCTGAACATCAGAAAAAAGAAACACGCAGCATCTCAGATGTTTTGCTCAAGAGATGAAGTGTCGCAGACTTTTGATGGCATTCCAACAAATTCCACTATACAAACACAAAATCTGGCTTTAACTCTTCCTGTGCTACCAGCTTAAAGAGTTATATTTCCAAGTAGATTGCTACTAAGACCTTCCATCAAACAGCTAAATGCAAAAAAATCATTGTACTCATTTTGGCCACGACGTTCTTTCGTCCCTTCTCCCTCACTCCAAAGCTTGGCTCTCCCTAACAGTGACGCACTAGGACAGGTACTAGCAGAGAAAGTAGAAAAGTGAGCAGCGAGGATGGGTGGGAGAATATTGCTTTTTTGTTGCTTATCTTTGGGAATGCAGCAAATGTCTTCAGGGGCCTTTTCTGAACTGAGATCACATGAATTTGCCCAGACATTTCTGTCCAGCACCTCAGATTGTGCAGCAGTGGACTGGAGGATAGTTTTGCTAGCAGGGAACCCAGTCCTAAAGTCTCTGTTCAGGGTTATGTGTTTCCAGACTGGCATGAAACTAAGGAGGAGCAGATATACCCACAGGGGAAACATCAAAGAGTTCCCTTGGAATAATCCTCTCCATGGAGAGGAGCTCAGGCAGCTGTAGGCTCTTCCGATTATACCTTCCAAATCCCAGGGATCACTAAAGGAAGGGCCTGAGTTGTTATTTCCCTAGTAGCCTCACTTTGAAAACTACACCCTCTAAAGCCTGCACACACAGAAAAGGATTCGACACTGGATATGCCCTTGTTTTTCAGATATGTAATAAAATAGGTGTGCAGTCTAAAGAATTCCTTGCTGCAGTGTTCAGCAGCTGGGTCATATTCTTTTAAATAATCAGTGATTTCTCTAGCAATATTCCTTGAATTCTGTGTTCTTGAAAGCAGTCAGCTAGAAGTGCTTTTGTGCAGTTACAGTCTGTGTGATGATTACAGATGATAAACATAATTATTTTGGGTCGTGATTGCCTCTGCTTTCTTCGTTCTGTTACTGTTGTGTAAAATACAATCTCAATATTAGCAGTTCTGCTGGTAGAAACACTGTTAAGATACAAAATTCCTTCTGAAGGAAGAGCCAGACCTTCAGGGAATTGAACCATATGAAGCACTGACCTGCAGCTGTAACCGACTCCTGCCTCTTGAACCATGAAGTCTTTAAGACACACCTGAACACTCTGCAAAACCAAGGTCAGAAAAGTAAGAGAGGAACAGCAGGTCGGTTTCATTACTTCAGATGCAAAATTGACAGGCAGGAGAGCATGACAGATGAACCTATTACACCGACTTCTGCTCAAGGCAGTACTCCAGTGTAGGTATCATAGAACTCAAGAAGATTTCAGGAAGTTGAATAAAATTAAGTTTCCTAAAGCAACAAAATGTCCCATCAGGCTTGTCCATAGCACACGTGAAGTTGTGGCATGGGGGAACACTTTCCTGCACCGTCCAGTAGTTGACTGCCTTCAGATCTGGACCAGCACATGCCTCAGGTTAGGATCCAGAGTCCAGATCCCTGACTTCTGCCTTAAAAGTCTTACTAATCCACCATCTGACAGAGTGCAGTTGCTTCCCAACCACTCTAATAAACAGACAACACTGCTAATCCATGCAGAGAGGATGTCACTGCCCTCTCTGCAAAAGATGGGATAAGCACGCTAAAGCTCTCCAGCCTCTCCCTATAATGCTATGTGTCAAGCAGCCACACTCAGGCGTGGACTCATGGAGCAGGTGAGAGATAGCAGCCATACGCTGTGACACCTAGTAGGGACCTGCACACAAGCAATAACTGATAAAAGGTCCATTCCCTTGCTACAGTCTTCTGACACCTTTCCTCTGCTGTCCTATAGTCCTGTTTGTAAACTTGGGCTATGAACTCCCTTCCACATGGTCCCTGCCACATGTTGAGAGAGACAACAGAAGCAGCAAGGCCTGGACAACCTTAACACAGTGTAGCTGCTCCTGCTAATTCAGGAGAAGGAGGTTCTTCGGAGAAGGCTGAGAAGTAGCAGGAACAGTAGGGTTGGTAGAGCTGAAGCTCACACCAAGCAGCCCTGCTTCCCTCCACACTAACCTCATCACGACCCGGCTCCTCAGAAACAGGCAGTGCCCAGGATGGAGCAAGCTGGAGAACAACTAGTGCTTTAAGTTTTATTATGAAATAAATAAATCAAGGCAGCTATCAAGAGCCCCTGAAACCAATGTGGCCAAGTAAAGGATAGGAGAAGCCAGGAAAGCTTCAGCAAGAACAGGTAACAGGAGACGTGTTTACCACAGAAGAGAGACAAGGCTTCTAATACAAGCAGGCTGCTGCGCCACAAACATTCCCTATGGCCTGGTATGGCTGTACGAAGATATTTACACGTACAGGCAGGGAGACGCCAATCCCTGGCTGGTGAACAATCAACTTTTATTCTCTCTAGACCAGCAAAGCCAAGATTTTAGTAAATACGCAATTCCAAAAATGTGCCTGCGGATTGGGTAGAGCAGAGCCTGTGCTCTCCCTGCCAAACAACAAAGCCCTTCTCCAGTGGGTGGTTTCATGGTGAGGTTTATGTGGGGAGGAAGTGTTTCTAGTGGTCAAGGCAGGGAACAGGGGTTTAGGAGACCTGGCTCCCATCCCCAGCTCTAGGCAAAGCAGGACAGCTCTGATTGCCGCCATTGTGTGCACTTGCAGGAGTCACTAGCTGTCTGCTCACCTCTCCTTGTTCAGGACCAGGCAAATGGTTCCCATACAGCCTCTGAGGAATAACACAGAGACAAAGACTTTTCCCCAGTCTTGATAACACTTCCTGACTTTGCAGGGTTGTTGTGGAGTTTCCGTGATTGATGCCTGAAAGACTGTCAGACCTTTTGAAAAGTACTGACTGAAAAGTACTGGAGGATGTGCATCTGCGAGTGCAGACACATGAAAGAGAGATACGCAGCTCTCACACACTCTCTGTTCTCTTCCACACTCACAAGACTCCATCCAAACTTACTGGCTCTGCTATTCATGCATTTAAACATTTGTGAGATGGGCCTGCAGAAAACCTGTGGTTCAAAGCCAAGTAGCCAACCCCATAGCCTAACAGATGCCCTTACAAGCACTTAGCCCACCCCCCTGGTTGCCAAGACACAGCCCAAGGCTCTGCCTTCTGCTTACAAAATCAGGCCAACATGAAGCCACACTGAAAGCCTACGGCAGATACTACCCAGCTCCACTCACTTCTGGCTGGCTGGCTCCACTGACCTCCCCTGGCCCTTTGCTTTGTTCTCTCTTCACTTCATCCACAGATGCCATTAACATGCTGTTTACCCCCTCTTCCAGCTCATTAATGAAGACACTAAAGAAGACTGGACCTAACTCTGATCCCTGTGGCATGTCATTATACAAACAACTCCTTGAAAAGTTTCCAACAACCTCTTACGAACGAAGGACTGTTATCTTGAGGTGTGCACAGCTATTAGAGCTAATGACTTCACCTGTCACAGTTTATTTGTGGCGAACCCCACAGGAAGAACCCACTAACTGAACTGATAGTTTTTAAAGAAAAAAATGGAAGAAGGAAGGAATGTCACACTGTCACATAGTGTTTAATGGGCAGGTGTTCCTGTTGGGTTTGTCTGTTTAGAATGTTTCAACCAACTTTTGTTTTTACTTCCTGTCCTACATTGATCTGGCTGCTGCTATTTTTTTTTAATCTTCTCTTATCTGGTTGGCTGCATTTCAGAAATAGGTGGCATGAGTCAATTGCAGTGGACCAGCATAAAATGTTGTAAGATACTTCCCTCAAGTGGAGGGAAAAAAAATCACTCAAGTGTGTGTCACAGACTCTGCAGTGTACCTCAGGTGGTAGAAAGATAACCAGAGATGGACACCTGTACGAAGCAGAACCCAACTTGCTTGAAAGGTGCTAGCAATGCAAAAAAGATATCAAAGTGATACTGCAACATAAACTTCCTTCTTTGTAAATGCCAGGGAGTCACTCAGCCACCCTTTGTATCAGATACCAAAGGTGCATATGCTTTGACAACCAGCCAAGTTACTACATGGACAGCTAATGTATATCCATAACCAGATTTTGAAAATGGCTTAAATACCAGCTGAAGTGAGTGTGAAAAGTGCTCCTACATGACGTTTCAGGACAAATGGAAGAGGCCATAATATGCTTAGAAGCAGCTAGTGGGTTGAGATACCTGAATCCTGTAGAACAAGGCTTTTATGCCCACCAGAGCCTGCAGCAGGGCTGCCAGGGACAGACAACAATACAGTGAATCAGATATAGATTGCAGTGTGTTGGTAGAGCTGGTATGGGTGGTATCTATACTCACCCTGAGGCTGATGTCTGATCTCATGATCACTGTTTTCCTCAGAGCACACAGTGAAACATGAACAAAGAATTCAGATTTCACTGTAGTCTTCCTGTTATGAAGATAGCAGCTTAGCTCCAGTCTCTTCTGTGTACACTGAACAGGAGAACATTTCATCACCTGCAAACCCAAAGACAGAAGAGGCACCTTGCTTAGCACAAGGCAGGATCTGTCTCTGTAACTGATCAGTCCAATAATGGGAAACACAAACCGTTTATTACTGAAAATGAATTGTGCCATCAAAGCAGACGCCTGCAATTATTTCTGTTAAATATTATGTTTCATTAACTGTAAAATATATAATTAATAAACTTCCCTCCTCATTTTTGTTAAGTTCCACTGCAAAGACCTTATTACAGAAATAAATCTTTCTAGCAGTGCATGTCAACAGAAAAGAGGAAGGTGCACGCCTCTGTGTACGTGATAATTTCCTTATGAGAAACCGAATTACTAGGGAGGAATAATCATCTCTCCTCACGGCTAAGACTGTAGATACACCCCACTCTGAGACCAGTTGTTTAAGCTCATGCCTCTTGGAAGCAGACAAGAAGAGACTGCTTTGGCTGGCAAAGATGACAATCTGAAAGCATTCTGGCAAATGCAAGGCTTTCTTTCACTGGCAAATCTGGAAAACAGAAATTAAATTCATTTTTGATTCACAGCCCATTAAAAACTTCCTCTGACTATAAAGCTCCTCAGAAAGATCTCCCTGGTTAGGCTCATACCCATATTCCTTTATAAACTGTATTCATCTATCTCATAATACAGTACTAGGACAGTACAACTGTGATGTGCTTTCCGTATTCATTAGAAGTGTTTTGATTTGGGGATGTTTGGTGATGGCTGTTAAACCATTCCAATTAGAAACGCTTAAAAAATGTTGCTGAAATTTGACTCCAAGCATAAAAATTCCCCTTAGACTTTGTCTCCACTTGTGATCTTTACCTCAAGTTAGTTGATTGCCAGTTCACCAGGGGTAATCAAAATATTTCCAAAGGCTGTTCTGGGCAACCTTTTTTGCCTTGCTGCAGGCTACAAATGTTCATGGTTTGCCCTAGGCTGGTGCTCATTCCTGCCCAAGTTGGCACAAGCAGCAACACATGCCAAACAAGGAGGAAAGCCTGCTCGATCAGGATTCTCCCCTCCAAGGCAGAGGGGATCAAGAGATCAGTGGTGGAAAGAAAGGCTCTGCATGTGCATACACATGCACACACGTGTGCAAGCATTCACTGGATAGAGATGCAACTGCTAGGTCTGGAGAAGACAAAAAACCGCACAGAAGAGGACTACGCAGATTTTAATGAACCTCTATTATCTTGCTGCTTTTTGAGAGTCTGGCTACCCAATGATTGCCAGTCTCAGGACATACTGGCTTAGCAGAGAAAGACAGAGGTTCTCATCTTAACTGGCATTTGCAGCTTTTTGCAATGAGGTGAGTTTGGGGAGGGAGAGAGGGTCTCATTTCCTGGTCATCCTTTACAAATTTGTTGCCCAATTTTGCAGTCTTTGGCAGACTGAGTAGGGAGAGCAAGAATTTCTTGGTCCACATCTACTGGAAAATCTCCAGCCACTGCTTTGGAGCAAGTCAGGTCTCTAAAAGCTATACGGGATGTAGCTTGTCCTACTACTGCCCCAAGTCTAAAGAAAGGGAGCCATTCTCCTAACAGTTCTAACTAGTAGTTAAAAACATTAAAAAAGGCAACCAAAATGATTACACAGAAATTCTAGAGTCAGCAAATTATCTAGTTAAATGATATGTATACAAACACTAATCCAACAGCAACTGAAACCTTCCTAAATTTCTTATTATATAAAGATGATAACAGTATACAAGACAGAGAGAGTCTGAGCATACTGTGTTCCTGTTCTTGTAGAAGAAATCATGAAAATATTTTAGATGTTATCTATATGAATAACATCTATATGCAGTTACACAATTAGTATGGTTTGAGAGTGCATTTAAAAGTACTAGAATGAAGGTCTTAAGTCCTGCTACACAGCTATTTGTCTGGCTTTCCCTCCAAGGCAGGGGATCATACACCAGCCCATTTCCTTCAGTGTATCTCTCTGCATAACCTTGGTATACACAAATAAAAAAACCGACATTTTGTATACAAACATACAATTACACTTTATGGTGTGATACTCACACTCTTAGCTCTCAAGAGTTAGGAACCTCTTCATGCATATGGACTTCCTTTGAGACTGCCAGGTATTATTTCATTCCATACAATCCTCGCTGGGCCAGATCCGGAATACTGGAGAGCAAAGATGGAAAAGTTAAGTAACTCAACTCTCTGGTTCTTTGCTGCAGAAGGAGGAGGGAGCAAGGAGGCTAAGCATCTGGCTTTCCTGCCTCTCTAACAGCCTGGCAGGAAGGCTGCTGTCAATTCTGCCTTCTGCCTTGTTGGAAGAAAGCAGAAGTGACAAGAGGCCTTTCTGGCAGGCAGCCAGGAACCAGAAATTCAATCGAGCTACCTCCTGAAACTGGACTTTTTTGGAAACTCTTTCCCTGAAATTGCTTTGCCTTTAAAAAATGTTTGTCACGGTTCAGGGCCAATTCATCATCCCTGTTCTCCTGGCTCTCCTTTCCTCCAAAAAAGCACGATTTGCACAAAAGGATTTCTATTTTCTGGACTGCTCTACAACCAGCCTCACCCATAATAAATACATACACACATAAATATGCACATACTCGCACAAATAACAAATATTGTTATTTATAGATTTGCACACTGCCATACACAGATAAATATATGGGTGCATATCTGTGCTACATAACGTGCAGGGAGAGAAGTAATACTGCAGCTGAATTCGCTCTGTATTTGTTGATTAGAAAACAGAGTGTGGGACATACGCTCTATCTCTAGGGCTTAGACCAACTGGTTATTGGCTGGTGCTGTTGTTCCTCTAACAAGCCCCTGGATATATCACTGTGGCTGTAGAGAAATGCAGCTGAAAGAGCCTTTCACTGTCGGTAGCAATCTGTCACTTCACAGATCTTACCTTGCCTCTTACAGCACAAAAGCTTCTGAGCTGCAAGTCAGTGCTAGGAGAAAGGTCATTTTGCAGGTAGGCTGAGGTATTTTTCTGTATTTCTGGGAATGCATGGCCAGCTTGAGGCACCGTCTGGATGCTGCAGCATGAATTTCAGCCTCACATATGCCTAGCTATAATTTAAGACGAGGGAGCATTTCCATTACAAACCCCATTTTTTTCCCATGAATTTATATCTTAGCTATTTGGCTTCACTTTGGGGTGGACCTCCACTGAATATATTCACAGGCAGGGAGAAACTATTTTTCTTGTACAACGTCTAAATCCAGCTCAGCCTCTTTTGGTTATAAGATGGTGAAGGAAATTACGTATGCACACAAACACTCACAAGCACATACAAAAAGCTTACACAAACATAGGCCTGCAGAGAGAGCTGTTACCAAAAAAAAAAAAAAAAAAAAAAAGACAAGCCAATGCAAATAAGTTCAATTTTAGTGAGTGAATTAATTTGACTGACTTTATTATTTTAAATTACTAACAAGTTCCAGCAAACTTAGAATGCAATAACCATTCTCAGGCTTTCATCTACGTTAACTGGAAGCAGATAATATACACTGATATAAACGGTATCAGTATAAATCTGTGATGGCAAACTCGGAGGCAGAAATCTGACACATGATGAGCCCCTCTCATTGCAGCGGTGTTTTAACAACTACTGCACGATTCTCCTCCCCTACAATATTCCAGTGTAATGAATCACCCTCAGACAATGCAGAACCCCCGTATTTTCACGAACGCTGGCTGAAAACTGACCTTCACGGCACTCAAATCTGTTTATGACTTGGTCTGGCTTAGTAAGCCTGTTTGTTTTGTTTTTTTTAACTCTTTATCGATTGTACTTTGATGTAGTCCAATAAAGCACACTGATAGAAGCAATTTATGTCAGCTCGTGCCTCTAGTTCCAGGAAAGCCTCCATGGCATATATAAAGAGAAGTTAAGCAGCTTGCAAGTAACATAAAGGTTATCCATTTATACCAAGCTTACTAGTTTCATTCAATCCGTCTCCATGACTGAGATTAGGAATGACTTTCTGTCTCTCCCACTCACAAGCAGAAATAGATATGATTCTCTCTACATATCACTTCCTAATGTCACAGGGAGAAGTCTGGAGACGTGAGAAGGGTTTTCCCACTGTTACGGCCTCGAAGACAGCCTGCATTTTAGAGGGGAAGAAGCTGCAAGCGCCCACTGAAAGGAGACTGGCATTCTGCTACTTCCTACCACAGAGAAATCCATCCTGCGGCATCACAGCTGCCCCAGTGGCCACCAGTATGAAATGCAGGGCTCCAGTGAGCCAGGCGTAACTCCCAGCCAGCCAGGCTCAGGAGCGCTCCATTGGCTGAGCTGCTTGCGAAGCCACTTCTCTCTTTCCAGTGTCTTAAAACAGTTGCCTGTAGCTCCCTTGCTTTTAACTTTAGGCACCTAATGAAGACGCTGAAAGCTGGGATAAGAGCAATCCAAGCTTTCGTGGGCCAGCCCACCGGTAACTGCTGCCTTTCCACCGGCCCTGAACATGTATTTGTGTAGACAGAGTTACTGAATGAAGAAGAACAAGATGTAGGAGAGGTTTCCTGAGGACTCCATGTCTCTGCTGAGGAATGGGACTGGCAGAGTGCTCTGGGTGGAGACGTGAGATGTCCCTGTTCACACCTGCTGCCCAGAGCCCAGCCTGGAGCCCACAAGAGTCTCCATGCTGACAGAAAGAAGAGCTTAGCTCCTCCGGTGTGCTGGATTTGAAAACAGAAGAAGGACGATGTTACACTCAGGCTCAGATCCCAGCTGTACTATGGGTTCCTGGTAACCTGGTAGAGGTTCCACAGCCTTTTCAGGCTGCATCACTCCGTTAGCAAAATGGGGGTGTTAACCTTCCCCTTCTGCCATTGTTATAACAACAATATCAAAGCAAGAAAAGCTAGATCAGGCAGCCGGGAATATTATGGATTTATCCTATCAGCTGGAGATGTTGTGGCTATCCTCAAGACGATGCTGTGTCCCTTTTTCTTTTGTTTCACTTCCAGACTTTTCCCTTGGGGCTGGAGAAATACTAAGAACGCCATTCAAGAAAGCCGTTTAGTGAAACCCATAGCACTTGGTGGATCCTAAGTGCAACATAATAGTTTTCTTTAATGAGAGTTTCTTGCTAAGAAGACAGAGCAACTGGGCAGAGAATAGCTGAGAGCTACAGAGACTGGAAAAGTGAGCTCAATTTAGCCACAGAGCAGTTTAAAGTTCCTGCTGCATTTTTCCTCTAAGTACAGCAAATCCCCTCACCAAGCAACAACCCAGGTGGCCATAAATACTGAAATGCTAACTGTACGCGCAGCGTGCGTATCTTAGAGAGGGTGTGCAGACAAGCATAGCAGGACAGCAGCTGAAAGCAAGGCAGAGTGTCCTTCCAGGGAGGCAATGCCACCTGTCACCGGCTCCAGGGAGCTGGGCCCTGCTGGAGGCACGTGACAGTGGTTGGATTTTCATTCATTCAAAGCTTCCTGCAGTTACCAAGCAGTGATAGAGTTTCACTCTTCATCCGCTGGAGCCCAGGTCAGAGGCACCTCCAGAGAAGGAGCTCAGGAGCTTCTCCCAGGGCATGCAAAACACTGGAAGATGAGGGGTTGTCTAGAAAGAGTGTGGCCACTGTAGCTCATCACTCACCTAAAGAAAGAGAATATAAAAGAAAAAATGGCCTCTTAACCCAGCTGGATCTGCTGCCTCCCCTCAGGCAAGACGCCACAACTCAGTCTGCCTCTGTGCAAGGCCCCCAGGGAGTCACCAGCCATAAGAAGACACAAGGACATGGAGAGGACATAGAGAGGTCTGTTGGTCAGAAAGGTCCAACTCACAGCTGACCCTGTGGCCCAGAAACATGTTCTGATCGTTTCCTGTGGCAGCCTGTGAAATGTTGGCCACTTTAGGACCACCCTGATGGCTGGAAGTGGTGAGGAGTACGCGTTTCTGTTGACCTCTAATGTCACGTACTTTCAGTTCACACACGCTGCCCTTGATTTGGGGGGGGGGCGCTAAGGTAAGGAAGTTCACATTCAGTTATTCTCAGAGCATCGGGATCCAACTTCAGGCTCTTCCTTTATAAAAAGAGGAGCTGGAAGGCCTCTCATCCCCACAGACAGAACTCTCCATAGCCCCGAAGGAGGAGGATTTCCACCTCCATTCATTGCACACAGGACTGTAAGCTACATGGGTAGGTGGATACACACAGGGATGATGGATGAATGGACAGACAGATGGACGGATGGCTGTTAAGTGTCACAGACAGGTTGGAGCACAGGCACACAGCTTGCTGAGTGCAACAAGGCTGCTCCAACTGGGAAGAGCTAGAGGTAGTGCAACAGTCCTGGCTGATATATGACACACGCGAGAGCCTGCAATGCCTCACATCTCGCAACGGTGAAGGCTCAACCTGTGACCCCCCCCAGCATGTGCCTCACTCAGTAGCTACCAGAATTCCCATATGGCAGTTGCCGAATGATCTGGACTGCTGAGGCCTGTCAGGACAAACACACCAGGCTTCCTGGCATTTCACCCAAGAGTTATGAAGCCATCACTCGTTCAGGCTGTCTCTGAGCGGTGCCAGCAAGCCTGGGTACACTGCCTGCTTTTCACCTGGTTGTCATTTTTGGATGATATCACTGAAAGGCATTTTGGAACTTCAAGACCCGCTAGTGAGAACGAGGCCAAATCGCCAGCCTTTCTGCTTCTCTCCTTCTCTTCTGCTTGCTTTCTTCCGGAAAGTTTTCCATGCTAAGTATAGATCCTAACAGGTGCATAACCAGAGGGAAGTGTCAGGGATGCAGCTGTCCCCACAGAGGCCTGCATCCATCTCCATCTGTCTCACTGGAGTTACCCACACCGCCGAACTGTGCTCTTTGGACATGGGATGGGGGAGCATCAGAGATACAGACAGGGAGGAGGCACGTGTATACATGCACATGCACAGAGGGAGGAAAACTGTTCCAGGGAATGCCACAGACAAAGCCTCTGACAGCAAACTAATGCATCCTTTGAGACTTTAAAGAGCCCCTGCCACACACAGGCAGGCTGCCAGCTAACTCATCGCTCTTCCTTGCCATGCTCACAGCTTCGTGCCAAGGTCAGGGTTTAAACAAAGGCTGTCTGCTTTGTAATCCCCTGTGCCTCATTTGGGGATGCCACAAGGGTGGTAAGAACCAATTGCAAACCAGGGCCAACCCCTGTGTAATGACTGAAGTGGCTGCCTTGCCACCGCTCCCTTGCCAGCTGCCAGTGCTTGCTGCCACCTTCCCAGCCCTTCCAGCCTGGGGAACTGGGAGCTCAGGCAAGATAAAGGCAGCTACACAGCCTGGCTCAGAAAACACACAGGAGACTACACACCAGCCCCAGCACCAGGTGAAGTGGTGAGTTCTGCAACTTAGGTCCCTCAACAGCCGTAACACACATCAGAGCGTGCAGGTGTAAGATGTGCTCATTTTTCATGACACCGACCTCTACATCCAATGTGGCGACAGGAAGTCCTACCTCAGCACTGCAGGGGTGCGGTACGGGGTTAGTCTTACTGGACATCAAGTTCTCTCATCTCCGTGGGGGGAACGCCCTGCAGAAATAGAGATAAGCAGCAACCCTGCTCACAGACTAAATCACCGTCTTACCCCTTAAGGTGTCGTGACATAATTTCAGGCTGGTATGACATGAGGAATTAATCATTTTGAGACACACCACTGCTCCTTGCTGCTGCGTGTTGCACTGAGAGCAGCTGATCTGTCATTTACAAATCTGGGTCCTGGGATGTGTACTCTGCTAACAAGCTGGCTTGACTTAATAGGAGCGTGATGAAAACCATCCGCAGAGAACAGGATGGTACCTTGACACTCACGGCTGCTCCCAGAACAACGAATGAGGTTTTTGCATTCACACTGCCCCACCACAGAACTCACCCCAAACTGCACTTGGGCCACGAAGTCCAAGATCTGAACTCAGGAAACCCAGAGTTGACTTAATTGCTGAAGAATAGTATCTTAAGCTGCAGGAAACCAAGCCACAGGCAGAGCTGAGAGGCCTGCCTGGCACTGAGCAAGGGGTGGGAAGGTCTGAGTGAGAAAGACAAGTCTGTAAATCTTGGGCAGAGGGAAGATCCATTCCCTTCTTTTATTCCCTCATGAAAATGAAACCACAGTTCTGCTCGCAAGCCTCTGCCCAGTCGCACCCCCCTGCAGGAAGATCTACAAGTCCTGCAGTCTCTAGGACAGTAAACTGCAGTCCCACCAAACTGGGAGAGGACAACAGCAGCCTGCAGCTGCAGGGCAAGCTCTGAGGCCAGGCAGATGTCACAAGGAAGAGAGTGCAATAGTGACACTGTCATCTGCACTGCCCTGGTGCATGTATCTCTTTGCTCCTTAGAGGCTCCTCAGCAGGGCTGAGTTGAAGAGATGCAAATGTTTGGGGCCTCCTTGTTCCCTAACACACACATTTTGTCAGGGCACTTTCTAACAACTTCAGATGCAGACAACAGCAGGAATTTCCTCCAGTAAGAAGTGCAAGATCAAGTGTGGATTTAGTAACACCAGCACTGATGAGACCAGGAGAGTCCAGGGGAGGTCAATCCCAGGTTGCAGAAGTCTCCCAGGATTATTTAGGGAGGAGGCATCAAAGGGAAAGAAGAGGAAAAGAAATGTGTCCATGGCATGTGCTGTTTCTAGACATCTCTGAAAAGTAACAGTCAGCTCAGATGGCTCCAGGGAGGGAATGAGTTACGGGGAGTCACAAACCTTTCACGACCAGCATCGAGGAGACTCCAGCTGCAAAAGAGCCCCAGGCTTGAGCCAAGTCCCTCACAGCCTGACATCTGACAGCACTTTCAGTCCCACTTCGATCCCCTCCTGCCCAGTGCAGGGATGCACCCCTGTGCTACTGCCAGGACCAAAGTGACTGTGCAGGAGAAGTGATGTAGCTGACTCTAGACAAAGGTCGGGGAACACGCACCTCATTGACTTCTACCATGACTCAATACAGCAACAGTGAGCAGGGACTACACCTAGAGAGGAAAGGATGCAGATCATTGTTGAAGCGACAGTAAAAACATGGTAGGTGTTGTCAGACACTAGCATCATTCACTCCACTTCAGGAGAGCTGCACTGTTCAGCCATGCTGTGGGAGAAATATCATCTGAATTTTTAATCACCATCTGCAAAGTATATCTCTCTATATAAGGATATATACAGATACATATAAGCTCAGTAAGAAGGGACTCTTCCTCATGGGCACAGTTTAGCTCCAGCCTGTTTTTTGGGTAAGCATCTGCTATCATGCAGCAGAGAACTATCAAATCAAGAAAAGATATGGCTTACACCTGTATGCCATTTTTCCACCAAAGCCTGGTAGCCCAAATCCCACAGCAGGACAAGACACAGAACAGACATCCAGCAAAGCCATCTGCAATTGAGCTGCACGGCTGGAATATCTGCAAAATTATGCGATTCTCTGCCTGGCCAGAGAAAGTGTTTTTCTGCCCCTCGATGAAACCTGAAGAACATAGGCAGCGGAGAGGTGAGCTTCTCAGTCTTTGCTCTCAATCCTAGCCCCAGTGTGACTACAGCCAGCACCCAGGCTACAAGCACCTTCATACCCTGAACACAGTGGTGCTGAGCAGGATCTGGTCACGAACACAGGATCTGGGCTCTGACTGTGCACAGGGCCCTCCCCACAGAGTGCCACAGGGCGAACTGCAGATCTGAGCAGCTTGATCAAATTTTGCACCTGTATTTTATGGCACGAACAACAATCCAGCGGGGTCTGATATGCTCCATGGGATTAGAGTTGGTGAATTAAGAATATAAAAAGATATTGTCCAGCTGGATATCAGCCCTGGAAGCCCCAAACTGCCAACAGTCTGCATTTTACTGTGAAGTTTTTAGAAACAGAGGGTTGTTCTCAAATCCCCAGCTCCTGGGGCCCTGTGCTTGCATGCAAAACTCTACTTTTGTTATTGCAAAAAATGGCACTCTGAACTCTCACAGCTGAAAAGTCTGAGAATGTGGCTCAAGGATTAAACCTCTCCTCTCCAGCTCTACAGTAAATAAAAAGAATTAAAGCCACATTTATAAACTCTAAGGATTTTAGGCCAGTTTTGGAACTGTCTCAGGCAGTTCTGGCACTCCCTGTAGCTAGTGAGTGAGACTCAACAGGAGATCTGCAGCAGAATAAAAGGGGGTTGACCATGAGGACCAGGATGGTTCTCTCTGATGTGGATGTTTTGGGAAGTGGAAGAAGTGGCAAGAAGGAGGCACAGGAAACAAAAGGAGACATCTGAGACATAGACAAACTGCAAACTGATCTCTGAGCCAAAATCTCTCGGTCTCGCCTGCCCATCTCTGCAAACATATCTGGCCTTTGCACAGAGGTTTGAGGACAAACTGACCTGGAATCTAAACAATAGGACTAAGCACTGGATCAGCAGAAAAGTGATTGCAGATATTTACTATTGCTTGCTATTGGAGAGTTATTGTTACCACAGAACGTTTGTTTCCCTGAGCCACATTGTGTAAGTGTCTGTGCCTTTGCTAGATTTAATGGTCCAATTATTACGGGCTGTGTCACCTCCTCCCCGTTCTGCATGATGAGACCTGCTCTCTTGCCTTCACTCCCCTCTCCTGTTTTGCTAACAGGCAAACACACCTTTGCCACTCCTTCATGGGTAGCCTTCTTTTACACTTCTCCCATGCTTGGGGCTGGTGGGGGTTGGGGAAAGCCAGACAAGTGGAAGAGACAGCCTCTGAGCTGGGTATCTCACCCTACGAAGGGCTAGTCAGGAGCGAGTCCTAAGACACTCCATGACTTCACGTACAGAAGCTGAGGTCTTCATGTGCTGTGCCCTTTCACAGTAACAGGCAGCTCTTCCACATGTCACTGAGAGCACTGCCAGCTCGTGACACAGCTGGCCCCATGGCAAGGCACTGCTAGTTTTTGATTTCACCCAGCATGAATCCTTTTGCTGCACCTAGGGATCCTGAGGGTGATTCCTCTTCTCTGGTGAACATGTAGTTTTGTTCCTGTGGAGCTGCTCTCAGGTCAAGGTCTCCTGCCAAACAGTGCAGCAAGTTACTGTCCTGGTGTCCAGTTGCTCTGGCCTCTGTCATACACTGGCATGTCCAGCGCCTGAGCAAGTTGCATCTAGCATTAACAGCAGGAGCCTTGGCAGAGATGTCCAAGGAGAAGAGCAGTGACATAATCAGGGCACTGCCAGACAAGGAAATGCTTCCATCACGTGAGGATGTGAGGATGTTGTACCCTACCAAATATCAGTCCATCTCCTATTAGACCCACAATTCATCTTCAAGCAATGTCCTGCAAATATTCCAGGAGCAAAGCAACTTAGCACTGGCACACCACCACTTGTAGGGCAATACCTCAGCAGGGAACCAGCAAAGACAAGGAAATGGTCAATGCTTCTCTTCCCCACCGTGGCCATTCTACAGCAGGGCCATGGGGAGAGCCAACAGTTAAATAAAGAGCAGAAAGAGGAGGATTGGCCTGGGGTGGTGGATAAGGGGCTACATTCCTTTTCTGGATCCCTAAGAGCAGCCTGTGGCAGGTCATCCAAGACCTACCCTGAACGCAGATCAGCATATCTGAGAGTATCAGCTCCTTGTCAGGGTATGGAAAGAGCAGTATAACCAACAGCATTAGAGAGTTTCACAACAGGATCAGACATTTATGTGAATGAGAACAGCATCTGCAGTGACACTCGCTCAAATGAAAATCATAACAGCTATTGATTCTTCTGCTCCAGGGTATAAGCTGCTTGCCAGCTGGGGTCAGGGTGAAATCTCCCCCCACAGGGTAGTACTGCACAATTATGGGTATTATGGGAGTTTTATGCCTTCCTTTAAGGCATCCGGCCTCAGCTTCTGGTGGAGACAGGATACAGGGCTGGAAGGACTATTGGTCTGTTCAGTTCAGGCAGTTTTTATATCCTAATACAAAATTTATAGTTCTCACTGAGACTCCATGCAGCAAAGCTGCCTGCTCTTTGCATCTCCGCTTGTACTGCAAAAGTAGGATTGAAAACTTGGTGCCTCCCAATGCTCCTTGGAGTGACACAACCCTGCAGGTCCTACCTAGGCTCACTGTCTCACCCAGACCACGCTACAGTGGCCCCGGCTTCTCTGAGGATCAACAACCTGACGCCAAACTTGATTCAGACACCTGATGGTCACAGCGTGTTACAGTCCTGAGCTCCCGGGCTCAAGCGATCCCTCAGCCTCCTGAGCAACCTGGATTACAGGCACGAAGCACCAGGCCCACCAGCGGCAGAGGCCTGCATGCAGGAGACGTCTTGTTCCTACTTCAGCATTTACAGCGGGTGTGAAATACTGCCAAGCACAACGCTAAGATGAATCCTTCCCTCTCTGTCCTCCTCGCAGCTCCACTCCCCGTCCTGCTCCTGGCTGCCTCTCCACCCCTTCCGTCAGCGCACTGGGCCTGGCCCCACCTAACTTGCTGCAGGGAGTGAACAATCTGGTTTTTTTCTGTTGTAGGGTTAGTTCTGGGCCAGTCCAGCATCCTTGAGATGTTCATCCAATACCAGAGGAGTATCATGGAAGTAGAAGGAAAGGCTCTGCTTGGCTGGGAGCAGGGATGGGACTGCAGCTTCAACTGGCTGACACTGCTAGCTGCAGCGATGGAGGGCCCCGGGCCCTTTCTTTAACCCGTATGCCCTGAACCCTCTCCATCAGTTGCTTTGCTCTTACTTGCCTGCTCGTCTTTGCACATGAGACCTGACTGACCCGTTCTGGCCTCTGGACTGAGCAGAGCTACCAGCAGATTTCCTGTGCCTGAGGGAGCCTGGGGAGCTGCATGGCTTGGCTAGCACTGAAAGCAGTCTGGGCATGACCTGCCTTCCTTCTGCATGTCCCGGCCCACTTTCACCCAGCCTAACACTCCAGCCTGTTAGCTGGCTCCCAGCACAGGAGGGTAAGTCTGAGCCCTGATGCTCAGCACAGGAACCTGGTGCCTTAGAAACTGTGGAGTGGCAGGGATGCTCCTGGGGGCATAAGTCAATCAGCTAGACTGCTCCTATGCTAGGGAGACCCACGTCCACAAAGTCTCTGTAGCAGCAGTTGTAATGCAGGTGGGTTGAAGGCACTCTGTTATTTTAACCAAGCCTTTTGACTCTACCACTCTCTTCAGCGGCCTCTCACACTGGCTAAAGTGCTGGTCCGTAAGGCTAGTCAGGCTGCAGAAGCAAGAACAGCTGTCTTAAAACAACATTTCAGAATCCACATGGAGGTCCCTTCTGCATGTACGGACCAGCACCTCATTCATCATTCAGATAGCCAGACAGAACCACTCATCTTCATTTGACAACACCTTTTATCAACAAACACCTAGATTAATTCTCACGCCCAGCCTGTGAACTGGTCAGGATCACCAGCTTCATTTACCCAGCTAGGGTCACCTTTCCCTGGCTCAGATACTGCACGAGGCTGGAGAGGAAAAGAACTGCCTGGTGCAATCATGACACTTACAGAAGGACTTTTCTGAAAAGTCTGAAAAGTCCATATGCCCCCAGCTTGTTGAGCTGATTATTTTGGTGTCTAAGTGGAAGATGAGTTCTGCAACTGCAGCCCATGTGGTTAACTTGTGGCTTGCCCTAAGGGAGTCAACGGCACTGCTGGGAATAGAATCCAGGACTCCTGACTCAGGCTTTCTGCAAAACCACAAGGCCTGCTGTTTCCATGCCTGTTTTTGTGCTCCTGTATCTTTGCTGGGGCCAGCACAGTTCTGGAAATGGCAGGGTTTAAACTGCTTTTGCAGAGGTATAAGGGGATCTTGCCATTGCTGTGGTGCTCAGGCATGGACCGCCAGGCATGCGGAGCAGAGAGCACCGTAACCCCCCTCCAGCCCTGGCTGTGCTGCAGGTGGCTCTGCCCGCCGGACCCCCGACAAGGAGAGGTTACAGCAGCAGGCTGCTCTGCATGCCGTGGCGCTCCAGCAGCCTGGCCCCTTTGGGTCTGCGTCCAGCTGCTAAGCTGCAATAGCTTCCACCTTCCCAACGTTCCTCCTTCCCACCTACCGCCAGATCCCTCTCAAGTGCCTCTTCATCCCACCGACTGCTGCCTTGAAGTTCCTCTACCTCCTCCACATCACTGCCATTCCCTGTGCCTCCCAAGTTGCTCTTCCCACTGTTTCCTGTCTACCCGGGTTCACCAGCCAGTCATCTGGGCAAGAGCCAGCACGTGTTGCAAGGCTGAAGCTCCCCACACCAACAAGGACTGACCAACAAGGCCGTCCAGGCAGCCTGGCTGGCTCCAGTCGCTATGCTCAGGTCAAACAGCTTTGGAGGCTGCACACAGCCCGCAGGCCCGGTGTCTAAACTGAACACCAGATACCTCTACCCGCTTGCGAGATCTGGCTGGAATCAGTCAACGTGCGCGAGAACTACTGGAGGAGCACTGGGTCTGACAGACATGCATCTTAACCACGTAAGCCTTATTCCCGCTGGGAAACACGACCGAGACATCAAGGCCTTATTTCAAAGCAGGGAATGTCTCTTGGTGGTACACAGACCCCGGTTACGAACTGACTGCACAGCTTCATGAGGTAAAACCACAGCCAAAACCAGAGCCCATAAGCCCCTCCTCTGACACTAAACACCAATGTCTTTCTCAGCCTCGGCTGAGCCGAGCTCAGGGTCATGTCACCTACACAAGATTTTGAAATATAATCCACCACGCACCACTTTACTCCCTTGCAAGACACCTTCCACAGAGGCATGCAGCTGCACCCCATGCTTTGCTCCCCTCCACCCCTCAAATCATAGCACCGTGCTAGGTTTTTCCTTCGCCCCTCTCCCTTTCCTGGGCACTGTATGTCTGGGGGAACAACGTCCTTATTCATGAGGATGGGGGCCAAATCGTAAAGAAGATGGAATGACATTGTCTCAGCTGACAGGCTGATCAATGCTTTTCATGCAAAATTATGCTTTCTGCAACTAATAAATATTGATCTTTTTTGTTCCTGTGTAGCACTGCAATAAACAGTGACTTAAATATCTGCCAACATTAAGCATCCTCCATTGCTTTCCACCCCAGCTAGCTCACTCTCACCACGCCAGCTCCTCTGCAGTCACCAGCCAGTAACTGTTTGCATTTGTTTTTACATTTGTTTCAGCCCATCTGACAGTGCGATGCAAAAGTGCAATGCCCAATCCCAAAGAGGGCACAGCTTCTCTGTGAAGACCCATCTCCCTTGAATTTTCTGTCCTCTAAACAGTGCTTATGTGACAGTGTTCATGGAAAGAAGTTAAATGGAACTGGAATGACCACTGGGGAGGGAGAGCAGGGTCATACCCTGGGCGCTTTTAGGATAAGAAACTGGAGAAACTGGGCCAAGTGCAGAACAAATGGAAACATTTACAACTATTTGGCAGGGGAATCATGTAAACTCTAATGGGCATGGTCAGACTCCTTGAAACTCCTTAAATCAAAGCTATGAAGCCTGGTAGCAAACGCCTGGCTACAAGCTTTGCTGGACACAAGGCATCTATTCAGCCCTGCTTAAAACCCTGGGTCCATTTTGCAGCTGTCCTGCTCTATTTGCTCCTCTGCTGGAGAGCGAACAAGCAATGTTCTGCTCTGCATTTCACACCCACTTGGCTCTCTCGCCTTCCCAAGTGCCACACCAAAGGGCAAAGCAGTGGTGACTCAGGCCTGCTCCCATATGCAGCAGGGTTCTCAGGGGAAGGCAGGGTACTCTCCAAAGGGTCCAGGGTGAAATAGTCTCTGGAGGTGAAAAAAGCATCTTACAGTGCAAAGCAAAGTCCTGTATCACTGGGAAAGCCTCAAGTGGCTGAGTTTGCTCAGAAATGCCAAACCAGAGGTAAAGACCTCAGTAGAAAGGCTGATTTCACGTTCCTGGCTGGGGAGCAACCTCTCCCCTGTTCACCGTGGTGCTCCCAGAAGGCAGAATAGCAAAAAGGTGATCTTAACCCACAGGGACTCATGTGTGGATCACCGCCCAGGTGACAGCTCAGTTCAGCTTTGTTTCTCTCCAATAAACACCCACCCACTGGAGTAACGGCAGGTTTGTGCACATCACCAGGCAATGGCAACACATGAGTGCAGGCTGGGAGTGAGCCATCACGGAAGTAGCCATGGGTCGGGGAAGCAAAATGCCCGCTGCACATTCACTGTGACTGTTCTGCTCAGATGAGGACTGCAAGGGGGTTCACTGAGCAGGATACATGGGTTTGTGAGGCAAACCAACAACACCAGGAGAAAAGGAGAAAAACAGTATGCGAACAGTCAGCAGAGAAGCAAAAACAACCTTTGAAGCAAAAGACCACACAGCAAAAAATCTAACATAAAAGCACCAAAGCTAATGTGTCTTATTATGGCTCACCTGACTGAGGAACAATTTTGCTGCAGTTGGGCTGGCAGGTCTGAGAGTGTTGTAACTTCCTGGGTTCAAGAGAAGGGGAGGGAGAGCTATTCAGGACGGGACCTTCTTTCTCCAGAAGACTGCAGCCTGAGATATAAAAATATAGATTGTTTCAATATCCTGATTTTTAGTGCTGAGCCCCTGGAGCAGCCCTCCCCAGTCAGGATCCCAAACAACCGCTGCAGTGCGTGGGAAGAGTTTTGTGCCTCAGAATGGGGTCCAGAGAAACCACTAATGCACTCTGAGGTGTGAGGCACTTACACCAGCCTCTGGGGAAATACAGGTGACAGGGAAAGGCCTTAAACCTTGCTCCACTCCAAGGGGTTCTGCCCCTCATTACAGGGGAATCTCTTCCCCTGAGATTCACAGCTCCAGACTCACTCCTCAGAGAGAGCTGACAGTCCTTCTCAGTCCCAAATAGGACACACATTCCTCTTATCGCAGCTCTTTGCTGTGCAGATGCATTGGGTAGATGGCACTCAGGCAGTCTGAATATTTGACATCAAATGATGACTGGAAAAAGTCCTGAGATAACTTCTGGACAAAAAGCTGAAAGCCAGCTGAGAAGACCCCTAATCACTAAGTTAGATGGTGTCTGCTGCTGGCCTGGTGCATCCTTTGGGATGCTCTGCAAAGCAAACAACTGTCCCCAGGAAAACTGAGCATTCGTCACTCTGCCTCCAGCCAGCCCCCAGCAATCCCAGCTTGCAGCCCCCGGACAAACAGGAGGGTTGTAACCGTTAGGTTGTTACACAAGGGAAGGTAGCAGCCACTAACACAACCCCCCCAGGGAAGCAGCACTGTGCTCTGGTAACTGCATCCTATCCACTCCGTAACTTCTGATGGAGCTTAGGAGCAAGTCAAACCCTAACACTCAGCATTAGGGACTTGCAGAACATAATATCAAAAACATACAGCTGTGCCTTTGAACTCACACGAGTGTTCGGAATAACTCTGTTTGGACACAAGTATTTAAGGCTTCCTAAATTTTTTTCCTAAACTCTTACGAGGCTCTGGGCCATGCTCTCACCAGATCTCACTCCATTTCCTCTCCTCTTCCCATCTCCTCCTGAATGAGAAGAACAGCATTTCCCCATCTCCCAGGAGCCCAAGAAAGAGAGCTGCACTGGAGAGCGTGAAGTGTGAACTCAGATACAGGTCGGAAAATAGATTGATGATGACAGGGCAGAGGCCTGGCTTCAGTCACTCCCATCTGGCAGATGCACAAGTGATTGAATTTGTTTACTACACATAGTTTGGAAACAGATCGCTTTGTTGAAGCGACCAGACTCATACGCACCATGAGCAAAGGAGTTAAGTTGCAACAGTGAACCAGAAAGCAGGAAGGGCCAAAGGTCTTCTGCGCTCTGTAAAATTTCAGGAATCCCCACGGGTGCCGTACATGTACATACACACTGATTCTAGCAGATGATCCTTCTCACTGCTCCAGTTCCTACCACTTAATTGTCATTATTTCCCTGTTTTGGGGAACCTACTGTAATGCATCATGTGCCCTTTCTTTCTGGAGATACTGCTAAGTCAGGTAAGGACCAGCCCAGCCTTTCTTTACCTGTGTTGGCATCTGAATGGTGTTTAGGATGACCTGAGACTTGAGAGTGTGCCCCACTCCCTATCCTTCCAGGGCAAAACACGCCTTCAGCTGCAATTTTAATGCATCCCATTTTTCCCTTCCCTACGCTGACAGCTGAGTGCTGAGAAGGCATTTCATAGCACCAGGCCTAAGGTGAAAAACCTGCAAATCAAAAGACACAGACTCTGGACTAGGGAGCCTAAAAGAAAATGGCATCTCCCCCAGACTATGAATGGGCTTGCTAAAGAGAGCTTCCAGTCCTGAGACCCTCCCCTTCCCCATCCCCCTGCTGGGAAAAGCAGAGAGGCCAAAGGCTGCTGTTCTAGCAGATTTGCAGGAGTGGGAGTTGAAGAATCAATGAAGCTCTGAAAGCCAGTAGGGAAAGTCATTCTGCACCTTCCTGACACCAGGAATAAATGATTCAGTGGGAGGGGGAGAAGGGGGGAAGCTCAAATGAGGCTGGAATTACCCACTGGAGAGATACTTCATCTTGAGGAATTGCACTTGCTGCAGCGTTCATCTCACTGAGCCACAGCAAGGCTTTAATATCCAGCAAAAGGTCAAACCTAAACAGGAATTGTTACAGCTTCTCGAGGCCCCCGGCGCCTGCCTGCCTGCACACCGGCCCTGCGCTCTGCAGACCCTCAAGCTGGGCAGGGTGCAACCGTGAACCGAACCTGTGCGTCTAGACCTTGAAGCACCCCATGCGTATAATAACACTCGAGGTGCTCACGGGTCTTGCAGTGGCTCTACAACTATTCATCAGCCCGTCCCCTCTTGCAAAGTATTATCACACCCAGTTTATTAACAACCATCTTCCCTATTAGTTACAGCACTTTCCATCTCGCAAGCCCGCTCTTAACTCTGCCTTACTAATCTCTCCTGATGGCAAAGTGACAGAGCCTGGAAACGAACTGTGGGGCTCAGCTGCACGGGCACTGCTCCAGCCACGAGACACACGCTCCCCCATGGCCCCACCGCACAAGCGCTGGTAGAGTTAGTTCTCAAAGGCAAGGCAGAAAGCAGCCCTAGGACCAAGACACCCTCTGATCTTGTGCTCTGCTATCCAACAGCAATATTGGACAATCTAGGGCACTACTTTGATTCAAGGGTGGCATTGATTTAGTTAGCTCCCCTTGGTCTTAGCCCTCAGCCACGTCTCCTCTGGGTCTGCACTTGGCCTCTCCGTGGTTCAAGAGATGGGGGTTTTCTGCCTACGCAGCACGACCAGCCTTTGGTACCTCAGCAGTAGAGGTTCTTGTTGTGGTGGAAGGGGTCTGGATCCCTGGAGGCTTTGCCATCCTCTTTTCACCTGTCTCCTCTCTCTATCCACTTGTAGAAAAGCCACAATAAATACTGGGAGCAGGTTGTATAAACATCCTTCTACCTTCACACCAGTTTGCCCCGGGTGTTCTGGTATAGCCTCTCCCACTCCTGCAGCAAAAGGTGTAGTCAGCATCGGGTTAATGATACTTCCAAGCTCAGACAGCTCCACAGAGCTATTAACCAGCTGCAGCCAACCCAGCCGCCTTCCCTTGCAACAGAGAGGGCCACGAGTTCAGCTGAGCCATCCAGAGCCCAGCATGGAAGGCACAGCACGTGCCTAGGGGAAGCCTGAAGTCCTACGTGCAGAGCTTTATCATAAGGCCTGAGCCTTGCTGCTAAGGGCATTCTGCTGCTTCAGATCCCAGAAACAACAGAGCAGGGCTTTCCTCTGCCAGAGCACACAGCAAGAACACAGGATCCAGCACGAGGCCAAAGCAAACGCCTGATACAGGGAGGTGGCTGAACTGAACCACACATAATTAACTCCCTCCTTCCTGGGTTCCTGGACACAATCCATCCCAGGTCAAAACACAGGAGCTCAGTTGGACAACCTCCTGCATTCACTCCCTCTCAAAAAGGGACTGCATGCAAAAAGAAAGGGAGAATCAAGTGCCTGCCCAGAACATCCCAGTAACCTTCACCCCATCAGCTGCCTCACAGGACTGCAAAGCTCCAGTGGACGGTTACACCGCAGCCAGGCTGCTCAAGCCTCTTTATCAAGCTGCAGAGCTAGCAGCCAGGAACAGACATGTCTCCTTGGGTGTCTTGAGCAAGGTGAATTCGGGGTGACTGTTGGGAGCTTCCAGATGTTTCTACTCAAGGCATTTAATTGAGCAAGGCACCTGTTTATTGTAAAGCAAGGTGGGATTTCAAGGCACTTTAGGGCTGCAGGAGGCACCTGTCAGTTCCTTGCTCGTTTGAAAACATCACTGCTTTATATGTGTTCTGAGCAGAACTGCAATGACTTTCTGCTGGTACCCTGGTCCTGACCTACTACCCTGGCAGTCAGTTCTGCTCCTGCCCCTTGCTCTGACCTGGCATCTCCTCCCCTGCTTACCTCCCGCATGGCTGCCGTTGCTGGCTCTGAGGAACTCCAGCCCTGTCAGATTTCTCCAGAGCAGGAGGTTATTTGAGAAATATGGTTTTATGAGGATCATATTGCATGTTCAGGTCTGCTTCTAACAGCTGAATCTTTCTGCCTCCTCTCAGCTCCAGTGTGTGTGAGTCCCGGATGGTTCCCTGGCTGTCTCATTCCTCCCACTTCTACTTTGCCATTGCTTCTGTCTCCCTCCATCCACACATCTGCTCAGCCTCTCCTCAACAATTTGTACCCTTCTTCCACGCCTCAGACTCAGTCCTGCTCTGGGAGTTTGGTCTCCCTATCTCAAGGTGTAGCATAATTCTCCAAGAATAAGTTAGGCATATAGGAGCTGTGGAGAGGAAGACAGAGGTAGTGGGAGAGCTTTCTGCTTCCCATTCACCATCCTTTTGCATGATAAAAGTGGGGGTACAGAGAGGAAAGGACTGAACTGAAACCCTTTTATAATCCCTCACTGCCTCCCAAAAGAAAACCAAGTAGGGCAGAGGGCTGATCAGAGGTGGATTTTATCCCAAGTAGAACTAACAATTAGCTTGTGCATTTGGGTTTATAGCAAAACTGGTCCCAAACTCCAGGACCCTGGGAGGAAACAGAAAGATGTGAGAACTGGCAATTCTTCCGACAGCCCCGTGCCTCCCACCTTCTGCTTCAGCTCATCCATCATGACCTAAAGTCCTTTTGCTTTCCTGTTCAGGACCTTGTGAAACTCAGCCAATGCACATCCCTCCTGCCCAGCAACCGTGGCTGCCCTTCCAGCTCTTCCTGATGAACAACCTGCCAACCATGATGGACAACACACTGGTTTCTGTGCGATGTGGAGAAACATCCCTCAGGGAATTGCCTGAAACTACCACTCTCATTTTCACTTGTGACTTATGCCAGATTTTGTTATGTACAGAAAGATTAAATTTTGCTAAGGCTAAGACAAGATAATTTTTTGTTCAAATATTTACAGTGTAAGCTCAATAGAAAGTCAACAGAATCCTGCTGGACAACACTCAACTATCCACGTCCCCCAAAGGAAAAAAAAGGGGGTTTAATGCAATATTTAAAAAACCCACAGAGATGTCCAAAATTCAGCCCTCTTGACTGTTCCCAGGCCAGGCTGAATCTGGGCTATACATCCATGTCTCTCAGGGAAGCAGACACACAGAAGACTAGAAGACCTTGCTGGCCTTTCCTTCCTAACAATGCTGAACATGTGGACATGGCCACAGTATGTCACCAACCCCCCACATGGGAATGCTAACAGGGGAGTCATAGACTGTCCATGAACTGGAACCAGCAGCCACATATTTGGGAAGCCAATGCTGTGGAAAATGTGGTTAGATTGCTTCTTCTGGTGTCTGACTTTGTCAAGCTGTTTGTGTCTTCTGGATACAACATTCTCCTGGCAATGAACTGGAGGTGTCATTGGGAGATTTTGTCCTTTCTATTCAGGATGTTTAAATTCAAGACTCAAAATTGTGGTTGGCAGAGAACAGGGGCAAACAAACAGCAAAATGATCTGCTGTCAGTTCCTGTCAGCCCAGCACAGGCAGCCACACAAGCCTGCAACAGTTATCCCTCACGTCTGTGAGCAATGCTTGAATACAGAGGTAGCAACTCGAGAGCCTGTCACTGCTCAGACAACAGAAAAACTAAAAAGGATAGACACTAAGTGCACTGCCACATTCACTCTCTGTTCCTTCCTCTGAAGGGTCGGTCAACCATCTCCAGGAGCTTCCTGCAAGTTGTCCTCTGATATATTCTCCTGTTTGGGCAGCTACTTCTCACAACGACATTGCAGAAGCAATGTTTTATTAGCAGAAGGAGGCTGAATTCACTTAGAGCAGCAGTAAACATTTGGCAGCATGAGGAATGTCTCCCATCCACCCAGCTCTCCTGACTGCTTCCGATCACGTCTGTCTACTGCTCATCCCACCCACGGACCCTCTTTTTGGCACATCAACCTATTTCAAGCTCCCCTCATCCACCTTTGCTGCTGCTCATATCTTTCTTTAGTGTGTGCATCTGAGGTTTAATGCTTATCTGGGAGTAATACAGTTCCATTTTGAAAAAGCTCCTGCAGCAGATGCAGAAACTCAAGTAGGAATTGCTCTCTCCCTTCAGTGCTCCTTTACACAGGCCTAGGGGTAAGAGAGGAAACTTGATCTCCCACTGATAAGCACAGGCAGAATCCCTAAGTGAATAGCTGTGAAGAAAAGAACAGACATCTTCAGAGGGTATTCCCATGGGATGAAGGCAGAGTTGATTTAACAACCTTACTTCCCTGAACGGACAACCAGCTTCCCTAGGGAGGCAAAGTGAGTTTCTGAGACTTCTCAAACAAGCATTACTTTTCTGAAATGAAGCGTCTATCTTTGAAGATTTCTCATTTATCTCCCAGTGCGCTGGACACTGTGTAAGCAGCTCTCTGTTCACGTTTGCTCTGGTCTTTCATGTAACTATGTCCTACAAAGGGCTTAGCAGCAGCTGCATCCCATGCCAACTTTCCTCCTTGCCAGATGCAGAAACATTTCCATGCAGCAGTGGTGTGTGCGTGTGACCCTGGTGTGATCTCCAAATCCACTAGGCTCACAGAGAATGCAGGAGTGTACACAACTCCTTCCTCTTGGTCACCACCACGTTCTCCTGTGACAACTACAGACCTACAGCCAGCAGCTCAGTTTTTCCCCTGTGCTGCAGAAAAAGGGACCGCTGAGGCGGGAATGCAGACAATATCCCAAACAAAATCTGCTGTTTACAAAGTCCCCTGCAAATTGTTTACATTGCTGGGAAGAAACCATGGAGGAACAACAGCTGGGGCATTTTCTTCCCAGTGCTCCTGTGGGAGTGGAGCTGACGCACGTCTGGAAAGGGTGCAAACATATGAGGGAAAGGAAGAGGCAGCAAAATCCCAGCACCACCCACTCCCCTAGCCTGCCAGGACCTCTGGCTACCTCAGCATGCACACATGGTTCCCTGAGCACACTCCAAGGGAGCTGGCATGTCCCTAGGGCACAAAGCAGCGTAGCTGTGTCAGCTAGTACAGACATATGCCAGGGACAACCTGCCCCAGGCTCCAGAGCAGTGTGTGCCGTGGTGAGGCTGGTCAGGGGCTGCTGGGTGATCTGAATCCCAGCTGCTAAAGGAAGCAGACCTGAAGGAGCCAGTCCTGAACCACCCTGGAGCCCCTTGGCTCTCTGACGCATGTGAAGTGCCTCATGACTCTCATCCCATGAAGACTCCGTGTGCAGCTCACAGAGTCAGTGAGGCTGGCCTTCAGCTATATTATACACATGTATTAAGAGTGGTTAAAAATGGGGCCTCAGAAATACCAGCATGAACACTTAGAAATCCTGGCATAAAATAAAAGCCTTAGTGTGCCTCTAATCTGCCCTGCTTCCTGTCCATGGAAATCTCTTTGAAGTGCCTGGGCATACAGCAATGTGTCAGTGGAGTGCAGCAAGCTCAGCAGAAATACTCGTGATCCCAGCTACCGCGTGCCTAGAGCAGCCTCGGGCCGCTGATGCAGCAATGCTGCTCACCTGCAGGGAAGCCACGTGGCTGCCCAAGCCAGCCTGTCTATGCAGCTGAAGCAAGGACACGAAAGACTTTAGCTGAAGAAACAGAAGGGTTAAAGGTAAAATATACCCTTTACCAATACCTCTCACTACATGTCTCGCACTCACACGCCTGCTCCCTGCAGAAAGGGTTCTGTTACACTACTTCAACAGCTGAGAAGGAGATAAGAAACTAGGGACATTTCTGAAGGACGGTGATGAGTGCTCTGAGCCCAGAAATAGAGTCTGAGGAGGGTATACGGGGATGGGCAGCTTGCTGGAACAACAAGAATGGTGACAGCATATTCCCTACACATGATACAGCAGCCTGACCTAGTTATGGAAAAGAATACAAGTATAGTGATTAAAAAAAAAAAAAAAAAAAAAAAAGTGGGCAAACTCACTCATTTGGTGTTCCAGATCAGGCAAGGAAACCTTTTTTGCTCATATCAGAAGGGAGTAAATGATGTTCATCTGCATTTAGTCTCAACTTTGTCACCAGAAAAAGTCCACTCTCCAGAGCCAATTCTGCTTTTGCTCTCCACCCTGTTTGTCTTCCAGGGCCCAGCTGTGTCCCTTGCAGTGTGACAAATCCTTCTGCCAACCGGGAACGGGATGAAGGGTTCTCCCAGCACAGCTGAAATCTCAGCTTACAGGAATGTCAGAGGAAGCTGGAGGACCTCTCAGAAACTGAACTAAAAAGGAATCAGGAAAAAAAATCAGGAAAAAAAATCACTCTCAGGCCAACCCATAACAAAAGTTTATCAGTTTCCTCCATTGAAGAAAAAAAAAACAAATCCAAAAATATCTTTCAGAGACAATCACACAGACTGGTCAACCCAAGCAAAATTTTTTTTAGTTTTGGTTTCAGAAGATCTTGTGCATTTAAAAAATGTCATCCAGATAAATTTCTAAATAAAATGAAAATTTAAGAGATTTTGTTTTAAAGAAGTCAGAAAAGACTGAAGCTCCACTCCCACAGGACCGCTGAGTCCTTCTTCCTAGCGGAAACGACTTGTTGAATTTGACTAGAATTTTGCAAACAGTTTTGCTTGCCCCAAACATGGCTCAGTTACAGTGAAAAGGCATCTTCTGACTGAAGTTCTCTCACAGGAACATCAATCTGTAGGGATGCCCCAGTGCTCCCTAAGCCCTGAGAAACCTGCTTTGGTAGGAGGTACATACTGCTGGAAATCCAGGATGAGTCTTGGCTTCCTTCCTGGTGACTCAGCATGCACTAGTGCCTGCCGACGTCTCTCATCTCAGAGGGCATTCTCACCTCAGCACCCACTATTTCACTGAGAGGTGGGCAGAAAAGCCCTTGGGGCTTCTGCTTCTGAGTGTTCAGGTTGTGATTTAGTAGGAGCCTTTAGAAATGGGAAAGTGAATCAAATTTCCTTTCCAGAAAGTATTTGTGCTCCTTCCTTGCACCCACATGGGCTTGTTATATTAGAGCTGTTTATAAAATCTGCTTGGATCAAGCCAATACTTAACCATTGCTTCTGAAATGATGTGGAACATAGTTTGCCTTTGTCAGCACTTGGAATGAGGTGATGTTAGCACCAACTCCACATCTCCTATTGCTCACAACCATCCCTTTGCTACACAGCAGGACTGCCACAGATGTAAAATAACCATCCTGATCACTTGTGTTTGTCAGCAAGAGCTTTCTAAAAGAAATGTAGGTGCTACCCCAAATGTCTCATACATTTTCCACTTCAGTTTTAATTGGAGGTACTGCTGACCACTTCTCCTCGTATAATCAGCTGCCATGTTCTGCCCTTCAGTTGCCTTTCACAGCACAGGAAGGGAGTGGAGGGAACAAATTCTTTTATGCAAAATCTCTGGTGTGATCATCTAGCCCAAAAGACCTTACAGGCAAAGGCAGAGAAAGTACAGCAAATTCATATACAGTAAATTCATATACTGCAAATTCGTTTATGCCAGATGTGACAACCTGATCAGAAAACATGCATGTCCTGTTAATGTTGAAGGTCTCTCTGAAATGGATTAAGCGCCTCTTTCCTTCCTGTTCCCAAGGTTTTTATTACTATGAACCATTAAAACACTGCCAAGAAGGTCTTGAATTAAAACACAAGTTTTCTCAGTATGAACCTTCAATCCCATATGTTTGGCGATGCCTCAAAATCATCTATTGTAGCACTTTCACAGATATGTACCCAGGCCAGACCTACTCTCTCAGCATCGCCCCACACTTTTGAAGTTCGGGCATCCCTGTCCCTCCCTGGGTACCAAGAGGCGACTGACACAGAGGCATGAAGTGCTTTGAAAAGACGAGCAGGAGACTCTGCACTAGCAGGGCTGAGACATCTGTGTCTGGTCTGTCCTGCTGAGAGCTGTGGAGATGGCACCCTGCAGGAAAGGGCTTTTAACCAAGGCTGGGAGGTAGCAGTGTCTTAGCCCTTCGGGCGCCCTTTGCTCTTCGGGTGTGCGACATACCCAAGGTCACAGAGGGGTCTGAGCCCTGCCTTCCACCATGCTCGCTCCACACCACGCAGTCTGGACAATCCTCCTGCTGGGCAGCCAGGGGCTCCGAGGGCCTTTCCACGCATGGAAGTGTTCAGGAATTCCTCTTTCAATTAATTCTCCATCATCCCATAATAACATTCCTGTGCAGGGAAGCTTTGAAAACAGAGTGCCACAGATCAGCAATTAAGGAGCAAAGACAGACTACAAAGAAAGGGATTGCAGGTCACACCTGTGCTGCATCAGAGCTTCTCTGGGAGAAAGCCCTTACCAAGCTCCAGAGGGAACGGCAGCTCCTAAGTCAAACCCAAGTAATAAGACAATCTTGTAGGGGGAAAGATTAATCATTATTGGCAGCCAAGAATGTGCAAGTCTAACAAAAGCCAAAGGTTTTTTTTATTACAGTCCAATTGCAGCTGGGAAGACAACGTTAGCTAAGAATCATTAAACCTATTGCAAGAATAAATTTTCTTTGAGCCAAACCATAAAATGGGAGTAAAATCCTCTTAAGTCAGTGACAGTTCCTAATGGAAGAGACATTACTTTTTTTTGCAAACCAAAAAAAATTTAATAAAACTGCTTTAGATTATTAAGTGAAGAGATCAAGCTCCAGAATGGAAAATATTTACTCAAGCAAAACCTGCTTAATTTAATACCTACCTCAATTAATTTTTATGTTTGGGATTTTAATTGGACAGAATAATGACATTTTCTGTTTATTTGTACAAATAGGGATTTGTGAACCCCATTTGCCCCAAATTCAGACAGGAGAAGAAGGATCTAGGAAAACTTTACCTTGCTACCCCACAGGTAACATTAGTGCTGTTGTACTTGCCAGTAATGAGTTTGGCAGCTTATGCAAGGCCAGAAGACACAAGGTGAAACCAAGGTCCCTTCTCACAGCTTGTCATTAAATTTCCTAAACTGTCTGACCAGGAGGTCATTACTGATATTATAAAATAAGAAAAATATTAATAAAAAATTGAAGTCATTTCCTGTGCGAATGTGGAAGCAGAACCCCAAGTTCAGACCAAGACGAGCTTGTTCTTCATTTCTTCAGTATGCAGGGAGAACCTGCTGGCAGAGCTGGTTTTGATGCACCCTTTTGACCCGGGAAGGTAAGAGTTCAGCTGCTCCCCGTAAAGGTCTGTCAGTCTGCTCCTTCAACAAAGACACCTCAACTGGACATCGCAGTTCCAAAGCCAAGCACTCAAGCACAGATAATTCATTATTTTACACGCCAACATGACTGGCCACAGGGCTCAGTCTGAAAGTTGCTGACAGCAATCTTATTTGACCTTTGGTTTTAGAAAAAGCTTGGTGTTCTCCTCCCTCAGTGTCTTTCCTTCTCTGCCAGAGAGCGCTGAAACGGACATGTGAAAAGGGGGTGGGATATCATGATCCAACACTGACACTGGGTCTGTACAGCGCAGTGGGAAAATAAACCTAAAAGATCACTTCGCTGCTACAGGCAGTGTAACCTAACCTAGCCCTTCCCCTTTTGAGAAGTCCATCATCTTCCAGTTTTGACCTATTTTGACCAGCCCATTACTTCTGTTAGACCCAGTTCCCATTACTCCATGGCAGTTTTGCTGGTTAGGAGCTAGGTAGGGCATGCAATGACCACACAATATTTATAAAGCAAACCTAGCATATTCTGGAGGAAAGAGATTGAAGGAAAAAGGGTGTCATTATACCTGTCCTTCACAAAGTTTATCATCCCCTGCAAGGTAGGGTACATCTGACTTCTTGGGACAATATTTGGAAGAGTCTGTCTTCCTCATTCCTCAGTCTTTGACTCTTTCCAGAATTATGTTTAAATGCTTATACCTTTCAGGCCTTTTAGAAGTTACCTGATCTAGATTCAGTCTCCTGCACGTGGAGTTGAGCCCCCTGAAAAAGGTCTGACTCCACGGAAGTCATCCACTGCCCACAGACTGAAAATCATTGCCATTGCATGGTTTTTCTCCTTGCTTCTCTTTTTTCTAAGAACTCTCTTTGAGGATGAACCAATGCATCTAAGAAATATATTGAAATGCTCAGTACCCACATGCACAACCACTTGCTGAGCATTTGCACAATGCATGACTTTCCTACAGATCAGGATTCCTAGAGCAATTCCACACCCCACTGACTTCACTTCGGAGCAGGGAGCATCTCACATCAGGGTCTGCACTGGGAAGAAGAATATGCCAGTTGGCTTGCAGCTGGCAGCCAATTCTGATATCCTGTTCCCACTTCCCCTGGTATCAGATGTACACACTGCATAATAAACAGCAAGACTTACTTACTGCTGGGGAAACAGTTGATTAAAAAGCTTCCTGCCTCGAGGTAGTTCTGATCCTGGCTTGACTGGCTCAAATTCAGCACCAGGAGTGTGCATTTTAGTGTATATGTAAAGTCTTTTGAGGAGGAAGATGAGAAAGCACAAAGGGTTTATTTAACATAGAACTTGCAGGCATGACAGAGCTCTGTCGCTTCTGTTTTCGCGACATGAGCCTTGTTAACAAGTGCTGGTGAGTGCAGTAGGCTCTTGCCAGCTCTCCGTCTGAGTTACTGGTACAAGTCTGCTTGTATGTTGTGCAGAAGGGTCAGCAGGGACAAAAATGGTAAAGAGAAGTGGATCTAATATTCAAATCTTTCTTCTTTTAAAGTGAAAATGTGGAAAGTCAGTTGATAGTGACAGAGGAGGTTAAAAGTATCTTAGATACAAACAGCACTTAAATAGAGGTGAGAAACAAGAAGTCTGTGGCAAGAGCAGAAACACAAGAGACCATCAGAAACAGCAGTTAATCATGAGTTGGGAGTGAGTAAATGGAAGCTTGTCTGGAATCAACATGTGACTAGTATCTTGGGCAAACTGGCTTTGCCTGGTTAACCTGACAAAGTAACCATAATTCTGATGGCCTGAGGAGTCAAACTATGATCAAACAGCCAAGCAGGGACAAGATTTGCAGCATGGAAACCAGAATCCTTTTCCTGAAGGCAAACAGAGCTGAATTACAGCACAAAAGATCCTTCCTGAATCAAACATTAGGTCCCCAATGTACTTGATGAAGGACAGTGCACGTGATGCTGACTGACAGGCCTGGAAGACTGCCTGTGGGAAAGGAACAAGCAGGGTAATTTTACTGTCACGAACCATGGGGGAGGCAAAGGGTCTAAGAAAAATCACAGCATGAGAAAATGATAGTGTATATGTCTTGGGTCATTTATATGCCCAGATAATCTGTGGGAGGAGCACCAAGCTGCTAGATTTGACAGAGGCAACACAACTGCAAGGTGCCCAGGAAATGGAACCTTACAGAGAAGATTTGTAGGCACTAAAACTAATGTCATCTTCACTGTTCCAAGAAACCAAAATGACTAGACTTAATAATTCAGGCTTCCAAATGATTACTCCTCCATCCTCATTATATGCTGCATTACAGGATCACCAGTAGGGCATGGCCTCATCTTGCTTGGCAGCTGTAGCAGCGGGAGAGGCCTGTGCCCAGAGGCGTATATCCCAAGGACACGCTTAGAAGCAACAAAGACACAGTACATAGGCTAAGGAGCACTAAAAAGCATGAAAACAGATGCTGGATAGCAGTTGCAGTACATCAAGCACTGAGTTTTTAGGAGTGATCTGGAAGGGAAAAAGCTTTGGGAATATTTATAGGTTGCTCCTCTCCTGTAGAGGGAGCAACAGTGGAGAAACATGCTGCTGCACGTAGAACTGGCAGGGCTGGCACAGGCAGGACTCAGTATCTCAGCAGTGGAATACTTTAATGAGATAGGAAGATGGAACAGGGCCAGAACAGTCTGTCTGAAGAAGGCACAAACATTTTACAGCTCATATAAGGGAGAAGAAAATGAAGAAACTGGTAAGATATGCTTTGCAGAACCCTTCAACGGTGCATTGTCAAAGAGGTTCCCAATGAAAATCCTGGTGATAAGTGTGTCTGCTACTCCACAAAGAATGGAGAATGGTCCAATTGCTTAGAAAATTAGGGCATTCTCCAGGATTTTCAGCTGGGTAAACAGGGAGAAAGAGCTGGATCTTAGAGATACTCTTCTGGAAGAACTGCCTAGGTTTAGGCATGGCCCAGACATGGGTATTTAGAGAGAGAGAGAGGCCAAGTCAAAGAGGCTCCAGGTGCCACATCTGCACAAGCATCTGTATGGTTAGAAAGATCAGGGACATCAAGAAAGGCAGCAGGGGAGAGAAACTAAGAGAAGATCAAAAGCTTTATTTTGATTGTGTTGAGTTGAAGCCAGTAGATGGATATCCATGAGGTGCTGTCAGAAAAACAGGTTGATAGTTAATTTTGACAGCACAGGACAAGCTGACAGCAGAGATCTCTTTCTGAGTAACCAGTAGAAGATTTTATATACAAAATTTGCAAACAAGAAAATCCAGAGAGAAAATCCAGAGGAGAAAAGCAGAGGGCCGGGCAAATGACCAGTGATGATATTGCAGGGGGACCCCCTGCCTGCAGAGCAGGCAGGGGGAAGTAAACACCCTTCCACTAGCTGTTTGTTCTTTGGAGGTATATGTGTCAAACAAATCACCTATAAGAAACCTAGAAAGGGCTCAGGAAACTGTTGGGTCTGGGATCTCCAAGAGTGAATTTCTGTCTCAAAAGCTTCCCTGGGAGCTGCCTGTGAGTGCTGACCCTGGACTGGCTCTTGCACCTGCAGCGACTTAACCTTGAGGGTAAGGCTTCCCTTTGGAGAAGAGAATCTTTCCAGTGGGTAGGGACCATACTCTCATTCGAGCTTTTGATAGCTATATTGTGAGACAGGCCAGTCAAGTCCCCCAAGAGACAGCTACAAGGACTCTACCAAACCTAAAGAGAGGGAAAGCAACTTGTTGGTGGCCATAAATTGGCAAAGACAATCACACAGCTGTAGCTGGCAAGGAGTTTTGCTAGGAAACTGAGCCTATCCACCATTACTCAGCTGCTGCCCAGACACTGGAAGAGACAGGACTAATGTCTGTGATTTGCAGGGGCAGGAGCAGTGGGATTCTGAGGGTCACAATTGACCCTAGATTACACAGCCAGCTGGCCAGACACCGTATTTTGAAATCACCCACTTACCTGAGTCTACTGGCTGGAAAGAATGAGAGAGCATGCAGAGAATGTCCAGATTAACTCGTCACTGACAACGGCCTCCAATTTGTCAAGAACAGATTCATGTAATTTACAGATGGATGTGGGGTTTTTGCAGGTTTTCGACAGTCACCCTGAGAGCTCAAGACAGCAAAGAGATTTTGAAAAAGAGGATCCATTTCTAGCTGCAGATAGATTCTTAGCAAGTCCAGCAAGCCCTGCAGAGCAAGGGGAAGTGAGGGCTGAGAATGGATCCCGGGGACAACGGCTGCAAGAACAGAAGAACTGTATTAAGAGGGTCTATTCTGGCACATTAGAGAAGTATAAGTAACTTCTCTGCTGCTTAATCTGAGAAGAATAATGAATGAGTCAGATGTCTTACAATCTGGAAATACCTCACCAAGTCAACGGAGAAGAGCAGGTGAGATACTTAAACTAGCCACTGAAATAAGTGGTCTAGACATCATTCTGTTTCTGCCTGCGTGTGCACAGCAAAGACAAACTACTTTTAGGTTTAAGGTGCACAAATCTTCATGGAAACAAAAGACTATTTGGTCTTGATTCATACTTGAGCCATGCCAAAAACTGATTGTCTCTCTCCCAGCAATGCAAGTCAGGTAATTTCTCAGAAAACATCCTTCACTGACTAACACACGCTCTGTGGTGGCATAATGGGTTGAGGAGAGTTAACATCTCTTTTTGGTACAGACCTTTTAGGCAAAGTTAAGTGAGTTGATTTTAAGGGGTGTGCAGCGGAGGTTATCTGAAAACTACGCTTCATAAAATGCAGAGTAACAGTCAGGCAATGTGGCCTGTTCTCTCCAGACTGCTTGCCTAGGGGCGCCAGCAATTCTGAGATTTTTTACAAGGCTTCATTTACAAGAGAAGTAAGTCTGCAATGCACAGCTTTGTCCGAATTCCTATTAGAAGACTTCATCAGATCACTCCGGACTCTCAGACCAATTTCTCTGCACAGTAATAGCCATTATCCCCAGGCTTTGTGTGTGTTTATGCTACCCTCCCATTTTCTTTTCAGATATGACATGTGATTCTTACAAACTATGTTATAAGCTCTTCTTCTCTGGAGTTCTGTCACCTCTCATTGCACTCACTTCAGGCCAGGGATGTAGCTTCAAAGTAAATCAATAAATAACACTTAAAAAGAGTCCTAAAGATACAAGCTGGGTGGAATACCTCAGTCCTCTTCTCTTCCCAGTTATCTGTTTTCTTCCTCTAGCCCGGGACATTGCTTTAGAGAGGTTGCTGCTTCTCTGGATTAGTGCAATCCAACCAAATAAATGGGCAAGAACCAGGCAGCAAAACATTTCCTGGAGACCCCAGTGCTTCTTTACTGGGAGGGAATATGGGCTAAGACTTGGCTTACAGTTGGAAGGGGACTGCCACAGCCAGTAATCAGAAAGTCCTGTGTTAGGCATATCAGCAGGACTGCTTGCTACAGCGCTGGCCTGGACAGATGCCTGGGTCTCTCATGCTGCATGAACAGGGAGATACACCACATAGTCAATCCTTGCTGCCACCATATGGGGGCTGCAACCAAAGCTTCCTGGTTGCCACAGATGGCCCTGGAAATACTTGAGGAAACAGCCCAACCTCAGTGAGGGGCTGTAGTAGCAAATCTCCTTGTGCCTTTCAACTGAGCCAAGATTTGGCCCCCAGTGAAAGCAACCAGAGCCTACCAAAGAGATACAACTAGAAAAAGGAGGGCACTAGGAAAGAAGATTGGCCTGTTCCTCTACTCAATCCTTGCTCAGAGAAAAGGTTGTACAGAGGACCTTATCTACTCAGGGACTGAGCAGAGCTGAGTCCCACCAGGCTGTGGGAGCTAAACAATTTCAGGATACCATGAAGGCCAGATTCAGAAAGTGGCCGTGCACCTCCCACTCTCACTGGGGACGTTGAAGGTCTCTCAGGCTTACCATTACAGAGAGAGTAATAAATCAAGGCAAAACATACCTACAGTAGATTTACTTGGGAATCAGAGGGGACTGCAGAATCCTTCCTACCCCTCATTAATACTGTCTGTGGCTTGTTGTACCTCCAACGCTCATCTAAGCACAGGATCTGGCCCTAAATGAGTAATCTTTCCACGCAGCTAACAAGACTGTATCTTGCTAATCAGCTCCTCCAACCTGAGTCATAATAGACCCAATCAGAGCCGTATGGACTGTTAGCTAAACACTTCCTTAAGAATAGCTGAGAGGTAGGTTATTCATCATGCGGAGCTGTCCTGCTCTCCAGGATCAATGCAGCACACAGGACTAGAGTAAACTACTGGAGCAACTCCCAACACAAAGCCTACCTGCATGCACTTACAAAAGGATTTGCAGAACAAGTCAGCTCCACTGGTTGAATTATTTGGCTTTTGTTTTCTAATTTCAAACACCTCAAAAGCCAGGTAGTCCCTACAGCCTGCACACTGTCAGAATAACCCCTGCACTCTGCCACTTAACAAATACTGTTTTTTAACACAGCTACACTTCAAAATGACATCTCCTCTACCTGTTTCAATGTACTGGGAGTTACACTGGAACGTCAGTCCGGAGTTCTTCATACTGACTTAAGACATCTGCTTACTGGTCCCAGCTCTGCTGCTTCCTCTCCCTGTGAAATAAAGTATTCAGGGCAGAAGTGATCTCTTATTTTTGTTGCCTTTCTGTTTTGGTGTCTGTTCAGTACCTCTGTGCTCTGCTTTTAAATCCAGCACCACCTGTGCAGAGACTGGTATGGGGAACTTACAACTGCAGGACAAACACCCTATGTGCTCTTCACAAGCAATTATACTGTCTGCTACCAAATTAGGGGAAGATGTCTTGCTGTGGGACAGCTCTGGCTGCCCTAAGGAGTTCACAGTCCAGCTAGAAACACCACCGGGCCACAGTGGAGACAGATCCTTCATGGCACCACACAGCCTGCTGAAGATAGCCTTGAAAGAGCCTCCAGCACAACGTATCACCTTGGCAGCCTTCCGGAGCAGATGAAGCTCCTTTGAGAGAGATGCAGGACAAGCAGCTGCCACATCTCATGTGCAGTGAGCATGCAGCCTGCTGCTAAGTCCTTGGGTATTGCAGCACCTTGCTCCAAGCAACACTTTCTTGGGACTCGGGAAAGACCCCACAACCTCTGCTTCTCTTTTTAGTGTGGTCTGTCTTCATTCCTTAGCATTTCCATGCTGGAGTCCCCGAACACTGCACATGCGCTTGCAGGGCTATTATTTATTGCATGTAGGATTAAGTGCCACATTTGATATTTAGAAGAGCTTGTGATATCACAGACTGGAGAGAAAGTTGCTCTGAGATGAACTAAGTGACACAACTGCCAGTGGCCATATGCAAACAATTCCTGCATGTTTGGCTCCTTCCCTGCTTAGTACCAGGAAACTGAGCCGTACACAAAACTGTGGTGCCTCAGAATCCCTCTTTCAGATGCAGTGTTCCCTGTCCCTCCTTCAAGCAACCCGTCCGATTCAGAAGGGCCAAATTCTTCCAGGTTTCCCTTCAAAGCAGCGCCTCGTTCCCCTAGACTCCTGGGGAGCAAGAAGAACCTGTCACACACTGCCCAGGTTTGCTGAGCAGGTCTGCAAGCCCCATCGTTTGGGGATGGCAGAGCTCAGCAGCTGGCTCAGTTATGCAGCCCTGAAGCTACTTCCTAGGACCATCTTTTGCTCCAAGTGCCTGCAGTGCTGAGCACTCTTAGGGAGATATTAATACAAGAAACCACTTACACTATCTGCAAGCCGAACACGACTCTTGGCATCTTAGTGCTGGAGATGTACTTGTTCAGGGCACAGCTATCGTGTCTAGCATGTGAGACCTTTGTGCACTCTGTCTCTGGCTGTTAGCGAGTCAGGTGGTGTCACTCCTAGAAGGTGAATAAGTTATTATTGTAAATTATTCTGATGAAGCAGCTTTTATTAGAACACCAGCCACAAAGGGAGCTTGCTGATTGGCTGCCAGTGATGTCATACCCAGCACAGCAGCCAAATGCAGAGGTACGAATTTTCTCCTCTGTATTTTGTATATAATTTTCGTTTTATACTGGCTATAAAGCCTCGTCGGCAGAGCCTTTCTCCGTGTGAGTGCGGCGGGGGGGGGGGACCACACCTCTCAAGTGGCTGGTGAAAGCAAAGTGGCCTTTGTTTCTCTGTCTTGCAGAGAACCTAAGGCTAGCAGTTTTCACCTACAAAGGCACTGTGTTTTATTGCTCCATTACAAATCCCATTGCTCAATTTTCTTAGGTGGGTAGCACAGAAATCAGCATTCTTTGGCTTGTATATACCTAAAAATCATTCTGATCACACAGATTTTGCTATTTACAAACTGAAGCTTAAAGTGCAAATGAAAGTAACTGTCAGGGTACCATTCTGATCTTCCGCAAAAAGCAAAAAAAGTGTTTTTGAAAGAGCCAGGCAGAAAACTTCCAACAAATTATTATTTTGAAAGTTTCATATATTGGTTTTCCTCTCTGCAAAGCAATCAGGAAATTCTCAGCTGTGATCAGTATGCAAAATAATTTGCAAATTCTAACAGAGAGCAGTTTTGTCAGTGAGGCATATTCAGTGACCAGCACACTATGTGCTATCATTTTTCTTCCCTAACTGAATGTCCTATCAAACTTAAGAAATTTGCCTAGGGAATGTTCCAGCTTTAACCATCTCTGGATGCAAATATGCATGCTGGTACAGCTTGAATACTAGACCTGTGTACAGAAAGCAAGCATGAAAGCCTCACTGAACTGGAATGAACTTTCAAATTCAAACAGCTATGCAAAACCTGCCTCTCCAGCCTGTGGTCAGTTCTGCAGCTCCCTCAAGCAATGCTACCGCTGTTCTGGGCTCCCGCCCGCAGTGAGTGTGGACGCAGGCAGAGTGGAAGGTTTTGCATATCTGCTGCTTCCTCCATTTGCACTGTACTGCTGATGTGTAAATTTGGCCAGGCAGGCCAAGTCTAACATCTCCCTCACTGGCAACAAGCTCCTGCTTGTGCTGTACAAACACTGCACTCTCCTCTAACACGGTTCCTGAGCTGACTTACACAGCTTATGTATTCCCCTTTGATAATGCCTCAAAAGTCATTTGTCCTACAAGGGCAGAAAACAAAACACATCTATCATTTGGAAGATGTAGCATGTCCTGGAAACTCCCCAGATACCTGCACCAGTGAAACTGGACACTGAGGACTGCTGGAGAGCTCAAGCATAGTTAGATTCACTGTTCCCAGTCCTGGGGTCATGACTCTTTGCAATATTGTCAGCTCCACTTTCTTCCAGGGGGATTGAAGTGAAAAGTCCACCTCCACACATTGTCTCTCATCACCTGCGGATTCGCTCAGCTGCCTGCCCTTCGCAGATAACAGCAGCTGCCCTCAGACTCCCAGATGTTGGGTCTGAGGCATTTGAAGCCCTGAGGTGCAGGTGCAAGGGACACGCAATCAGCAGAGAGAGGCTGAGGGAGCCTGAGTGTGAATCAGAGCTGGAAAAGAAATTGAAAGCAGAAAAACTAGGAGAGGATGCTGTCTGGCTGATACATGTGGTCAGCATCAGCAAAAAGGGTACTGGCTGTCAGGTTTAAGTCCTGGAGCAGATCCAAATCACCCCTTTTAGATCTGACCTCCTTTCCTGTTTGAGGAAGGCAGGAAAGAGGAGAGGGAGCCATCAATCTTGTATCCAGTCCCTGCTTTGCCTTTGCATGGCTGGGCCTAACATCTCACTTAACTTTTCCCTCTTCATGTGTAGAATGAGGGGTTATTAAAACCATCAGAAGATTCTCAAGTAAAATATTGATTTTATTTTTTTAAGAGCTTTGCTACAGCATCTTTGGAGTTCTGGCTTGCACTATCATAGAGCAGAGCCAGGCCAGAACAGCCTTTTGATCCTGTATTACCGCCCAGAACCATATCAAATTCCAAAACTGAAATCACTGGCCAAAATAAGAAGCCTCTGTAGAGCAGAATACACCTACACAGACTGTGCAGACCTCAAAGTAATCACACTAGGCCAAATTCTGCTTCCCTTTCTCATAAAGGGTAATACACTTGTTCATGTCTTTGATTTTAGTAGCATTTTTTTCCCCATATGAAGCAGCCAGGGTCTAGAGGAGAATATAGTCCCATCTTCTTACCACTTGCCTTACAATGGAAGTTCCTGCAGCATTTAGCTTTTTAATGAAGTTGTTTTTGATGTATCAGTCAGCCCCTCCCTTTCACTTGAGAACACTATTAGAATCACATTTGGATTATAATACATAGTAAGCTGTTCTGGGGTGATATGAATCAAAGCTCTGAAAGTGGGATTCCATTTAATTAATCGTGGCTGACAGATGAAGGTATTGATCGTAGATTGAGAGGTTCAGAATTGGCCTGGAGGATAATTATTGCAGGGCACACTGTGTTAGACTGATACTTCTAAATTTCTAGTGATGTGGGAGGGAAGCAGGGAGGAAATAAGTGAATAATTGCAGCTAATTAGAACTTGTGTGTGCATCCCAAATTAATTTGTTTGAATAATCAACCACCAACAATAATCTGATCCAAGAGGAAAAGGCAGAAACTGCCCAGAAAGCTCTAGATTACTCTTGTAAATTCTTTGATTCCACGCCTGGGATAAAGGTTTTATGGAAGTGAGACCCTAAACACAGAAGGGGAGTGGACACGGTTATTGATTGGAAAAAGTCAGTTTTGCCTGAGATGGAAAAAAAGGGGGGGGCACTATCCAAAGCTAAAGGATAGCAGAGCACATAGGATAACAGAAGACGTCCTTGCCTTAACTGAGCTCCCTCCTATCCGTTCGCAACACACCACCTCCCACGGGACACTCAGCAGCCTGCCCACCACTGCATTGCCTCAGACTTCACAGGTGGGACATCAAATCTGTGAACAAGGAGATACGGGGTAGCTCTAAGGGGACGAGGAATGGAACTGCTGTCACTATGGGGATAATGAAAGGTATCCAGCCTCGCACAGAGGGCAGATGGAGGCAAAGCTGCAGCTAGCAATCTGTGTGCACACACCAACCAACCCATTGCTCCCTGTCCACGGGATCCCCATAATCTCCCAAGGCAGACCTGCTGTTACAAACACTCTCATCACTAGCGCAGCGGGGGCAGCTAAGCAGAGAGAGTGAATGATCTAGCAGGGGGTTAATAAAAGGACTGATGCAGAACAAAAAAGCCTGTCAGTGGCCATAAGATGTGCTCTCCACCCCTTCCACCCCCCAGGAAATTAAAAATTGTAGCCTGTGGTGTACACTGTTTTCTCAGCAGGATGGGACAGGGCAGTGGTAAGGAAAGAGGATGTCGAAGGGTAGGATGGGAAGGAAAAGGTATGGAGTCAAATGTTTCTCACTGCTGTTGTTTCTGGGACGATACATCAAGAACTGTTATTCTACATGACAAGGTTACCTGGCCCTCTCAGAACCTGAGGAGACCAAGTCAAATATCTGTGTGCTGTTACCAGCAGCTGCAGAGACTCAACAAGATATTGCCAGGGCAAAGGGCCAGGCTGCTGTGCCTGAAACCATCGTAGTCCATTCTCTGGGTCCAGAGCATGTTTTCATGGAAATGGAAAGAGAACAAATGCTTGTGATACGATATCCCTTTTCTGATACAGATTTTGACCATTTCTACGATCACTTCCCACCTACAAACTTCAGGACTGAATATTTAGGGGGCAAAACTGAAACAGAACAAAAAGACCAACAATCCAACCATATGAAATAAAAACCACCATCCTTTCTGGTGAGCAACAGCTGAACTCCAAAGCATAATACGCCAGCAAAAGCACCCTTCAACGCAGAGGTCTCTGCTCATCACATGCACTAGCCACAGTCTGGTAATTCGCAGGCTCCTTGTTTCTTAAAAGTGTTTACTGATAACCTGTTCCCTCTTCCCCTCTTTGAGCCATCTGGTGTGAAGTTTCCAGCATCATGTTTTCCCCTCTGAAGGAATGAAATCCCTCAGCTCCAAGGTGAATCCTCCGCCGTTCGCTGCCTGTTATTGTCTGCTTTGCCCCGCGCATTGTCTCTAGCTCTGAACGCAGCTCTGCAGGCGGGCAGGAGCCGCCAGGCTGCGCAGCACAGGCCCGCAGCGCCCTCTCCCGCAGGCCAGCCGCGCGCGGGCGGGTTCGGCGCCGCACAGCCAGACGAGGCCCGCTGCGCCGCTGCAAGCGCCGGGGCACGTACACCCCAGGTGCCTGGCTTGCTCTCGGGGCGCTCCCCTGCCTGCCAGCCTGGCAGCCCCAGCTTCCCACCTGCGCTGTGAGGTATGCAAGCGCCAGGCATCGCCCAGCACGTGGAGCTGGCGCTTCGCAAGAGCTGATTCCTGCTGCACTCAGAATAGCAGCAACTTCTAAGCACCTTGAGCCACGGCCAGTGGCATTTTGGCACCTAAAGGCACACAGCCATCCTGCATAGGGCTAGCAACTGCTGGGCACTTTAGATAAGGGTGAGCTCTGTTAACTGAGGCTTTGCTGAGGGTTTGAGCTTTGCTAGAGGAGCGTGGAGTCAAAAAATTCCTCCCCTGGACCCAGGTCGCAGGTCTAACCTCATCACCTAAGCTCTAACCACATCCTGCAGTGCACTGAGCAACCAGGATATAATATCATCTCCAGTCTGTTCTTGTACCCTCATCACAGCAGACTTCTCAAACCTCATTCACTGAGAGCACCTCAGCGGCTGGCTCCAGTCTCACCCTGCCCAGGGCACCACGCTCTGGGCGTCTCAACGCCCAACACAGCCTACCAACCTGGCCTGCAACCCGTCCCTGTCACCCCACTGGTGCAGGGAGCTTCGCACAGTGAAGGAGAAGTACGACAGGTTTTTTACATGGCAAAAGGAAAAGGAATAGCAAGCTTTGCTTTTGCAGGCAGTTTGCTTGGTTTGCTTGGGATCACTGTTATCATTTTAAAGGACAAATTGCCATTTCTAATGCTGGGACCCAAGGATATGAACAAAAGAGCTTTGCAAATACAGATACAGTAGAGTAAATGAAGCTCAACCACAATCATTGCTTTAAGTAAGGGGATGAAGATGAGGTGCCCCAGCCCCAGGAGCTCCAGAAAGGGATAAAGACCTTTTTTTACGACACAAAGAGAAGGCTGGACATTAAACAGCCTGAGACACAAGGCAGGCTGGAAAAGCGCTGGCAGAGTACCTTTTGCACTATCAGAAGAGTAAGGTGTTGGAGAAGTCAGCCTTCCTCCAAGAGCAACGACACTCTCAGGGAGCAGAAGTGTTCTGGCTGGAAAGAAGGCAGCTGTAGAAATGCTTCTCCCCTTCCACAATGCAAAGGATTGCACGAGGCCTCCAGTATCAGATCCTACGATTGCTGGAATAACTGGCTAGCAAAAGAAATTTTAAAGGAAATTTAAAGGTGATTTGGATTGACCAGAACATTTCATTTCACCTCGAAGCAGCTGAGAAGCACAGGGCTGTGCATGAGTGAGGACAAGCAGCTCAGCTTGCGCAGTGCTGTGTGGCATCAGAGCCTTGCCAGCTTGGGCATACTCAGCGCTTGGTTAGACATGCCCACAGCATGCCCGATCCAGGATCATGCTCCAGCACCTGCTTCTGGAAAAGGATTTTCCATGATACTCCTTCCTGCCACAGTTATCTAAGACAGCAAAATAAACATAACGCATCTTACATAATATTATGTATTCTACAGACCTATACTGTTGCACATCCAATACTGCCATGTCATCATATGCAGCACCAATCTTGTTTGGCAGATTACCTTACTCAGCTTGTTTAGTACCAAAGGGATTTTCTCCAGGCTTGGGAAGGTTGGTCTTTCATTCTTTGCTGTTGTGAAAAATCTTGTGCATGCCACGTGGATGGCTAGATGTGGGTGAGTGCAAGCCAGTCTCGTGATGACAAGAGGTTGGCCTAAACCGGGTTGTAGTGGGGCTGAGTCTGTTCCAAAACCTACGGCAAGCTGGTAGGCCTATGTTCCTTCTGTGTGCTGCTCATACCTCAGGAGGCTGCGTATTTCACTGTCCTCCAAGTCTCATTTGTCTTACACTCGTAGCGAGTATATGTATTTGTGGTTTCCGTGAAATACAGGATTCTCTACTGCTAGGCTGTATGAGCAAGAATTTATCTGCTCAACAGATTCTGTTAGCTTCCAAGTGTATGATTTATCCTGAAGAAACAATCTGATTGTGACAGGATCTCCTGGTGGTAATTCTAGGTGGTCTTTTGTGTGCTTGTGATGAGAGATTTTGGCTTTTCGTAGCACTTTTTCTCTTCATGTTAGTCCTTCCATCAGTGCTGGCTGTGCCAACATTATGAGAGCACAGGTTTCAGGATATGGAGACATATATAGAAGAGTAAATTCCTCTTTTGGTGCTCTAGACTGAGGAACACGCTGACTGCATGTCGCCCAAAGGAGATACAGCGTAAGCTTCATTTGCCCTTGACTCTATCACTGAATGTATGTGCGCGTCCTGACTTCAAACATTGTGTCAGACTGTCACGTACAACTATGACACTCCAGAATGATTTCCCCTGTATTTGCTTTGTTTCCTGCACCTGTGTTTAAGAGTGCCACAGTCATCTGACATGCTGGGTTGGAACTAGCATGGCATTACCTGTAGGAGGGTTATGGTGACAGAGTCCTGACAGAGCCCTCCTAGTTGAACCAGTGCACTAGAGTCACATTGATCTGAATAGACTCCAAAACTCTCTCTTCCACGGCTGTTTAAGACTCTCTTCCCAAGCTCAGGTCAGTTGTTACTCCATCACAGAAGCGTCATCCAGTACCATGAGGACACTTACATAGCCCCAACCTTTCAGGAACTGAAGTTTACATTTTACTTCCTCAGGGTCACATTGCAGATGAAAAACAAAACACACAGAACCAATAGAAAGAATCTTAAATATTTTCTGCTTTAGGTAGCCCAAGAGATTAACATGTCTAGGTAAAATAAAAAAGCCCACCTAGGTCCCAAGTTCCTCACCATCCTGGAGCATTCACTGGGCTTTGGTCTGTTTTCTCTGAGATACATAGGTTCTTTCCCTTGCTTTGTACTTCTGCGCGCCTCCCCTCCTCACAAACATCTCACCAGAGTCTTCTGACACAATTCCTGAGTCTGCCTCTCCAGGGGCTTGCACTGTCTTGTTGGCTTATGGACTTAAAGGCTGCAAATGGGTCTTTCTTTGGTGTTCCACAATCTTGACCGAGTAGCAAACATTTGCAGTCGTGAATCTCTGTCTTTTACAATTTGTTCTCAGATTCTTCCTAACTGCAGCCAAAATGGGCATGCAGGTTATCTTGGCTGATGCTCTCTAGGTTTGTTTGCCTGTTTGTTTGTTTGTATTTTCTTTTATTCAGAATGAAGATCCCATTTTACTGTTGCCTTGCAGTATTTATGAACTGTAAAGCTGCTCAGTGTTCCAACTACACATATTTTTGTCCTTTTCTTGTCATGTATCTATAAGCTACAGTACGCAGCTTCAGTAAAATAAGCTAAATAAATTTTGGGGCACTAACAGTGGCACTTCATAACTGCTTCCTGGAGATTTGATCTCCTTTTATTTAGAAGATCTTCTGCTCTCGAAATATGGTTTGAACTTTCCCATAAAATCACTGCTGCAAAACAGATCTCTTTGTTCTGTTGGTAGTGGTGACATTAACAGGAAAGCCGTTGCTGTCCCACAACCCCATTTACTGACAACAGACGGTACAGTCACCTCTCAATTCATATTATTACACTGAGGGATAAGACTTGCTATGGGCCAGGTGCATCACGTTGATGTAAATGCTTCCATAACATTTGTCTGTTTGATACATCAAATTAAAGGTTTGCAAACATTTGAAAGATCTGTACAGAATCTGTGGTTTACATGTGAAGTTTACATGGTCTCTGAACTGGCTTATTATCAGTGGGTCATGACCTTAGGAAGCCTGCAGGTGTCTGCTGCATGTTACCAGAGCAAACTATAATTTCATTTTAGGTTTATTCCCCCAGCTCTTGTTAGCAGACTAATGAGTCTGTGATTATGATCTGCCACAGCTTCTGTCTTGAAGATATCCCTGCACCTGTCAAAATGTCATCAGTTACTACGCTGACTCCTGTGTGTCCTATTAATGTGGCTTGCAGCACTGAGACACTGCATAATGTGAGCGGGAAATCCTTCCATAAGGGTGAAGAATAGTATCACTTCCCTGGAGATGAAGAATAGTATAATTTCCCTAAGTAAAAAAAAACAAAACAAAAAAAAAAAAAAAAAACAGAGGGAAAAATTACAGAAGGCTTCTGCTGGCAGGACTGGAAACTGAATTTCTTAAGTCCTTGCTCAGGAAGACTGAAGTTTTACCTCCCACTCGTCCTGTCTGTCAAACAGGATGCACAGCTACTAGATCAGCCCCGTCTGAAGCAGAACAGAGCCTAAGCCTCCCACTCCCTGGTAGGAGAATACAAGTTACCAGCGAGCAGCACAGGTCACACAACCTCTACTGACCGCCTCCCCAAACAAAAGTTGCTATTTCAGCTTAAATATTGAAGCGTGCTAGGACTCTGACACTCCCATGTTCGAACTGCACTAAAGAGCCAGCTGGAAAGTGGGTGGAAAGGAATCTTTTGTCAAATAATTAAACTCCATTTTCTCTAAATTAATTAATTCACAAAGAACATATCCCTTTGTGGATTTCACAGTTAAAAACAAAACCAATGTCTCCTCCCCCTACATTATCTGTCAGTTGTGCCACAAAGAACAAAAGAACCTACTCAGCTGTTCCTCACTTGATCACATCACTGTGGGAAAAAGAAAAACCTCCATCTTGGCATTCAGTTTACCTAAGGTTCTGACTGAGCTGCTCCGTATCTGTTTTTTATAGTTACATTCAAACATCTGTTTCTGCCTTTTGTTTGGAGCTGATCTAAAGAGCTGCTACCTCAGTCTTCAGGGAACAGCCAGAAGCCCCATCACAGGCTTATTTCTTGCCTGGCAATCGAGGCATAATCCAGTCCTATTTTCAGGTTGAATTTACCTCAGTTTGTATTAAATGCCAGGTGTCTGTTTGATATCTCTGCTGTGGCGGCAACTCTCAGATCACATTTGGTGGACATGGACAAGATCCAAGGAGTGACGGATGGTTGGATGGGTGCCCAGCTGAAAGCTCAAGAGCCTAACAGTGAGAAGCATCTAAGCACCTGTGACTCCAGCTGAAACCAATGGAGGCAATAACATGCACTGTCTCTGAAAACCCAGCTGTCCTCAGGCTCCTGCTTCTCATCTGGTAGCAGTGTCCTAGTCAGGCTCATTTGCTTTGATAATATGTGTATCTAGTCATCAGGTGCTTCTGCATAGCTGTGTCCTTTCCCAGTGTAGTGTCCTGTGCCCAGATCTGTCTTTCTCACCTTCAGCTGCCTGCCATGTGCTAACCTGTAGCAGTCTCCACAGAGTTATCAGCTCCTCTCCCCTAAGAAAGCCCTGTTCGGGGAGGATTTTTTTCACGCAATTCCCTATCTGACATCTTAGGACTTCACTTGAAGTAAATAACATGCTCGATAACACCTCTTCTCTCCAGAGAAGAACACAAAATAGGCAGAGTAGATTAGACTACAGACCCACAGCCTACTATCTCATCTCTGCCAGTGGCAAAAGTGTGATGCCCGGGAAAGAAACAGTGTACCATGATTCACTGGTCGTCATCTAGACATGGATGACTTCACACACCTCTGTGGTACCACCCTAGACCAAAAAAGTTCTCATAAACCTGTGTCTGGCTAAATCCAATGCTCTGTCAAAGGGGATTTAGCAGCTGACTCTCTCAGGAGCAAGCCACTGGTAAGTCTTAGCACTCCCTTCAGAAATACATGACCTCCTCTGGACAGCAGGTGGAGTCACTCACTGTTGAGGCCTTCTGCACACTTTCAGCTAGAGGAAAAAGGGGCAAGAAGGGAAATTTCCCACTACTGAGAAGGGAAATTTCATAGCCCAGCAGTCACTTCTGAAATCCAAAGTGCAAAAGAGGCAGAAAAAGATCTGTTTGCTCTCTTCTACATTTTTGTAAAGAAGAGGAAGGAAAAATCTACGTCAGTATGTTCATCATGAACGCACTTTCAGTGCCTTCTCTCTTCTCTTTAGCTCATTTGCCTACTGGTCCTTTCCTTATGTCCTCCAGAGTGCTACAATGTGGGCTATTTGCATTATAAGCCAAACAGACACTTCTGCAAGAGAGATGTGCTTTGCTTTAAGGTAGTGAAAGCAACCCAATCACCTAAATTAGTCTGAAGATTTTTCAAAAAAGCATTGCAGATGTTGGGGTTTTTTTGCATCACCCTTGCAGCATTAACTAAATCATGGGCTCATAAAAGATGGCCTAAGCAATATGTAGCCTTTCAAAAGGAAATCTCTGCAGCCTAATCTAGTTGGTCACTCATAAGATCACACAGTAATTTCCCCTGCAGTCTTATCTGATTTTCAGTTCAGTCTCTTTTGGTCAGCCACCTCTCCGTCATAAGCATTGCCTCTGAATACCCTTACAAGATTTACATGTGCCTCAAAACTACAATGGGAAAATGAATTTCATTTCTTGCTCAGAGAGCCTCAGTAAGATCTACATGCTAATTTAAGTCAAAATAAATCTCAAGTAATGTTTTTAAAAAGGATAGATTTTGTTCTGGATTTTCATTTTTCATCCTCCCTACCCTTTTTCTTCTATAAAGCATTTTTGGGGTGTTCTGCAAGTGATTTACTTGTCTTGACTACATTTCTTCTAGAAAAGTTTCTGCTTCTCTGCTCATTGCTTATTTTAGGAAGAGATTAAAGATCTCTTTTGCATATTAAGACAAATCTGGTTTCACGTGCAGCCACAGTTCCAACCACTGGCTTCTTCATTTTACACCAAATACTCTGTGCCTTACACACTGTCACTCACACAGGAGGAAAATACCAGCAACAACCTTGTTAAAGCAAGTTCTATTGCTAATATCTCTGTAGATAGATCTATGGAAGACAGCTGTGCTTGGCACCATTACTTATGAGGTGCGTAATTAATATATGATATTGGGATGCATGCAAGCAGTTTACAATATGAACGATGAAATACACAAATAGTTTTGGCAGTCTCACTGGTGACATTCTGAAACAACTGCTTCTCAGTAGGGCAATACAGAAGTTTATGGCAATATGTGATTTGGGCTCCAGTTAGCATGTTAAAATGTGCCTAGCTTACCTTATTGCAAAAGGCACATCATGTCAATCTGCAGATCACCCGTCCATGAGTGAGCACAACCAAATGCCCAACTGCTACAGCCTTGAGGTCTTGTTGTTTCAGCTGTAGCATGGTCTGTGCTCACTCTGTTGGAAGGTGCTATCCATAAGGCAAAGCTCCGGAGGGTGGAGTGAAGGTGGCCCTGGGGGCTGTTCTGATTAAGCAGACTGGTGTGTGATAAGGACCCACCCAGGTACAGCCTGTAAGGCAGGATCTACAAGGATGAGCTGCACATAGCTGATGTAACCACCACTTTATATTCTCCCCACCCAATGCACTTCTTTTACAGTTGTGAATGCCACTGGAATGGCAAAATAGCATCAAAGCTGGCAGGAGAGAACTGCTCCCCACAAATACACAGCCTTTGCCCGAGATGCAGACTATGTCTACTTCAAACACGCGTAGGATACACATTGAGTAAGATGGAAACAAAAAGGCTATCATCATACTACAACTATCTGATTGGTATAGCAGTACCTGAATATTAACCCAGCAAAGCTCTCTGGGACAAAGCACTACTACACTAGCAAAACTGCACTACATACTGGCTGTATATTCTCCACAAAAGATACTAGTAAAGGTGCACAGTAAAACTGTGGGGTTATCAGCCAAAGATCACGCCTCTTTCCCCTTCTTAGGCTTGTAGAAATCTATTACAGGCTCTCCTTCCTATTGGCAGAGTAACCTCAAAAGGCTTTCATGTATAGCTCTGCAGGCTGAGAGCCCTGGAGGACAACAAATACTTTGCCTCCTCTATTCTAAATTAAAACCTACATCTTTCTTCCATGGTCTTCTGCCACAGCAAGGGCTTAAATTAAACCTTAAAGAGTTGCAAACAAAAGGCTCCTCAGAGATCCAGCTTTTAGGAGTTTTCTTAATGGTAACAGTAATAAGTGCCTCACTTCTGACATAGAGGAGAGGCTATAATTTTGCTGATGGCTCGTACTATGCTAATGTGTTAGTTTGAGGTGTTGCTGATGAGGTACTGAAGATGTTTTAGCAATGCCCTTGTGTCACAGCGGTGAAGTCAGATTCTACAAGCACCAAACATTTTATGATACATTCACTGTCAATAACACTAGCACTGCTGTTAATGCTGAAATTATGTGCACTGAATTTGTAACCTATATAACAAAGAATAGAAGTATATGTTATGAGATACAGTCTATACTCACCAATGAATACGTAAATTGAATGGGTTTAGGGCATTAAAGAATATTTTGAGAGTTTTGTTCAGAGTTGCTTTCCAAAGATAAGATTGGGCATCTGTCATTCATCCTGTATTGTGCCAAAGTAGTTGAGAATGAAAAAAAGTGCTTAAGGCACTGGTTTGTTGGCATGCACTGCTCATATGAGATATATATCCATCCTTTTTTCTGGGCCAGTGTATACAACATCACCTATAATAAATTAAAATAACTCTCATGTGAGTGTTTACATGGCCAAATCTGACAGGTAAATAGGTGTTTAGCTGACACGTCATTATGTAATGCTCAGCACCCAACACTGCTGCTCACAGCCATATTGTTTGTAGGGCGCCACACGAGTTTGCCATCCTTTCCCAGCAAGCAAGCTGGCTGATTCCAGATGTCAGTCAAAGTGCAAGGCAACACATAAGCCACATCCGTGGATGAGGAGGAGCTTCACACATAGCTGAAGTTCACACTTAGGAGCTAACGTGACATGACAAAACCAGGCAGTCGCCTCCTTCTCTGCTCAACTGAAAAAGAATCCTTTCCCATTTGGCACGCTCCTCTTTCTCTAGTTCTAATTTGCTGCCCCCTCTCTGTTTTTCCCTAAGCCTGTTGGTCTCACAGCCTAACCCTCTCTGGCTTTCTAACTTTTCCATCTTATTTTCAGAGGACCTTTTTCACTTTGTTCAGTGGGTGCAGCTGCACTAACCTGGCATCTCATAGAGGGAAGAATGAAAATGCAATCAAGACATCTTTACACAGAAGTTTCCTCACTTCTTTCTCGGTGATAATTTCCTAACCTCTCCTCCTCTGACGAAGTCTTTAATTCTTCTGTTTTTGGTGTCTGACTCATTTGCTCCAGAAACAAGGCAATTGCTCCTGAGCTCAGGCAGTCACGGCTATGAATTCTCATTGTCTGGGGTACTTGTTAGCACACACGGTGGCTCGTGCTTGCCCCAGTTCCAGTGTCTTCTGTTGCAATCAGGTAGATCACCACAGAGTACGATGGATCAGCACTGTAAAATCCAGTAATTTGGCTCAAATTGGAGAAAGCAGATAATTTTGCATCTGGATGTTCCCAGCTCCAGCTTGTCCCCCATCTGGATGTTCCCAGCTCCCAGCTTGAGCGCCTAAGCCAAGATGGAAGCCATTCCACCCCCCACTGCTGAGTTCTCAAAAGGATAGGAGATGGCGAGGCCTCCAAATAAGGCAGATTCATAATCATGAGGTGAAATGGGAAGGAGAAGCGGTTCGTTGCTCAAAACCACTGAATTCTGCAACAGCAAGTATCTCTAACATGGTGGTGCAGATTCTGCAAAACTAAGCAACTGACATCTGACAGCTTCTTATTAGATATTTCTTCGAAACTCTAATTCTGGATACAGACTATGCTGATACTGTTTAAGTAATTTAAACCAGGACTCACATCTTTCCTGTGTGATTCTACTTCTGAAGGACTACAATGCTGACAAGTGTGTTATAACTGCCAAGACAAGAAAGTATGTTTGTTATTAACACATCAGTATATAACTAGGGGCCTTAGGCAGGGGCCTGGATATTCACATGTTCTTTTTTCCTCTGTTGCTGACAGTGTTGGATGAAGGTCTCTAGGCATCCCGTTAGGTGACAAGTGAAAATGCATTCTGAGGCCAAAACCAAGCAATTTGGCACAACTTAGTAGAGAGTTGGTATATTTTTTGCTTAAAAAGGAGCTAGAATTGGAACAGCAGGAGGTGTTACAGATCAAGATTGAGATGTGCTGGCCAAGCTGAGTGTGTGTCTCACGGAGCAGAGAGGCAGTGAGTGCTGAAGTCCAGAACTGAGATACGCTGGCAGAGCTGAGATGGGGAATTTTGCCCAGTTTCTGAGAACAACACAAGAGTTCGTATTTCAATTAGAGTTCCTCTGCTCCTCTGCATGGCTCAGCACAAATTTTAATCTTTTGAAATTTCCAGGCCTTTATTAGGACCCACCCAAAATGTGTCTCTTCAATGTTTTCATACTGTTCGTCCAGTGAAGACATGCCTGTAGCTAGCAATTGCATCCATGCTATTGGTTATCACTAAATGTCAAACAAGTCAAACATCAGAAATGTTTGCACTCATTTCATGAGCATGGAATGATACACAGTTCCAGCTGTAAATTTAGGGCTTCTAATTCAGATTAAACATGGCCTGCAATCAAAGACAGGAGGATGTGGGATTTTAGGGAGAGGTTTGATAGCAGAGAAGCGATGACGACACTTAGAAGAGCAAGCTAGAAGCACAAACAGTGAATACTTGACTGCTTGATGCCTAGGAAACTCAGAGAGAAGCAGTAATGTGATGACAGTGTTGGATACCACACAAGCTAACAGGACTGCAAGCATGAGCAAGGCAAATCCTTCCCTGAGTACCACAAAATATTTATCAGGTTCAGCTAAAGATCCAGTCCCAGACATTAAAGATACACATGACCAACCACAACAACAATAAAGGAATTCATAGTTTCAGAAAAACTCTTCCTCTTCCCATGTTGTACCTGCCTACAGTTTAAGCTGGCCAAACTGGGTCAAAGAGAATGAGTCCATTTGAATATGTAAATTCAACATAACAAGTTGTGAAGAGTGAAGACAATTGCTTCAAGCTTGTGAGTTCAAGCTAAGAAAAAATGCGTCTTCATGGTTCCCTTGGAAACTCAGAAGCTTTGGCTTCACCATTCCCTGCTATTTCCTCTGCTTGCCCATCTTCATCCCCTTTCCTCTTGCTTCTTGCCTAACAAGTGCTCGGCAAACCTACATTTCCCAAAACTGCTCTGAGTCTGTGGTCAGAAAAGTAATTAAAAAAAAAGCTCACGCATAAAAGTTTGTGAGCTCAGAATGGCTGCTGAGGCTGTGCTATGTGTGTGCAACTCCCCACAGCCAATTTTCAAACAAGCAAGAACATGTATCTTCTGTTTGCCCCCGCTATATTTTTTTTTCCCTCTGAAGGGAACAACTTCAGTTTCCAGTAACTGAAAGCCGGCTAAAACTGCCTTCCCTCCCACCTCTACCCCATCACAAACAGGTCATACCATGAAAGAGTATCAAGAAAAGAATTCTTTACATAAAGAGCTTCATATAGCTAGGGAGAAGAAACCAAGGAAAATTGTTAACATAAGATTTGATTTAACTCTTTATGGTTTGAGATTCACTCTCTCTCCCAGTGCTTTTAACAGAAGCATTTCAGCAAATGCTTTTGAAATCAGTGTGCCATATACTTGAAATAATATACAGCCCTGAAACAGAAGTAGCCAGCTTGATATTTCTGTAGATAAACAGGGTAGAATTAATACCTTTTTGTTGGCCTGAGGAAACTCTTATGCATCTAATAGCAATCCAACTGCATCCTTCTCCTTTGCCTCTAAATATAATTTGTGGGATGCAGCGTATCTGAAGGGAAGGAAATAAGGGGCAGGCTTTAACCTGTTAGCTGATCAGTTCACCTCTTAATTTAGCTGTTTAAGGCAAATCTAGATATGCATTGGTTTCAAATAAATGTTGACCAAGTGGCTGCTGCTTACCTTTGTAATAGGAGAGGTTCTGTGAGGGAAGCTCCCTTCCTTTTCTTTCTTTCTTAAACTACTTCTACTTTAGCTGGCATGACTCAAAATCAAAAAAGAAATCTTTCAATTACCTCTGCAGTCTCATTCAAGTCCACCGACAAAACTGTTCATGGAGACTGAATACTAGCAGTTTATGGAGACCATGTAGCTGTAGTTCCTCCTGAGCACGTTTGATTTTGTTGAGGTGGAAACTGTACCTGTTCTGGGCATAAAAAGACAACGCTAGTCTTCAGGGTAACAATGCAGAACAATGCATTAGCATCAGATTAAAAACTAATCACCCCAAATTGGAATCATGGCTAATTCCCTTAAGTATTACAGTATTAGATAGGTTATCTGCTTGCAGCCCAACCCTCTGATGACACAGTACTAATAATGGAGTCCCTGAGCTGTGACTTTATGGGCTGTGGCTGCCTTATGGGCATGTCCAATTATGATGTTCTGTGACAAGGCTATAAATACATATGTTCCCACAGGTGAAGACCTGATTGTACTGAGCAATGAGAGGTTTTGGCCGGTATTTTTCTCTGTTCTCAAACAATGTATCAGTGCTTGCTTGACCTAGAGAGCTGTTTATAACTATGGGCGCCTTATAAGCCTATACCCTGGGGAGTTCAAGAATACGGAAGCAAGTCAGGCTTCATAATCACATATAGATCAAACGTTGGTGAGAAAAGTGCCAAAGGGAAAGAGAGTAGATTTGTTCAAATGAAAAAGCCTACTGACAATACGCAAAGACCACCTAAGCAAGGGAAAAGAGGGATTACATATTAACAGACTGACACTGATGGGTTGAACGTAGGTCTAGCTGATGAAGAAAGCAATCAGTCCTTTATAGGGCACTTGAATAAGTAGTTATTTGAGCAGAAGGAATTGTTTGAAGGATTTCTTGAGGAATGAGGAAGGTGGATAGGCTTCCACTTTGTTTTCAGGATCCTGTTCTTGAAGATCACTACATTACCTTAATACCATAGACTCAGAAAAAGAGACAGTTCCCCTGCATACCACCTTCTGCCACGTGAGGCCATTCTCCTTCTCTCTCTTTCCTTAGCAATTGCAGCCCACAGCCTGTCCAGTCCACCTTGGCACCCTTACTCTTCACTTGTTCCTAAGAGCAACTTCACAGGAGAAGAGAACAAAATGAAAGTCTTTTTTGGCAAAAGCTTGTAAGGGGAACCTGATGAGCAGTCAGACAGCCTCTCAAGGTTATTATCATGAGTCAATGAGCTCATGATAACAGCTGCTGTGGATGAGCTGTTAACAGAATACCAGTTCTTGCATCCCCCCCCCCCAAAAAAAGTAAAAAAGTAAAAAGCCTTCTACTATCCCATCTCTTTTACTGTTTGTTTTTGTCAGAGTCAAAGAAAATGACAATCACTCACAACTCAGAACTGAATAAGAAAATCAACTGCTGCCTCAGCCAACGCACCGGGGCGTGCAGTTGTCAAACTCTTGCAAATTTTGTGGTAAATCTCCGTGATTTCTAAAGCAGCCTGGAATATTTTCCTCTCATTAAGAAGAGAAACCTCCCTCTTAACTCATTGTAACACCTGCACGACGGGATGAAGCAGACAAAAGAGAATCGGCTCTGCCGTTGCTCCCTGCTAACCCACCGCATGGGAATGCTGGACCGCAGCACGGGGTGGCGCAGACATCCGACGAAGCAACGCAACAGGGAGAAGGCGTGAAAGGGACCCAGGCCAGAAGCTATGGTCAGAAGACGATGTTAAAGAGGAGCCTGTGGCAGGACCAGCCTGCAGGTCGGTGATTAGCTTGCTGCACAAGGGCTGTTTGGGGACGCAGGAGCACGAGGCACCGCTGCGAGCACAGGGAAGGGGCTGGGGAGCAGCAACCACCGCGCAGGCCTGTTCGGGGCCGACGGAGAGGCAGAGCGCGGCCTGCGGCGGGGTGCCGAAACCCCGGCACGACCTGGCACGGTCAAGGGCGCCCTGTGAGGCCGCGACGCCCCGTCGGCGCCCCTCAGGGCGCTCCGCGCTCGCGCTGCGCGCTCCCCGCTATTCCCGTAGCGCAGCTACGCACGCCACGCCGGCGCCCCTCCCAGAGATACGTACACCGCGTAGCGCCCGGCTCGATTCGCGAAGCGGCCGTACGTCAGCCGCGGGCCCGAGAGGGCGGGGCGCTACGGAGACGGCGTAAGGCGGCCTGCGCCGCTCGCTTCCCTCCCGCCGCCCTCCTCGGACGTGGCGGGGGAGGGGCTGGCGCGGAGCGGCGCCGCCGCCGCCGCGATGTGGCAGAAGTCGGTGTGCGTGGGGCTGCTGGCCCTGGCCGTGGGCTACCTCTGCCTGCTGGGCCCCGAGCTGCCCCAGTCGGCGCTGCAGCACCTCTCCGCCTCGCTGCTGGGCGGGCTGCGCCGCGCCCGCTCCCTCGAGGGCCGCATGGTGGCCGCCTGGCAAGCGGCCATCGTGCGCCCCGCGCGGCGCTGGGCGCGCGTGGCCGTCGGGTACGTGACGGGGGGGGGGAGGCGCGAGCGCCCCTGGCGGCGGGGGGGGGGGGACGGGGGGGGGGGGGGCGAGGCCGCCCCGCGCGGGAGAGACGCGCCCGCCCCGCGGGGACGCGCCCGCTCGGCCTCCGCTGAGGGGAGCTGGCGGTCGGCGAGGCCGCCTCGGCGGTTTCGTACCGAGCGGCTCCTGCGGTGACTCGGAGCAGGGGAGCGCGGCCCGGCGGTTCGGGAGCCCTTGGCGCGGTGGGGAAGGGAGCGCGGCCCTCGGTGAGCCAAGGCAGAGAAGGTGGCGTTAGCGAGGGAAGGCAAGAAGAGAGGGCAGGGACGGGAGGAAGGAGCACTGAAAACGCGCGCGTGTGCGTGGGGAAGTCCAAAGCCTTTCTCTCTGTAAGTTGGAAAGAGGGTGAAGGAAAAGTTTAGGAATATCACGTTGATCTCCCATGCCGGTCTGCAGTCTGACCACTAGCACTGCAGTTACACACACCGCTTGATCCCTTCCCTTTTGAAGGCAAGGGCACAACAGGATAACTTGATTTTCACTAAAAGATCCAACCTTCAAGGGCTGGAAAAAAGTTGCTGGGCCTTAATGGCTGCGTAGCTGATGGGCTGTGAGCTGGAGTCCGTCTCGCTCTTGTGCTGCAGCTGATGCAGGCTTTCTCCCCTGCATCGCTGTCTGCGACAAACAGGTTTTTCAGTGCCTCATTTGCTCTTCTCTTTTGCCTTGCCTTTACTGGAAAAGAGCCAGTTATCTATCCCCAGTTTATTTCCTGCTTTCTTCCTGGCTTTAAAGAGACTAAATACAGATATCCACTGAACACCCAGGGCCTCAAAGTTCATCAGCAGAAGCAGTTCATTAGTGCTATATCCCTGCTGTTCAGGGAGTATATTAAAAGCATGAAGTATGTTAGCAGAGAAGTGGCAGGGAGGGAAAAGAAAGACAGTTGGAAGATGATTAGAGGTGTCTCGCTTGAGGGAATTGTGACCTGGGTTTATGTCATCTTGCATTTTTAATGTTGCATTAAAATATAAGATTGTTCATGTTTTTCCTGCAATTAAATTGAAGCTGAAATGCCTTTCAGCCCTATTGTGTCTTTATTTTTTTTCCTTTGCTGTGCAAGGGAATATGTCTCTCCTTAGTGCATGAGGTGATGCATGATGCAGAGGATTCCTGATAGAATATGAGCTGCATTACCCTTTGCACTGAAAACTCTCCTTCATTTTGTATCGTGCAGCCTTCATGTGCTGTGGCCCGAATTGTGCGAGAAAGGGCTCTGAGAAGGAGGGATGTGCCTGTCCCTTCCAGTGTTTAAGTAGGTAAAGGCTGCAGGTGTTTGGAGTGTCAAAGCTGGAGGTCCTGCCAAGGTGGTGGGGAGAGTTTGGCTCCCTATCACAGAAGCATAGGACAGAAGAACATAACTGATAGTTGAAAACAATTCCAAAAGATGTCCAGGTTGTGACTGGGCTAGTCTCAGTAAAAGTTTGGTTTATATCAGTATCTGTCTGTAAGCAAGGAGTGGAAACAAGGACAACCAATATAAACATTCCCTACAATACACCAGCAGGGAATGCAGAACTTTCCTGGGGGCTTGCTTCCAGCCCAGAAGTTTTTGTGTGCTCTGTTCTGAATTAGACTCAGTCTGTTTATAAGAAAGTTAGAAGTAATGGAGACTGGAAGATTTGAGCTGCAGCTTAGACTTCAGGTAAAGTCTGGATTTGCTGAAATGGTTCTTGTAGCTTCCTAATATTCACAGCTTTTCTGTTTTTTGCACTGTTTGAGAGAAGAAGGCCTGCTGTTTCTAGAAACTTGGGATGATACTTTTGAAAGTGTGGTTTTCAAATGTTTTGGCTGAAAAATTGGGCTCCTTACCTCTCATAAACAGCAGCCGCCTGCTTGGGGAGTGTTGGGTCTTTGTGTGTGCGCGCTTGTTGTTGGTTTTGTTAACAGTAGTTGAAACTCTAGAGGCTGAATTGAAAAAAAACTTTCAGTTTTGTTTTCAGCAGTTCTGAATTGCTTGTAGGCTACAAGTACATCAAAAATTCCTTATTTTAAGAGTAAGGGAAGAATCTTGGTAACTTTGTATTCATAAAGATAATGTTCTAACCCTTGTTAGCATAGAAAACTAGTGTTCTCAATGCTAACAATAAATAAGTATTCCTCTATTCCTTGCTGGAAAGCAGTAAGGAGGAGGGAGAGCTTTTATTAAGGGAAGCTGGAGCTCAGTCCTCTTATTTCTCTGGCTGTTACTGTTGCTGTTTCTCTGCCACTGGTTTAATTTTCCTGTTATTTCTACTGTGCCTGCTTTTTTTGTTTTGTTTTGTTTTGTTTTGTTTTGTTTTTTTTTTTTAGCAAGCACAAGAGAAAGAAATGAAGTGTGCAGTGTAACACAACATATGCAACTACCTTTGGATACAAGTAGCTTGCTCTGCTTTCTTGTTCTAATTTCGGTAGAATTTTAGGAATCTACATCCCTTCTCTGCAATGCTGGTGCTGAGTAAACCTGTTAAGAGGTGAACACTTCAGTAGAGAATTTCAGGAAATTCAAATTCCTTTTCAGGAAAGTCATATTCCTTCCCTCCCCTCCCCCCGGCTTTTCTTTTGCCTTTTTTTTTCCCCCCTCTTTTTTTTTTTCTTTTCTTGCTTATCAGGAGGGCTGCATAGAACTTGACAGCAATCCTTATAGTCGGGGAAGTGATGTCACTGTATTATCTTGCAAGTGCACTAATATACACATGATTTTCCCAGTATTCATTATCTTTCTCTCTTTCAGAGTCAATGCCTGCGTAGATGTTGTTCTGTCTGGTGTGAAGCTGTTAGAGGCACTTGGTCTTGATCCTGGGGATGGGAAAAATCATGCTGTCTTGAACTCCAGACAGGACCTGAAGGAAGCATTCACTTACTTCATGCAGAAAGGGGCAGCTGCTGAGCGCTTCTTCAGTGATGCAGAGTCTTTCCACCACATAGCACAGACAGCTTCAGAGTATCCTGATGCACAGGTATGTTTTCCAACTGAAGATAAGGTTTGACAAGTACGTTTCTTATATTCTGCATCTTTGGTGACTCTTAGTCTCCTTCTAGGGAGACTGCAAATGATTTGGGAGGACAAAACCTATGCTGTTGCTTGAGCGTGTTAATGACTTCCCACAGAGCTCTCTGCAGCTACCCCAAACAGTAGAGTTTTGAACACTCTGTCCTTTGCTTGTTTTCCTAAAATTGAAATGCGTGTATTTGGCTCTGGCAATCCAAAATGCCTCCGTAAGAATACTACTGAAGATATTTTTGAAGATACTGAAGACGTTATACCTATATAACCAGGCTAGATGAGCCTGATGCCACTCTACCTTATCACGAGGTAGGCAGAAAGGAAATACATTCAAGAATGAGGAGCTGTAAACACTCCTATAAAATTTGGCTCATAATGCAGGATTTGAGTTCCCGCTAGAAGTAGGGGTGATGAGAAGCAATTAATAATCTCTCTGAAGCCTTCTTCTCCAAAAGCAAAGTTCTATTGCTCTAATTTACATTGGGTGTTCTGAAGTACTGGCTTGATATCTACTTAGTAGTTGGCTAATTTCTACAAGCTGCTTAATGTTACTTTATATGCAGTTTGGCAGCTGCTTTTGATAATCAGGAAGAGCTCCTTTTATTAGTCAAAATTTTCCTGTGTTGCCTTGTTTCTCACCGTATTTGCTACATTGCCTTTCTGCAATCATTTGATTATTAACTGTAATCCTCTATATCCTATTTTCTGTCACTCCTCAATGTAGTCACATAAATCTTTTTGATTAGTTAATTTCCACATTCTTTTCTCAGCCACTTGAGCACCTCTGATCCTCATGATGACCTATATTTCTGAGTTTTGGAGCTCATGTAGGAGTTTTCTTACCTGAAAGTTTGAACTTTCTCACCTGAAGAAACTCTCAAGGTTCTGCTTACTTTATGTGAGCACAGGTAGTAGGTTTAACACTGATCTGAAACTGGATGAAATATTGTTACAGTTCTAAATCATTGCCTGTCAGTCTTGCAAATAAAAATAAGTTCCAAATTGCTGAAAATATGTTACCTAGAAGTATGGGCTGTTTATATTGTGAATTAATGGACTTGTACAGGGTTGCAAGTTACCTGAAGGCAAATAATTACATTTTAAGAAAAATAAGACAAACTGAAATTATTGAGAACAGATCCTACAGAACTGTAAAATTATTTTGCCTTCAGCACCAGCAAACTTCATTAACTTCTCTGATGCTAGAACTTCTTCTTAACTGCTAAAATCTTGGGCCTATACGGAGCACTAAGCATGTATAAAGCTATCCAAAAAAAGCAAAGGAATTCCCGTATCTGCCTGATCTGTTTTACAGCTTTATGTAGGAGGAAACGCTGCTCTTATTGGTCAGAAGCTTGCAGCAAATCCAGACCTGAAGGTAAGTGTTCAAGAAACGACATACTCTTCACTTGTCTTTAATAAGATTGCGGAGATTTTGCAGTCCAATCCATTTTTCAGGGTATGATAGAACAACGCAGTTGAACCAGTCAAATGGTTCAGTGCTTCTGAAGGGCAGTTTGATGCCTTTCTTTATGGCACAACTAGGGCTTGTTGCAACTTCTAGAGACCATGATTCACTCCCAAAATAGTGGGTTTTTTTTTTTTTTTTTTTTTTTTTTTTGTTAATCTAGCCTTGTAAGAAGACAATCAGTTTTATCTTCTGAGTTTAGTGAGACCTGAACTGGCTCACGAAAGGGTCGGATGAGTGCCAGAGTTGACTGTAACTGTAAGGGAACATGGGGCCAGAAAAGGAGGTTGATACAGACTGCCTCTTTCAGTGACAGGCAGTCATTACATCTCAGCCAACCCTGTCAAGCGCAGTACTTCAGTGGGGTTTCATGGTTAGCAGAAGCCTCTGGCGGTCTCTAGTTCAAACTCTTGCTCAGAACAAGACCATCACTAACACTAAATTTGAGCTCAGGCAGTCAGCAAAGGGCAATCCAGGATTATTGCTAGCTGCCTGTTTGACCTCATCTGTTGCGATGGTGCTGGTATGTGGTCTGACTGAAAACTATTTTTTTGGACAGGCTCGTTTTCAGTTGGATCAGATTCCTGTTCTTATACGCCGCAGGGCTGCGCGCGTGCAAATGCCCCACTAGAAGGTGGCAAGAATATGTGGGAAGAGGGCAGTCTGCCCCATTGTGGACAGCTGTACCTGGCTATGTCATCTCATACTTCAACAACAGGAGTTGTAGTCGCAATAGCTGGACTGGCACAACTGCTAGTTCTTTTGCCTCAAACTCAAAAGCCATAGTTGATTTGTTTCTTTTTTAATTGTCTAGGCAATGGTATCTTGTGTATGCTCCCACAGAGGTACTGGCTTCTATATTCTGTCTAATAAACCAAATATTTACCAAATTAAGATACCAAATATTTATGGTATCTTAATTTTTTGTTCTTAGTTTAGTAAAACTTGGTTCCTGTTTTCAGGTGGTTGTGTGGAGGCCACTTTGTTTGAAACAGATTGGTGTAGGATCCTCCATCCTTCAGTGTGGTTGTAAGACTGAATGGAACTTGGTTCTAATCCTGCGATGGCTTAAATCACGGTTTCCCCACAATGTGTAACCAGTAATACATTTTCCAGTATGAGACTATATCTTACACATCAGCTGCTGCTGGCAAGAGATGAACAAATCTGGGACCAATCAATAAAATGACTTTCCACAAAATAGAATAGCTATTTAGATGCACCAAAATGCTGGGGGGACATCTGAGGAGATATAGCCTTGATTTGTTTGTTTGTTTATTTGCTTTTGTTGTTTTCTAGATCCTTCTTTGTGGCCCAGTTGGCCCTAAACTTCATGAACTACTTGATGACAATGTAGTTGTGCCACCTGAATCTATGCAGGAAAGAGATGAATTCCATCTTATCTTGGAGTATCAAGCAGGTACCTTGCCAAAGGCTGAATGTTAAATGGGAACCCTGAATATCAATAAGATATTTGTGGTTTTAAAGTTTTTTTTTTTCTGAACTTCCTCTGAATCAGTTAATTGCAGAAGTACTGTATAAGTTAATAATATAAGCAGCTGCCACTGGGCTAGTCTGATAATTCTGTGTACATTGTAGGTAAACAGACATTTTCAGCTCTTCTGAAACATTTTTCCCCCCTTTGTAATACAGTTACTATATATTCTGAATCATGCTGCTCCATTGCCATCCCTTTGGTTCTTTCTTCTTGTATGCTATAACCTATAGGAGCCCAGTGGACTTTTCACTGCGCTGTGGTAGATTTCATTAGAATGAAGTACATATCCTAAGCAGGCCAGATGGTATAATTCTAAAGCTATATCAACATTAAAATGATCTACTAGTGCTCTCTGTAAACAGAGGTACCGTTTAACTGCATGCTGATGAAATTCAGGGTTACCCCTAATCTAATGGCTGTAATAAGTGTGCGTGAGTTTTTCTTGCTGTTTTTTAACCTGAATCACTTCACAGATCCTGTTTCAAAACAGTTTCAGAAATAGTTATATTGGTGTGACGGAAGAGGGAGTATTTGGCAAGGAGGGAAGGCAAGAACCACGTTAACTTTTCCTGCCGCAAAACTGACATGGAGCAGCACCCTGCGTCCACTTAGGACTCCTGGCCAGGGCTAATTTATTACAACTGAGAAGTGCTGTTACACAGTAGCAAATGTAAAATACACTAATCTTATTCTTCTGGCTCCTGATAGTATCCTCATTGGAAGATACACTAACATATGATGTTGCCTTTTCTCAGCATCTCTGTTCACGTGAGAAATGTTGTCTTAATGAAGCCATCTTGTAAGAAGCAGTTACACTGGGAATCTTTCTCCTGGACAGAACTCTCTCTGTCAGATTTTGTTTTTTTTTCCCCCTCCTTGTCTTAAGAGGAGGCAGTGCTGTTGCTTTTGATGTGTTTTAATGGATTTTCCACAAACACTGGTCATATTCTCTACAGTGTAACCAATATACAGTCTGAGAGCTGAGTGAATAAGCATGCATGCAGGTTCTCAGGTGGAGGTTGTCCACAGTAACCTCAAAAATGCTTGTGTTTCAACAGTTTCTGTTCAAAAATATTTCATCTATAAAATTATAAGTAGAAAAAAAATGCTTGCATCATGCTATATCACTTTTCTACATTTTCTACCTCTCCAAGGCTGCCCTTGTCATCTCTATTTATTTATTCCTTTACGTTTCTTTTTGCCCATTTAGCATAATGGGCACAGGGAATTGTTTGCTCTCTGACTATAGATGCTTGTATGGATGGGGAGAGCTGGCGAGGGCTGACCAGCTGGACTGTGACTTGTGTAATTTGTATCCTCTTTAGGCTCGCTGTTGCTGCTCTGTTTTCTTATGGCTCAGATTCCGGGAGGTGGAGCCCATGAAACAGTTTTTGTTTGTGATCTTATCCAGGAATAAAGCAGAGTTTGCACACTGAGCACTGATCCAACCCTATTCTGCAGATCATTCTTGGGAGCTGCGCAGTCAGGAATAGTAAGAGCCGCAAGTGTTGTTAGGGTATATTTTAATTATACAGTGTGAGTCAAACTATTAGGCCGTTCCCAAAAAGGGAAGGTGGTCTCTCTCTTCATACATTTTGCATGCTACAGCTGCCTGCCTTGAGCTGGCTGTGATGCTTACCTAATTACATAGCAAGCTAACACAACTGATTAAAGCAGCAGAAAGCTAAGCTGGCAAACCCAAACAAATACGGAATTTACCTTATCAGACAAGCATCTAAGCAAGAGAGAGGGAGCAAATGAAGAGAATGAATGGGAAAGGATATTAAAAAGAGAAAGACCTCTCTCATTGCTCGTAGTAGGTAGCTGTTAATTTGGCACAGTCATGTTGTGAAACCATGGCTTCAGATTCCAGCGGGCTGTCCCAAAGTAATCTCTAGATATGTGATTCGATTTGCTTCTCGCACAAAGTTGATTTCTTATCCTTTGTTGCACCCTAGGGGAAGAGTGGGGACAAGTGAAAGCACCCAGTGCGAACCGCTTTATCTTTTCTCATGATGTATCAAATGGCGCCTTAAATATGTTGGAAGTGTTTGTGTCTAGCTTGGATGAATTTCAGCCAGATCTTGTGGTGCTCTCAGGACTTCATATGATGGAGGGCCAGAGCAAGGAGATGCGACAGAGACGACTTATGGAGGTAAGAAACTTAATTTCCATTCCAACAAACGCTTTGAAGGAGATTTTTGGTTTCCTAGTTTTGAACTTGTAATTAGGCTATGTCTTCAGATCTCCCACATAGCTATAGCATGCTAAAAGAACGGGACCTGTAGAACTAATGTTTCTTGGGTTCACTGGGTTGCCCAGGGGGAAAAAGAAGTTATGCTCTGGTTGTGTGGTTGAGATAGATCTACCTAGTTATTGGAGCTTATCCAGTGGCTGAATTGCACTTTTTTTATCCTAAATACTAAGTAGGCTGTAATCGTACTTACTAAGTAAGTACGATCAAGGCTGTAATCAAGACTTTTTTTTTTTTTTTTTTTAAGCCTCGTCTTAGATAATACAAGAGGGAATCTCCTTATCTGAGCCCAAATGAGCTACGCTGAGTTTTTCTTGATTTACAGATCTTTGGCTATCTTTCAGCTGAGTGCTGTTCTTGATTCAATGAGGTTTGTGAGATCTCCGATTTAATCTAGTAAAAAAATGCTGAGTTGGGTGGAGATTAAGACTAGATGTAGTTTTCCTGCTCTGGGATTCTGAAGGCTGCTGGTTGTTTTTACTTCTTTCTCCTAGCAGTACATCTGGGCACTTGTCAGAAATCTCATATAGAATCCGGATTAAATCCAGATATCGGAAAATTAAACAATGTGCATCTCTGGGCCAAAACCTCTTTGTCCATTTTGTTTATTAAAAAACATGTGTGAGGTTTTATATCTTTTTTTTTTTCTCTATGCAGGCTGTGGCCTCCCTATCTGATATCCCTACTGACATTCCCATACACCTGGAATTGGCTAGTATGACTGATGAGGATCTTATGAGCAACATTATGCATCAGGTAATCAAAACAATAGGACATGCTCTTTTATCAGTTATTTTTTCTTCAGCATCGCAGTGTACAACTGGTAGATGATTATATACATGAAAACTTAGAATTAGGCCTATCCTGTTGGAGAGAAATGAAGAACATGTGTTTAATGCCTACTGTTGCTTTCTGAACACTTAAGATTTCCTATACTAAGGTTATCAGAGTCTCCTCTGCAACAAAGGAGAGCTGTAATGGCTTCTGCCTTAGTAGAGGGCAGATCATTAGCTTAGAGAAGAGATTCCTTTGAAAACAGTATTAGTGGGAAGTTCCAGTTACAATGTATCATACAATTTGATGGCCCTAAGGCAGCTGATCATCAGGCCATTTTCAGCAAGGAGTGAGGGCTTTTGCAAATTTGGAAGTATTCAGCTGCTGTATTCAGTAGACTTACCATACAGATACAGGTGCAACCTATTTTTCTGAAATGAATAAAGATTTTTGGCAATCATAAAGGAGAAGCAGACCCAGGAGAACACTCTCAGCTTCACAGAGACAAGTATCCTCAGCTGGTCAAATTTTTGTGCAAATTTTTCCTGTAGATCCTGATGGTCCTTTGTTTAACTTGCCACAACTCTGAGCTGTGTTAGGAGCGTTTCAGTGTAGCTCTGATGTTCTTTTACTGGTTAATGTCAAAGTGCATGTCTAGAAAATTAATTATTACACAAAATGAGCATGCACCCTTGGTATTCAACATTTTCCTGCCTAAGTAATTCTTGTACACATTGTACCTGCATCCTACCAGGAAACTGGGTGCTCCCTTCTACTGAGTATATTGGTGATAGAGCCCTGGTGTCGCACTGATTCTATGTGCGAAGGAAAAACTGTTGTTGCTGTGTTTTTGTTAGCAGGTCTTTCCCCTGGTGAACTCTATTGGGCTGAATGAGCAGGAGCTGCTGTTCCTCACACAGTCTGCTTCTGGTCCCCATGCCTCCCTTGCTTCCTGGAATGGAGTTCCTGATGTGGGTGTAGTCAGTGACATCCTCTTCTGGATCCTGAAGGAGCACGGGAGAACCACAGACAGGGTCTCTGATCTCACACGGATCCACTTCCACACCCTGGCTTACCATATCCTTGTTACAGTGGATGGGTACTGGGACAACCAGATTGCTGCTGTGGCTGCTGGAGCTAGAGCAGCAGGGATGCAGGCCTGTGCAACAGAGACCATTGATACCAGCAAAGTCTTTCTTAAAGCTCCTCTGGAGTTTGTGACCTCCAAGACAGAGGCACCCTCCAAAATATCTTTAAACCCGGATGAGCCAATAGTGCGCTGGCACAGAGAAGGCATCTCATTCCACTTCACGCCTGTTTTGGTGTGTAAAGACCCTGTCCGGACCGTGGGACTTGGGGATGCTATTTCAGCTGAAGGACTACTATATTCAGAAGTATATCTTCAGTAGAAGACTAAGACCCAACTTTTTCTTCAATACTGTATGGTGTCTGAGGAATCACAGTGTTCTCATTAGGACTTCTACCAGTGGTGGTATAGGAATAGAATTAGAATTAGGGTGTGTACACTTTTCTGGATATAACTGAAAAAGAGCCAAAGAATAATTCCAGGTATAAGCTGTCAGATACATTCCAGTCACTTGGCAGTGACTTGAACATTTCACATTTAAGTGCAGAGGTTTTAGTATTTTAAAGCAAAGACTGGCTTTTCTCTGTCTTAAGCATGTGGAGAGGGAAATGAGTATCCAGATCCCTGTTTGGAGTAGGTTTGCTGTTCGTAACCGTGAATCAGTCTTGTCTTAGTGCTTGAAAGTATAGCAGCCAGGAGAATTTCCTGCTTATGAATCCCAGGGAGACCACAGCCGTTCTCGGCCCTTTCTTGCTTCTGATAAAGTAAAAATAAAAGGCTCTTGCATTGTCTTCTCACAGCACATTGCTACAGGGCAAGAGCAAACCTTCTGCTTGCTTGGTGTGATGATGAAATCTCTTACTGACAAAATTACCTCTCAACCTCAGTGCCCCCAGCACTGGAGGGAGCCAGAGATCCTGAAATGTGATGCACACCATACCTACTCCTTAAATGCACAGAGAAAACCTGACTCAAGACTGCAGTGGTTGTTTTGGGTAGCTATCTGGTTGTCTCTGTTATTTATGGTATTCAACTGAGCCCTAGTAGCCTGTACTTAGTTTTGGGGTAAATAAAAGTGAAGATAATCAGGGCTTATATTTGGGGGAACAGCTTTATTTGCTTGTTGGGATAATCCCCAAACTTTCCTGTGCTAGTTATACACTAAATACCAAGAGTTTCAGACAAAGGGGCTCACAGTTTGCTTCCTTTCCTAATAGCAGGTGCTTATATCTGATCTCGCTCATCTTACAAAAAACCTATTAGATGCTGGAGCCTAAGATTTTGTTTGAGAACTGTTGTGGCAATTTTTTTCAGTTTCCCTGCGTCCCATTCAGAAGGGTTATTAGGCACAGTCCCTCTGGGGACTAAAATGCTGTGATGGCACCTTCCAGGTAAGATTGGAGTGCATCTCTTCTTTTTATTTTGGATGAAGTCACTGATAATAGTTTCTTTGCTCAGGACAGCCTTTGAAATGGAAAAAGAAATTAGAACTTGTGTGTCTCATCACCAAATGATGCCTAGTATCTTGGCATAGCTAGTTTAGAAATCTTGTTAAATACTTTGTTTTTATTTTTTTTCCTCTTGATAGTAGCACCCTATATCAATTGCACAGGATATTCTGCATGAGATCGATAACAGGATCTTGTGTTGTCCATGTCTCCTGCCAGGAACTTTAATGTATTTGCATAGCTATCATACGGATTTTTCGGTATAACTAAATTAAATGTAACCAGTGTATCTATGCAAGCCAGGACTGTACTAGAATTTGTTTGAGGTCACTTATCTGAATGGGAGGAGTGATATGGAGTCAGTATCACTTTGGCTGGAGTGAGCAGTTTTACAGTACTGATGTCACATTGCTGTCAGTGATGTTTCCCTGTTGGAAAAAGCCATTGCAAAAACTCTGTAAGGATAAAAATTGACAGCTATAGTAACCTGTACTGACTTATACACTGGCAGACAGTGTTCTGTGTTATTTAACAACTTCTCCTTCCCCTCTGAGGAGAGTCTGTTTTGTAGTACTGGAGAGAGCCAGTCAGCACTATGCTTGTCTCTAGCTTAGACCACCCTGATCGTTCCGTGGGTCTTGGCATTTGTCTCCATGAGGAATCGTCTCAACACTGGAAGTCTTTCTATCCAGAACTTATTTTTGATAAATTGTAGCATGGGACTTGGAGATCTGTTTTAGTCTTTCTAAAGAAAAAAATTATATATATATATGCTTTGTACCATCTAAAAGGTTTGAGACCATTAGCAGGGTTATTTTGCAATCTTTGATCATAACCTTCTGATACAACACCTCTAGAGCTACCAAAGGCCATGCATCCAACCAGCTGGAGAATTAATTCTCTGCTTATGATGAGTCCCACTTTCTTGACATCAGGCTGAGCTGTGCGGCTTCCTGAGCTGGAAACCAAACAAAGCTAAATACACACAAGCTGTTATGAGCAATAGTCCAGCCTGCTGAGATGCTAGGCTTGTTGGACTATTGTTGCCTTAGGGCCATCTAAAATCATGTAAGTGCACTAACAGAACCTGTCCAAGAATAAGTTATGCTTGCTCTTAGCAGGAGTATTGCAGGGTGGGTGTCTCTTTTTTTTTTTTTTTTTTTTTGGGGGGGGGGGGGAGAGGTGCTATTTCAAATAAGTAATTGCTGCAAGTATGAAATTAATTTATTGCTGAGAGTTCATCTGGGCCTAACAACTAAACTCACCTAAATTATTACAAACTCCTTTTCTGTTGCACCTGTTCTTTCTCCCTGGGCAGTGTTTCTCTTTTGGCCGTTGGTGAGCGTGCTGTGAACGCCTGGCAGCAAGAGTCGCTTCTCGAGCGAACGTAGCTTGTGATGGCTGGGCAGCTGCTGCATCTGCGTATCTGCTTTGATCAGGCATCTCGCTGCCACGTTGCCTGCTCACCAAATTCACTTAGCAAGGATGGTTTTTAACAAGTGTGACCCGTTAATCAGATATGCAGCTGGTATCCCTGATTAAGTTTTGAAACAATCTATATGATAATAAAACCTAACTGAATGGCAGCAGCCCTTCTGCAGTCGTACTTCACGTGCTGTGAACCTGACGCGTTCAGCTTCCTTCTGCCTTCCAAACTTAATTAGAAGAAGGGCTGCAGATGCTCTTGAAATCCTTCTGCATGTGCAGGCTGTCTGACGCCTACGCGGGGAAGCAAGGCTGCTCCGGCTTCAACAGACCTTGCTGAACAACAGAAACAGAAATACCTAGTTTGTTGGGGTTTGTATGTTTAAACTGTAGTGAAATACCTACCAATTTAGGGGGGACTTAACCTTCAAGGTTGGTGTTTCGACTGTCCCCGTTGCAGTACATTCAGTGCTCTTAGGCTCACTTTTTCTTTTTCTTTTTTTTTTCTTCTCCTGTGAAAAACAGCTGGAGCACATTTGAAAAGTTAAAAGGCTGTTGTGTCCTGTTTTTCTTATGAGCACTTAATTCTGATTCCTGTGATCTGTGTTTTTTTCGGTTTGTTTCTTTTTTTTTGGGGGGGGGGGGAAAGACGCAGCTTTTTTTTTTTTTTGAAAATGGTAAAAGGCAGCTTAATTCATTCCAGTTACCCCAGAAGCTGTTTAGACATCTGTGCTGCTGGGCTCTTGCAGCTTAGCTGAAAGTTTTAACATGTCATCAACTGTTTCTGCATTGGTATCTGGCATTTGGTACTGATAGACGTGCTCTGGGCAATCTGTTCTGAAGTGGTCCTGTCAAGTACTTCTGTCACCCAATGTATTGCATTATTATTTCAATTTTAAGGGAAACTCATCAAGATTTTTTGAATATAGTTGAAAGAACAGTGTAAAAGTGGGGGAAAACATTGAGGAATTTTTTTAATAGCTTTAGTAGGATTGTTCACATACATATGTCCTGACTTAAACCCATGTTTGAACATAAACGTTTGTTTCAAGCCTTATTAATTGCACTCTTCTCTGGCCCAATTGATGTTTTGGTGAAAGCATGCAGTTAAGCATGCATTGTTTAAAACCGTGATCATACCAAAGTGGTGGTTTTGTGGTGCCTTTTTTTTTTTTTTTTTTTTAAAAAGTTACATGTCTATAGACTTGCTGGGTAATGTAATACAGTGTTGTTAGAACTGCACTCACCATGAGCCATGCATGCAGTGCCCATAATTGAAACTTGGATACTGGTCTAAGCAGCTTCTAGCAAGAAGAGAACTGAGCAGGAAAAGAGGCATTCCACAAAACAACCCACCGCCTCTGTATTCAGTTGTACTGAACGAAGCTCAGAGCAAAGCACCTCCTGTCTTTGACCAGCTAGCTAAAACAGAAGCCATGACAAAAATTTAGTCTCGTTCAAGCACTAGTGAGCTTACTGAAGAGAGGAATGGGAATATTAAATGCAATCTTTGTTCTTCATGTTTAAAACTGAGTGCCACGAGGCAGAACAAGCATTCTGTTGCCTAGACTAGCCCTTGAACTGCTCTCAGGCCTCACTCCTGTCTTTCTGCTCCAGCAATGCTGAGTCTGATTAAACCCTTCTGTCAAACTTTTTATCTTAGCCTTCGTGCATCCCAGGAATGATTGCTCTTGTCTGTTCACGGATGTTGGATTGAGTTCTCTTCCATAACAGATGGACCAGTTTCTTGCGTAATATCTCAGGTGGCTCCTAAGTCCCAACCAGACCTGAATTCTCAGGGAGTTGCTGATCCAAACCCTTGTTGTAGGTTCCCTCAGCAAAGGGAGCAAATGCAGGCTGGAGACTAGCATGGAAGGCAATGGCTGCGCGTGCAAACTCAGGAAGGAAGGTGTATGCTCCGAACAGCTCGCTGTGGACTCGCAAAGTGAACCTGGTGTCAGCCAGCACTGCAAGGAGCTTGTGGCAGCTGAAGAATACAAATACCAGCAGCTAAGGGGGAATGAGCTCATTAAAATGCAGGAGGAGTAGGAGGAACTAGAAGAAAAATCCTGAAAATCTCCCCTAAACTCTTCTCAGGAAAACTGCTCCTTAGCCAGCTGGATAAAACTCAGTTCAAAACTCACCTGTATTTTTCAGTAAGAACCACTGAAGAAATCACTGGCTTGGTTTGAAGGGGTGGTAAAGCTTTCCTTGTAGCACAACTGTGTTTTCTGTTACATAAAATAATTTCGGCAGATGAAGTACTTACATGCTTTCTTTTTTGTAGTTTGTTTATGTGTAGAGCTTATTTTAGTAAAGTTGCGTGTTTGTTCCCCCCCCCCGCCCCCTTCGTTCAGCTCTAAGGCTTGACTGTCTCTAAATAAAAGGCTTTGCCAGCTGAAACCCACTTCCCCATGGGGAAGTCTAAATTTTGAACGTCTGACCTAAGAACTGAACCCACCTTGTGCAGTCAGTGGTCACGTTTGGGCAATCAAGATGGAGAACAGGAACGTAGCACGTGCGCAGTAACGCTGCCCGGAACAGATCAGCATCCGGTTGTCTCCGGGTCCTCAGAACCACAGCTGTCTGTTTTAATACAAATTGCTGGATGAATCAGTCAGTAACTCTTGGCTGAAGCAAGGCCTTGGTGCCTGATCTTTGCTTTTTCAGTGTCTTATAGTCCCTTCCCTATGAGAAAGTTAAAAAAAAAAAAAAAAAAAAACCCTGCAGTCTATGCCATAAGCAGTATGATTTAATCTGGATTATGTTGTACATTTTTTTTCAAGAAAGGGGGGGGGGGGAACAAATCCTAGAACGTAAGCTCATTATTCTTTTCCATCTTATTTTTTGCAATTATGAAGGGGGGGGGGGAAAGAATTAGATTTATGGCTGATGGCAGAAGTGGGTTTTGGAGCATAGGGTATGATTTCCAAAATCCCTAAATGACTTGGTACAGTCCTGCTCAAAAAATCTCTGAAAAAAATCTCCTAATTTCAGTTGAAAAAAAAATAAACAGTCCAGCTTCCTTCTCATCACTAGGTAGCATAAGAGCTCTCTATACAGTCAGGATTGGAATATAACTACTGTGAATTTACTGTATGCAAATGGCGTCACCAGAATACTCAGGGGGAGGACAGGCGATGGGACAAGGAATTGCTGTTCTATTTATTATCCAGATATAATTATGTATTTTAAAATGTTTCCTTAGACATGAAGCTCCCTTCTGCTCTGGTCAAACCCAGAAGGTAACAAGGTGCTACTGCTTCTCTTCATGGCAGAAAAAAAATTGTATTAATCATCTGCTTAAGGTTTTTACTAAGAAGCATATTTTAAATACTTTTACAGTACCTGCAAGTATAGTACACCCCATGGTACTTTTACCTATAAAAGCATCTTAGCAGCCAGGAAGCTAATAGGTTGCACAAGTGGGACTGGTGAGAGAAGAGAGTTAATCTTGGCTGTTCCTTATGCTTCTGGTGTGCTGGAAATAGAGAATAAAGGTGTTTTGTAAGCTGAGCAGGCTTCTACAGCCACTGGTGGGACAAGGGCTGCTCCCATCAGCTGAATATAGCAAATGGGTTTCATAATGCTACAGTCTTTCAGTTGCTTTCCTCTACCTTCTGCTTGTTGTAAAAAGGATAAATTCACCGGTAAAATCAAAACAGAAAGTGATAAGCAGACGGACAGAAAACTCGGCCTTCCTCTACGAGCAGTGCTGGTGCTCGCTCGCCTGTAATCGCTCCGTTCTGCTCACTGTTCCTTGTGTTGGAACTTCCAGAGCTTGAAAGCTTTTACGGTGAGACTAGAAGCCTCTACCAAGCTATCGTTACAGGAAAACTTGTCTGGAACTACAGTTTGGGGGGTAAGAGAGAGAGTTCCCGCTCCCTGCCTACCCTGGCTCTGCAGTCTTAACCTCTTCCTTGCAGGCACCCCACTATGCTGCAGTAACCTTCAGTGTAAAAAGGTTAATGTGAATAAAATAGCCGCACTGTACCTGATTTAGGCTGCTGCTTGTCTGGTTTGTTTAAGTTTGCCAGTGCTTCACTAAAGAAGCTCTGTTTTCTTCAGCTCCTGGCATACGGGGAACCTTTCAGGAGCGCAGCTGGGTGGCTGTACCAAGGCAAAACCAAGCAGTAGAGGACAGACTAAAAAAAGCCACATTTGAGATTAGCAGGCAGGTTTGCCAGTCAAAACAGAGGGGGAAGTGAACGGTTCCTACTCTTTTAGAGCTCTCCAGGGAGCAGGAGCGCACTTAGGCTGCTGGTTGCATGCTAAAGATCCGTTAAAGTCTTTCTGGATAACCAGCAAGCAGGACTGAGGGATGATAACGTATCCAGAGCCTTGGCCACCCAGCTTTTACATTGTTACTGCCAAAGGGATCCCATTAAAACCTTGCTCTGCTGCGCATGTTAATTATGGAGTGGTATTACGCAACAGTGCAGCACTAAAAGCAGAAAATACACTTTAAAAAACTCAGTAGCCTGATTAGTGAATATAGTGAGCCCAAAGCTCCAGCTTCAACGGGGGAAATGCTATATGCTCTGTTTGGAAAACTCGCATCAAAAGTTCCTACAGCAATGTTAACTTTGTGTACTTTTTTTTTTCTCTGCACGGAGAAGAGGGAAAGAGAAACTACATTTAACACAGTTACTGACTCTTTATGTAAAAAGGGATGGTCCTGCCTCATTTAATGCCCAAAAGCAGTTGTTTTGAAGACCTGCATTAAGCTCTAGACAATGTCCAGAAGCAGCAAAATGGTAGCAACAGAGGAAGGAAAGCTAGATCTTTCTGTTCCGATATAAAACCATTTTTAAAACATCTCCAGCAACACGTAGGCAGCTAGCATTAATTATTTCTTCTGAAAAGCTACTGTCGGGAGGGCATAACTGAATTATTTAGAGTGAGCCTGTTGTCATACTAAAACATTTTAAAATTAGCATTGAAGCTGACCACATCTTTTGTCTCCATCTCCCCCCACCCCTACTGAGCAATATTAATTCTAAAGGAAGGACTTTAATTGCATGAGCACAGAGCTTAGTTGAGCCTCATTTACTCTGTTTCTCAGTAAACAGTTAGGAATTTGGCCCTGGCAGACATCTGTGCTGCTCCAGCTAGCCTGCTTTCAGAACAGTCAACCTCCGAGCTTTGCAACTTTCTTTGACCATTATTAGCTCCCACACAGAGAAACTCACACTTACTTAAAATAGCTTTTCTAGTTGGATTCAAGAAATACAAAGAGTGATCCTGAGAGCAGAAGGTGAACACTCCTAAACATGTTGGGTCAGCCGGTGCCAGAGTGGTCTGGGACTTGCTGAGCCTAACAGGTAGTATTAGTTCTTCGTAGAAAGTAAATTTACTGCCTCAGGATTGGCGGGGGGAGGGAAGGAGAGGGCTGTAGCACACTCCTCCCTGGAAAAATTAGTCTCAACTTTCCGGTGGAAACGGATAGAAGTCTTTAGCAGAAATCGAGAGTCCAGCATCACTAGCTGGCCAACACGTGCGCTGCTAGAACAGAGAGTGCGCAAGGGCGTTGATACTGCGGGCGCAGCAGGTCGGCTTTGGCCATCCATACTGCGGCAGGTTGCGTGTTAATGGCCTCAGGGCAGAAGAGCTCACTGCTTTCGCCATCTAGCTCCACCAAATTTCACAACAACCACCCATAAAGAAAAGATGCACTCTGAAAGCGCCTCTCTTTCTTTGCAGCCATGACCCGCCCTGCCAGTAGAGGCCCTGGTAAGGAGTTACAGCTCCCAACTCTTTCAGCTCCCTGCCCGAACAATCTCCTTTCTCTTCCCTTGGGAGAGCATTCCTGGCCTTGTGAAACTCTGAACGAAAGCTCATCACCCCCGGGAGCCAGGCTGGGCTTACCACTCTGCCCTTACACGGTGAGGTGGTCTAGCTTCTCCCCCTCTCCAAGCGTATCATCGCTGACCTTACTACAGCTTGTGTAGAGCTTCCTCAGCTGCTGGCATGTTTAGCCACTGGAAGGGCTGGATCCTCCCTGCATTCTCATTTTAACAAGGTGCTAAGTCGTAGCTGCTGGCTTTTTCTAAATATACTGTAGGGCCTCAGCATCATCCTGGAGAACCTACACCTGAACACTGAACACAGCCAATCCAGGCGGAGTGAAGGATCGCCACCCTCCAGTCGCTTGTGGTGAGGTGCGACCATGCTAACAGTAGCTATATAGGAACCTCTTCTGCTTGCTGCAAAGACTCCCTGGGACAAGGCAGAGACCACGTGCTAAAATCACTATCAGCAAACAGCTGTGTTTAGACTAAACTGACAGTGGGCTCAAGCCACCGTGGGTCAGGGTGGGGGAGGCAGCTGCTTTTCCCCACAAATCAGCAGGCAGTGCTGGAGACATGCCTGCCCGTCCCGGCCGGAGTCCCTCCTAGTCCGCTGCCTGCCTGCTCTTGCACTTTTCTTTCCTTCGTTCCTCAGCTTCTGTTGGAGCTGTGGTCTCCTCGGGGCCTGTTTCCGAGCCTGGTTCTGGTTCCAGAGGCAGCGAGGGAGGCTTTGCAAGGGGAGCTGATGCTCCAGCACCTGAGGGGAGAACACAGTTACAGCACTGTATAACCACAGGTCTTGTCCGTTCTTTTGCCACTCCAAGCAGCACGAAGACACACAACAATCATGGCTATTAATTACTCTCAAATCTATTCTAATCTAGCATGAGCTTTTCAATAGAGCTCAATTCTTTCGTGAGTTTTCCAGCCAGAGATCTTGTAGAACTTGAAGTTCTGCTGAAGGGAAGCTAAGGTACAGCAACTAGCTCAGCTGGGCTGCTGGGAGAAGTCACTACAAACTCAGACTATAACTCATGCTTTGGATGGGAACATAGTTCAATCAAAGCCAGTCAGTACTCAAGCTGGAACCAAATCCACACTATGGTTTTTAGTTCACAGTTAAAGTTATCTTAGGGGGAATTTCCAGGCAGTTAATGTAGATACTTAAAGAATAGAATCAAAACAGAACACCTCCATTCTGATGTTGTTTCAACACTTAGTTTTAGGCTTACAACTGATGCTATGAACCAGCTTCCCTCTCTGATGTGAATGATAAGGTCCCTCAGGCAAACCCCAAACTCCTGCTAGGTTTTATTTGACAGACTGTCTTCCCTGTGCAGAAGGTTTATTTCATGTGCGAAATGTGGAACAGGTCCATAAGGGTACAGAACCTCTCTCCCATTTCAATCCACAAGACCAAGAATGACAGAAGATCACCACCACGAGTAATATCTTAGCACACTCCTCTTTGGAAGCTGAGGGGTGAAAAGTAGTCAGGCCATGAACTGTGGCTCCGGAGATGCTCCCACCCACCTCTTAGCAAGAAGCAGCACGTACAGCTATTGCCCTTCACTTTCTAAGGCTGATGATAACTCCTGAGCTCCTTCCAGTACAATGGCCTGCATTAAAAGGCAATCCAGCAGTATTTGTAACAGAGGCACTGGTCTGGACAACTTCAAAACAATCCTGCTGCAGCAATTTTCATAAAGGAAATGAGAATGCATCTCAGAAAAGCGTCCATCGTTTCCCTTCACCGAGCAGCTTGCCTCCCTCTTCACGTGTGTGTCAGCTGCTGCTCTCTTCCAAAGCAAGACAAGAGGTCTGGTTTTTGAAACCACGTCCATCCCTGAGCTATCAACCCCCTGCTAATGGAGTTTCATCCACCACGGATCAGAGAGGAAAACAAACTTTCCTGGTTTTCCACACCACCTGCAAAAGCAGGGTCGCACAACACCCTGGAGGGAGAGCATCCTCAGGAAGGTGGGAAAGCAGCTCCCAAATGTCAGTATTGATGATGTGAGTACCACGCAAGCAAGCAAATACCCTCCTAAAGACGTGTGGTAACTCTGTACCCAAAGGGAGAGAGATTTCCCTGCTCCCTCTTGAATATTTACCCCTCCCATACCTCCACTTTACAGAAATGCAAAAGAGAAATACCTGAGGGAAGCTGCGTGGTTTTCCCATATCCAGCAGCTGAGGACATGGCTTGACCCAGGGCCTGGTTGGAGCCCAAAGGTTGCTGAATGCTGGACGACTTCCCTGATGGAGCAGCTCGCTGCTTGGATTTAGACTCTTTAGCAGGTCTAGTCCAAACCAGGCTCTCCCCCACCTGCAGGGCAGCTCCCATCTTCTGGGCCACATCCACCATCTTCTCAAGGAACAAAAAGAGGAAACCCTTATAAACAGGAACGCTTGAGAAAATAAAGCCATAAGGGAAAAAAAAAAAGAGAGAGAGAGAGAGAGCAAGAGCGCGCAAGAAAGGGAGAGCCAAAGGGGGAGAGCGCACTGTGTGCAGCTGGCTAGCACCTTGGTGCTTGAGGGAAACGCATCTCCCTAATTCATTCCCTTAATTAAGAGGGAATCTTGTCTTGCTATGTATTGATGTAAGAACTGGGCTTCAAAGAACAGAAATGAAGCAGGCAGCTCTCAGCAGGTGATTGCTCTACTCAGAAAGTCTCACAAGTAGAATTTCTTCCTAATAATTGTACTCAAAAACCAAATTTCCTGCTCGTTTCTTGCCAGTCTTAATGTAGCTACTTAGCTCCTGCTGACAATTCTTAGGCACCTACCTCAGGGTCAAAGTCAAGAGAACTGCTCTCCTTCAGCACATTGACCTTCTTCTCCATCTCCTGGTACTGGCAGAGGGCTCCTTTCTTGTCCCCCTGGTTGTAGAGCAGGACAGCATAGTTCAGGTTGACGAGGGGATTGCACCTGCAGCAAGCACACAGGGTACATTCAGTGCAAGAAAATTTATCCTGACAAGAACAACGCTGAGGTGGGCCCAAGCACCAAAGCTGGAGATACTCTGCTGCCTGGCACAAACAAGTCACAGGATGTGTGGCCCTGAAGCAGAGGAGCACCTGCTCACGGGTTTCCAGTGCTCAGTTTCAACTGCTCTCAGGTCATATCCACATTAGTCACTCTGAAAAATAACCTCCTCTCTCCGTTAGGAGGTGAGCTCGCTTTGTCAGCAACTATGAGATTCACTCAAACACCACAAGCATTTGCCTCAAAATGCATGCAGTGTCTGAGACCAATCTCAGAACCACAAACATCGCATGGCAGGAGCGGAGGGGTACGCGGCGTAACAGAGAGTCACAGCGTGCTGGGGCCTGGTTCGCTACAAAACGGCAGAGTAAAAACATGCAGAAAGCTTTTGCATTTTTCAGGAAGAGCAGGCTTAGGGAGCTGCAGAAGCCTGGCTGACTGCAGAAACACTAACACTGAGATGTTTGTCTGGTCCCATGGATTTGGTGCTATTCCACAATGTCAGCATCGATGTAGATAGCTCTTTGGATTGCCTCATCCCCTTTAAGGCTCCTCCTTGCAACAGCCAAGTCTTTGTACTTGACCAGCGACTCACAGGAGTGTCCTTGTAAGTTGGGAGCAGAGTAAGTGCCCATTAACCGAGCAGGTACCTCCAAACGCAAATTGCTGCCTGATCGCCCATCCTCTCGCTCCTGGAGCGGAAACTGCAGTTGCAGGAGTTTCATCATGTTGTGAAAGCTGATCTCTGCTCTGACCTATCTCAGGCTGTCATAGCTCTCCAAATTTGTAGGAGAAAAGCTTGTCACGGGACAGGACAAACAGTGGAACTAACTCATGCTTATTGATCGTGTTCTACAAACCAGCACGCTACAGAGCACTCTGCTTACATTTCTTTTCCCCCACCTCTTCCCTCTCATTTACTCAATAAAAAACATATGCAACTGTACACCCAGATATAGAGGAACAGCTAGGCGATCCCTCTCAATGAAGGATTCAAAGAGGAACCCAGCACTGGAGATGTGCTGTGCTGCCCTGTGCAGTCCTGCCTCCCCTCCTGATGCAGGATGCAGAACAACATGTGCATGGACAATTTCAGAAGGGAGGAGATGTTCTGTTTATTCTCCTTCTCCAGATCATCTACTGTCTTCACTACGATACTAAATGCAGAAGAGTTACTAGTCCAGGTCAACGTGAGGATTTCTCTTGAATCCAAATGGACTTCAGCAGAGGGCAGGCTGTCGAGGAGCGCGATGGAAGAGCGCTGTCTAGCTACAGATCCCTGCAGAGAGGCCACACACAGGTATCGCGGCATGCAGGTCAGCGAGGGATGCTTCGTACTTTCATTGAATATATCTGAGCAAAAGACTAGTGCCCTCTCCTGGAGTGCAGCGGGGATAGCTGGAGCCATCCAAGGACTCCAGCACCCACACCGGGGGTGTCAAGCCAAGAGAGAGCTTTCTTTGCGAAGAGTGCTGAAGGGGAAAGCTTCTGCTAACACTGCTCAGTAAATAGAAAGTGTCATCTGCAAGCCATGACTATCAATTCTTTTAAGTTATATGACAGTGCTGTGACAAAGACGACTATTAGAAAGAACCTAATAGCATTTATAAACCATCGTCTCTCCCTTAATGGAGACACTGATCCTGCAACTCAAAAAAAACCCCAAACCCTCACTGTCTTTGACAAAGTGAAGGAAGTAATGTGTGAAAAACAAAAGATATCAAAAAGCCATCTCTTCACCCCAAAAAATGCCAATAAAGTTTTCAAAAAAACCCAATCCTACACAACATCACACTGGAAACTGGGAATAGCCAGCTTTAAAAATAACTGAACCCTACCAAACTAATTCTCCTGCAAGAGCTGAGAAGCAACATGACTGTCAGAAAAATCAATGGCTAAATAATCACAGAAAGAAAGTGCAACTAGAAGCTAAATAACAATACTAAGAAGAGCAGCAGACATCTTTTTAAAAGATTTTTCCAAGATACTTTCCCTTCCAGACCCCAATATGGCACCCAAACCAAATGTCATAGCGCTGCTATGAAAGTATTTATGGTGATGAAAACAGATGCAGCTATCTTCATCCAAGCCAAGCTGTTCATAATATGCCAGCAAGGAAAGCCTGTGGGAACACACATTCAGCCACAAAAATTACTACAGAAAACGTAAGGGATGTCAGCTGAACAAGCCGCAAAGCCTGCAAATTCCTCCCAGCAGTCTGTGGCAGTCGGCATTAATTTTCGCTTTGACGGGGTTTTATTTTCCTGGTAAGTCTATATGGCTGCAGCATTGTACTAGTGGCAAATATTTAGGCAAAGCTGTGGAGCTAAATTTCTATTCCTGCTCTTTGATCAAAGCAATCAAACTCACAGCTGGGCAGTTTGAACCATTGCAGATCCCACACTCCCTTGCTAGGCATGGAAGTCTGGTGAGGAAAGCCAGGTAAAGACAACTGCAGCTCGACTTGCAGCCAGTGACTTGGTAGGACACATAATTGCAAAACGCTCTCACGCTGCAATGTAACAGAACATTTCCAAATCTCTCTGACACATCATTAGGTCGCACAGGTTCAGTTCCTCTGCAGGGGCTGCCCAGCTCTGCTGGCATTTGAAAGAGATGCAGAAATAACATCCAGATCTGCTTTTGTGATTTTGTTGATGCCTAAGTATGAAGAACTGCAGAAACTGGGCCAGCGTGTCCAGGTTAAAAAGCAGTGAGGAAAAGGGCCAGTATTTTCTCGTGCCACCTTGCGGTGGCCACTGCAGATGGAAAGGACTTTCCCCAGGACCTGCTGTATGGCTCTGCTGTCAGCCCACACATCCTCCTGGGCTCAGGAGCACTGTGCAAGCTGCTGTAAATATGCAACTATTCACAGTAAACTGGGGAGAAGAATAATCATCAAATCATCTACTAGTTAGAATAAGTAGGAAAAAAAGCAAAGATTATTCATGGATTTGAGATAAATTTGTTTCTCTGGCTGAAATGATACGACGACTATTTTTAATACTGAAATGGTTCACTTTAACATATCTGAAACCACGTGCTTTGATTTTAGGGGCTAGATAGCGAATGTAAACATTGTTCGTAAAATGGAGGAGAAAGAGCTGCCACTGCTATCCTTTTATTTCGTTTAGATCAGCTTCTTGCCCACATTCTCCCAGACAAAGATCTTCCCTCTGCCCAACTCAGAACAGGCTTCATACCTAGTCTCCCACTGCTCTGCCCAGTGCTTGCACGTTGGGTTACAAAATATTCTGGGAAGACTCTTTTTCGTCTATTGAATCCACTCCATTCTGTATATATATTAACCGGAAGAAGGCCTACAATCCAAAGTCATTATCACCAACTCGCTGTATAAATAACAAAATAAAACTCAGCTTTGGGTTGGTCTGAAACAAGATTTCCCTTTCATTTTTCAGAGCTGACCTGTACCCCCAAAAAGTTTTAAGAACAGTGATCTGCAGCGATTTATGCTCCAAGCATAAAAATATCCCCCTATTATGAACCACGTGGGGTAGAAGTAGACAGAGGACAAAGTATGCAAAGAAAAACAGGTACAGGGAAGAAAAGCAACATGATCAAACAACCAACAGATATGATTAAGACTTACTTGTCCAGTGCCACAGCTTGCTCATAGGAACGTTTTGCGTTCTCAACATCTTCGAGGTTTGTCAGAGCAACTGTACCAAAACAAAACACACACACAGAAGTTCATGCACCACAAGGACTTCGCGTTTAACACAATGTGGAGTGTCGTTAATTCATAAAATAAATGAGAGCGGAAGGTACCTAGCAAGGTTGTCCAGACTGCTGACCCTGCCTCAGGCCACCAGCGACTTTACTTATATCGTTCCGACTGGTATTTGTCTAGCTTGATCACACAAATCTCCAGTGCTGGAAATGCACATCCTTCCCTTAGGCAATCTATTCCAGAGCCAAATCCTTAAGGATAGAGAGTTTTTTCTAATGTCTGATCTGAATCTCATTGCAATTTAACCCTCTTATCCACAACAGACATACAGAAAAGACTATTCAGACCTGCCTGTGACATAGGGGAAAACAGCTCCTTGCTACAGCATTTGTCCAGTATTTGCTTGCTTCAGCCCAAGCTTTCTCTCCGAAACGTTACGTCTCCTAAGCTGGATACACCAGATCTGGGTAACAGAACGTTGCGTACCTGCCAGGAGCATATAGAGTTCTCCCATCTTGGGCTGGAAGTTGATGGCAGCACTGAGGAAGTGGAAAGCAGACGCATACTGCTGCATCGTGAGGTGCACTAACCCCAAATTGTACAGAATCTTCCAGTCAAAGGGAGCCAAGTAGTTTGCTCGCTTCAGGCAACTGATAGCCTTCAAAAGGGAATAACATGTGTCGTAACACAGGCCAGACAGATCAGACCTCCTGTCTCTGCCACAGTAGGACTCTTGTTCTAAAATAAAGTTAATTTCAGATAGAGAGAAACAAACGAAAAGAAAAAAGTAAGGAAACCAGATACTTACTGCTACATATTTCTTCTTGCCAAAGAAGCACATTCCAATGTTGTTCCACAGCGGGGGGCTTTCAGGTGCAGCACCAGCTACCATCCTGTATTTGGTGAGGGCAACATCAAAATCTCCATGGGTCTGCATCATGCTGCCTGCTGCCAAGGTGGCCTTCGAAAGAACATGAGAGAGACCAACTGAGGAACCTGGTTTCCCCAAATGTGGCAAGAAGACAACAGGACAGTTATTAAACTGAAACCCTCTCAAGAACAAATGTCTTTTTCAAATGTCTCCTAGTAGCTGCCAAGATCAAAAGGTAGCGGAGTAGATGAGGACTCTAGAATCTCCCAACATACAGCAGGAGAAGACAGGGTAAAGGAGGGAATCCATTTCTTCCTGACTGTATATTTCAAACATAACTGGCTCAGAAATAGTGCTTAGGGGATGTTTTGGGGCAACAGCAGTAACTCTCAGAGTTCCTGAGTCTTTGAGAAGATCTGTACACTAGCTGTTTCTTTTTATCTACGAGTACGGCTAGAAATAGCTCTGGTGCAAGTTAACTGGAGGTTAAAACGTACGCAGGCAAGACATATGCAGCAAAGCCTGCCTAGTTCACACTGACTGGCTGATATTGCAAATTAACAGAAATATGCATGAAAAGAAGAGCAAGTGATTTCAACACACTATATTTAAACCACAGTAAGCTAGTTAAGTCATTTACAATATTTCACAGTGACAAATAAAATTTGTAAGTGTAAAGGCGTTTTCACAATAACATTTGGTTTGCTTTCATGTATCATTTGTCAACCATACACGTCAATACCCTACATCGTTATCATCATACAGAAGGAGAAAGAGGCAGAGAGAAATGAACTAACATGCCTAAAAAGAGAAGCTGTTTCAGAATCAAGAACTGAAGCTGGATGCCAGGCTCAGCTTTCCAGACCACAGCTGAGGGAAAATGACATTAGTACACAACAGCAGGCAGCACAGACAGCTGTGTAAGTGGATGGGAGGATAAGATTATGAGACATCACTTATATCTGTGCTCCATGTCTAGGAGTCACCAGCGCTCAGACAGAGCTCTTGGGATTTCTGAAACAGTGCCTTGAAGACTTCATAGTAAAATGATTTCCATTTGTCAAAAAATAGGTGCCACTTCAGATTAAAAGCCAAGGGCATCAACCTAGGATCCTCTTTTCTGCCTCCCTCCCCTTCCACACACACAATTCCCTCCCCAGGAAAAGGTACAAGAAAGTATTTCAGAGAAAGCTTTCTGGGGCATGATCCTTTGCAGCCTTCCCAGGCTCAGGCATCGGACTTAGATGGCAACGCTCTGATACTGGAATTAGCTTTAAGAGGTTTCTCATCGTCATTCAGCTGGTTCTTTTCCAGTCCACACAATACCTTGTAGTTGGTGGGGTCATAAGTAAGCGCGTTTCCAAGGTGTTCAAAAGCCTTCTGGTAATCCCCAAGCTGGCAAAGAAGTAAATGAGCATCAGAAGTTCATGAATAAGGGGGTTAAGAAGGAGCACACATGCTTTTTGGATACCAGAACTTCCAGTTCAACTAAAACTAGGATTCAGAGGAGTGAGTTTTACAGTGCTCCCCTTACACACAAACATTCTTGCTTAATAATTTACGAAACAGATCCTAAAAATAGATTTTGTTTAATGAAAGCCACTGTTCTAACCAAAACAAATGTTTCTATATAGTTTACGCTGTGACATTTCTACACAGGAGGGAACTCTGGACTGATATTCCTCTGCTCCTTCATCTCTTTCAGAAAAGAAACTACCAGCTACAAACTTCTCGGCACGTCCTTGAGCCCCTCACCACAACTCTTCACTCCTCAGGATGCTGTGCACTCTTTTCACAAAACAAGAGCTTCCCCTTGCCCTCTAACGGACTGCAAATGTTAGTGGGCAGGAATATGCACATATGTGAGCATGCAACTACTTAGAATCACTTAAATCTTATTGTTTTCAATGGAGTTATGTCAGAATTGTACCAGTCTGACCAGGATAAAATTGTGGCTGCTGGAGTCTTTCCTCGGTCATAAAAACTCATGAAAAGTCGATTTTTCACTCCAGCAATTATATTGATGCATCAGTGTCCAGAGCCTTCTGTAATTAGCAGTGAGGGAAAAGACTGTGAAAGCCTTTTTCAACTTCCAAGAGCGAGCATGTATCCAGAGACACGATAAACACAACACGTGAGTCACAGCACGGAGAACTGGGGGCTAAATTCACATTGCGCATGTTGCACATACACTACTTCTATCTTGCAGATTGCTTTCCCATATCAGACTCTCTTCTAAATCCCCACATATCCATCTGAAGACATTCAGGTCTCCTACTCAGTTTCCCTATCTCCAGAGCAAAGCTTACTTTTCGAAAAAACAGATGATCCTTCCCATATACTTCACAGACTAGGAGCAATAAACATTCTTTTGCTATTTAAATCACTCCTGATTTTTTTCTAAGGTGCATTAGCACTAGCAATTTCATGGCTGCTTTTAGGAGAACAACTTGCTAGGCTCCTGGTAGAGAAGCAAGGTAATGACTAGCCATGTTTTATTGTACCTGGAGGATTTGTAATGAAATTAGCGCAGTTGCCAAACAGAATTCCTGGTCTGGCTCAGTTCCAGGAAAGCAACATCCTCTTAGCAGTAAAAGGGAAAAAAAAAAAAAAAAAAAGAAGATACAGAAAAGCATCTTCTGCCACATAAAACGTGGCCTTTGGAGATATGTGTGAAACTGATAAAAGGATACATAGAAATTAACTCTGCAATAAAACCTAGATAATTTTTAGTACCTGCAGGTAGAGTAACCCCAAAGTTGTAAGGAGCTCTGTGTTCTCTGGAGAAAATCTGTAATACAAAAAACAAAGAGCTGCATTGTGTATTGGCCCTTCTAAGATAAGGTCCAGTGCAGAACATGGAATTACTACGCTACATTATACTAGTGTCACCCCAGGAAATAAATTGTTATTATTATCACCCCAGGAAACTAACTGTTATTATTAAACCCAACATTAGAACAGCGTCATCATGGGGACTTCCTTTGAACACTGTCACATCTAAGCTCTCAGATGCCCTTTTGACAGAAGTCACGATAGTTCTGTGAAGTGGCTCTTATAATGCAAGCCAATGGAGGTGCAAGAAGGTAACACAGTTTTCCTCAGATTCACAGTGAGTCTGCATCAGAGACCTGGAAACAGAACTTGGTATTTCCCATCATTTCCTATAAACCATCCCAAGCCTCTTGAGCTGAATATTACAGGCAATCCTCAGCATTTCTGATGGATCTTACACATATTTATCTTCAGCCTTTTAACTCACTACCCTATGAAAAGATAACAAATATGGTTTTACAGAGCAGCTGCGCAGTGCTCACCACGGCCCTGTGCACTGGTAGCCCCCAGACCTCCGCGCTGAGACGGCCTCTACCCTGGCAACAAACACACCCCCAGCGATACACACCACTCCGTTCAGCATTGCAAGGCTGAAAAAAAACGTCCCGAGTGTTTTCAAGCGGAGCATGCAACTCCCAAACCTTCACTGCCAATTTGGGGTGCACCCAGCAATGTTGTAAATACTTGCAAAAGCATCCTCATTCCCAGTAGCTTTTGAATAAAGAAATAAATAGGATGAAACAGAACAAAACAAGATGAACACACACACAAACACACACAAAAAAAAAGCAGAAAGGGACCCTGCACATTCACGGCCTCATTCACCTCAAGAGGACTGAGTTTTCAAGTCACTGCAGTTAACTGAGTTATCAAGCCTTAAGCAGTCTAGTATTTATAATCACCTAGGCACCTTTAAACCTTAACCAGAACAAAAACTCACTGTGTCTGGTGTTATAGAAACAGACAGTAGTGACAGACTATCCCATAGCTGGCAACAGCAGACAAAATATAATAGTCAGATGAGGGGGAAAAAAATAAAAGTAAGGAAAAAAGTGTGTGGGGGGGGAGAACATCAAGATAACAAATATAAACACAGTAAATGCTTAGCAAGGATTAATTACATAATAAACACTCTAGATTAACCCAATACACTCTCAGACAGCAGCCAAAAGCAGATGTTTAAGGACAAAGTATGTGAAAAGGACAAGTAGAAAATGTACATCTGCCATTGGCTTCCAGAAACCTTACTGTTAGGGACATCCTGCTTTCCTTTCGTGTTTCTCCACATTAAAAAAAACACTTTTTAAAACCACTGATAAATTGGATGCCAATCTATGCTCAGAAATGCCTTCAAACAAGACAGATCAGGACTGAGAAACTGACTGGCTGGGAGAATCTTACAGCACACCAGCCCATCTCTGCTCTGCCTACTCCCACTCTTTCAAATATAAACTATTCCAAGTGAAAACAGTGTAAGAAACCCAACAACTGACTTTTGACAGATGCGCAGGGTTAGATCTTTTCAGTCGATAAAAGTCAATTTTGGAAATGCTTGCTCCCAGGCATCTCCATCCATTTGCTTTCCACTTTTTCTTGGCAGACCTTCGAACAGCTACCTTCTTCCCTGACACATTGTCAGCAGGAGGAGGACTACAGCTGAGAGCAGAGACAGACGAAGAGCTTGAAAGTGCCAAATTTGTAGCGAGACACTATAATTACCATTAGCTTTTTAATCATGCTTTTCTGTCTTGAATTCAGATCTGGGACACCAATCAAATTTCTCCTGGCATGGGCTGAGACATGGACAGATAGGAAAAAGGATTTAATCTTACTCTACTGCCTTCTTATAGACTTCAAGGGCTTTATCCGTCTCCCCTTCCAATAGGTGAATTTTCCCCAGCATCATGTAAGTCAGGTCATGTTTGTTGAGCTCTAGGGCATTGTTGAGCTGGTCTTGTGCCTGAACACACAACCACAGAGAATAAAAGAAAGAATCAATGATTACAGAGTTCTTAGTGAAGCAAAAGCCTAGGAGCAATCCCTAGCAGCTAGCATGCAGTGAAAGGGAACAGCTAACCCACAGAGCTTGGAGCCATGCGCTATTAGGGGCAGAAGAACACAAAGCTGAATGCTTCAAAAGATGAGAGGCAATGGCCTCCCAAGGAAGAGAGGAGCACAGGCCTGCCTGTTCCTGCATTTGAATTAGTTTGGTTTGAGGGCTGCTCCAGATTTGTTAGGTTAATAGGTACACCACAATTCATTTCTTTCTAAAATGCTTATTCCAGCAATAAGCAGGGACGGCCAAGTAAACAAGAGGAACGAATCAGCTCTTGTCAGGCATAAACCAATCCTCTCTAACAGGAGATACCTTCAAGCATGACTTCCTCTCACTACCCCAGCCCAGCCAGCAGGACAGTAGAAAACATGTGCTGTTCTGAATACATGATATATTAGAAAGAGACATGTTGACAAAGGAAAGGCATTCTGCAATACTGAGTATTTGCTACCAGCAACTACTGAAAAGCCAAAATCATCTCCATGAGCTTCCTTGAACTGCAGAGGTCCTCATGAATGTATTCAGCATGTATTTCTGCCCAGGGCGACTGCTGTATTTCAGGCCTGTGGGACAGCCGAGAAATTAGGAAGTCCCAGTATGGAAGATGTTAGTGAGTATGATAAATCCCAAGTATGAACCTACACTCCAGAGCTTCTTGTTTCACAGCGATGCCTCTAACTGGGAATGCAGCAGAGGTTCAGTGCAAGCGCCACAGCATTCCACCAGAAGCAGCTTGAGAATGTCTATGTCAACCACAATATATCCAAGAAGGAATTCAAAAACCACAGAGGTCCCTAAAGACCAGAATTCAGGTGGCTGATGTAATGCTCAGTCCAACTCAAAACAGTGATTTCAGGAAGACTGTCACCCTTATCTCAGGCAGAAGGGATAGTTTTTGTTTCATTTTCTCCCCCAAAGACCTCTTTGTAAAGGAATTCTCCCTGTTCTAGTAGCAGGGCGAAAAGGGGCCAAACTGGGAATGAAGTTTTTCTAAATGCTGATTTTTCCCTTATTAAGTAACCCCATTCATCCCAAGTGCCTGGGAAGGGTTAAGTGAAGAGCTATATCCCTCAGACCCAAGAAACTCTCTGCACAAGGCACAACTGTTTAAGCAGTTTACATGCTGTGGCAAAGTTTGGGTCTTAATCGTCAAACTGCTGCTGCTCTGGGAAGATGGAATTGGCATCCTCAAAAACCAGCAATGGATATGGGTCTGATTTTAAAAGGCTCCAAAATAGAAGCAGCTCTTGCTGGAGCACAGCTGGGTTTTCTGTCTAGTTTGAGGCAGTTCTTTGAGGTTTCCTCAACATCCATTTAAAAATAGAAATGCTTTCTGAAAAATCTAGTTCAAAAAAGCCACTACCAAAAAGAATGAAAACTCGGGGAACTTCACTTCGCATTTGTCAGGTAGATGAGATGAGCATTGCATTACCTTGTTGAAATGTTTCAGGTACATGTAGCACACACCCAGGTTGTGGCTGATCTCCTGTATGCACAAAACAAACAAAAAACAACAACAACAAACAAATCAGCATGAGGTTTGAGGTTTGTGCTGAGTAACCTGCCAAGACAAGTAACAGCCACCCCAACCTGGATGGGGCCACCCCTGTGCCTGCCCACACCCTTCTTGCTTTGCAGTTTAAACAGCTCTATAAATGCAAGGCACTTCAGGAACCTACAGCCTCATTGCATGGGAAAGACTGGAGTCCGCTGCAGAGAAATGAGGATGGTCACTTAGGAAAACAAGGAGCAAAGACTGGTTTCTTTGCTGCCACGTGGCTCAGTTCCCAGCGAGATCTCTGAAGCTGACACAGGTTGCCCTTATGGGTGGCTCTCAATCTATCCGTAGGTAGACTGGATACGCAGTAGTATATGCACAATAATGCACCCATCTGGGCCCAATTTGAAAAATGTGTTTAGCTTTCCAAAATAGAAGTTGAGCACCAAAAGGGCTGATATCCCTATAGCATCCTAAACATGCTTGCAACACAGTAGGAAAATCACTTTGGCATCCTAAACACCCTTGTGACACTGTAGGGAATAAATCGCACCTCTAACACATTGCCAAGAGTTTAATAGACAAGCTACGTGCCATCTTCTTCACCCTGCTACAATTTGGGGAGTAGAAATGTAAGGCTCACTAGTTTCTTGTTTCTATTCTGGTAAAAGTTTCATTGCTTCATCAGTTTAGACAGCCTTGGCCTTTAAAAGGAAACTCTATTTCCACATTAACACCCTTTGAATGGCATTTCCCTCCATGTAGTCTCTCCAACTGCGGAGAACAGTGAAGAATCAAAGAGCTACTCCTGGTTACTACGGCTCGCAGAATGATACAGCACAAGGGAAGAGCACAGGCTGGCACTGCTTCCAGTGCTAAGCCAGGTATGGAAAATTACTAATCAAAATACCCACTGAAGCCTGCCTGCTGTGGTTGTAAACAGGGTTGCCAAGCACATACTGCAGGCTGCTCGGTTAGCTCAGGGAATGCAGACTTGAAAGAAGATTCACTGTATAAAAGGTTTCTGAGTTGTCTGGCAGAGGTTGAGTTGAAGAGGAGAATTATACCGAATGCATCCTTGTATTCAGTCTGATTTTCAGACACACAGAGTAGCAAAATCACAGCTAAAGAAGTGAGTGGCTGCTGTCTTGGGGAATGAGGCCATTACTCTGCGTAAGCCTGCAGGTGAACAGGGCATGAGATCATAGGTAGCATGTCTGTCTTAGAAACAACACCTCTGCACGCAAAACAGTCACACGTGGATGGCTGTTCCCAAACTGCAAGCCATGTCCTCTCTCTTCTCATCAGCTTTTCCTTTTGCAGTGCTCTTCCTTCATTTTTTTTCCTTATTATTTGGAAGAGCTAATTTAATTATTGCTCCTACAGCTATCAGCCTGTGTTTTGCCTAAACAGGTCATACTCAGTACAACCTTTTCAGCTAATCTGAGGGTAATCTCTTCCAATGGTATTTTGCATTACCAAAAATTTGATTACTCAAGCAAGTTTTAATGATAACTGAGGGTTTCCAAAGAGGAAGTGACTTCCTATGCTTTCCTTAATGAAGTCTAGTTCTGTGTACCGTATATGGCTATGCTAACAGCAACACTCTGCAAAGCTCAAACATGTAGCATGGGTCTGTGTTTGTGCCCCAAGACAAGGTGTGGGCTTCTGCAGGTAGACATGATGCCCTGTGCCTGTGATCTAAACCAGAAGCTTGCCGAGCCTCATCGCTGTTAGGGACCCTGTGCTAAAAAGCTCTGCTTCTCAGCATCACAGCTCCCACTCTGCTCAGACTGCAGGCAGCATGAGCTAACCTCTGCTTGGAACAAGTCTGCAGCCATCTTCCTGAGATTGTACAGAAACATCTGCATATTACAATAATCTGCAACTTACTGATACACTTACCCAGTCCTTTTCACTGAGCTTAGCTGCTTCATTGTACACTTCAATGGCTGCCTTGTGTTTCCCCAAAAGAAACCTGTGAAAGTATTTCAAATTTTATTTTTTCCTGTTTTGAAAACTTGCTGCACAACCACTGTCCCCTTTGCCAGTAAGAAGTGATGCTATCTGCTAGCTCTCCAGAGACCTGCACGAGAAGCCCTGAGAAGTTTACAGTCTGAGTAACACGCCAGCACTGCTCCTTTTCAGGGACAACGTCATCAGATCTGAGAGATGCGAGGCGTTCCCTTACAGTACTGGAGATGTAAGGAATGAACCCACAGTCTCTATAGTCTGTCCTTGTCTCAAAGGAAAGAGGACACTCAGGACAGAAAGAAGCCTGTAAGGCCAGTCACTAGACAGCTCAAGACAGCGCCGTTAGCTGTAGACCTAGGAATTAGTGTACTGCCTCTTGCTTAAAACACAAATTAAAAATACAACAATAGCAGCTAAGCAGATAAGAGATTTTGCTTTTAAGGCTGGCCCATGCTTCTGAAAACCAGCTCAATTGCTGATAAGGAGGAAGTGTGCTCAGAATTAAGCAGCCTGGGATTTCACTCGATGCTTGGGAGAAAAACAAAGCATGGAAGGTCTTGGGTGGCACATCAGAGAGAAGCAATAAAACAGCACTCACAGTGATCGTGCCACCTGCTTGAGGTTGTCAGCACTTCGAGGGTTCAGAATGGCACACGTCTGAAAAAGTTCAAGAGACTCTTGAATTTTCCCCTCCAGGCGCAATATCAGAGCTGCAAGACAACAGATATCAAGCAAATTAGTTCATTATCTGTAGGAAAAATGTGCTTTTCTGACAGCAGGGATGGAACAGGGAGTACAAATACATTGTAACAACACTCATTTGGTCTTTCCGCCTCTGCAGCAACCTCAGGCAGACTCTGTGTCTGAGGGCAGAATGAAAAAGCATGTAAAGCATTTGTGCTTGCTTGGAAATTTTCCATTCTTTAGAATAAAGGCAGCCTTAAACCCTGGCCAACTGTTAGTTAAGATACGGCCTGGATTTCTCCCCCTGCCCCCAGACCTCACAGGCTGCAAGGTGTACTTGGCCAACAAACCTCAGCTGTCCCCCACTCCTGTAATCTGCTGCCGTGACACATGACACTGAATTGCACGGCCAAGTTTTGGGGGACTGCTTGTAGAGAGGATGGAGGGCAGGAGAGGAAGAAGAGGGCCATCCTTAAAGCCAACAGTAAGGTAAGAGTCACCCAGGCCTTGCAGCTCTAACAGAAAACAAGCATCCATAAGACATTTCACAGCATACAAACACAATCTGATCAAACATGAAGACATTAAAGACCAAGAGTCCCGAGTCTGAGGACGAACGGAAGACAAACTCATCAATAAAGAGAAAACAGAAAATGTAATTTGTATGTTCATGAGATAATCCTGAATTTCAAAACTATACATAGCAAGTGGAAAAATGTCAAAAATGTATCATTTACGCATAAATTTCATACCCTTTTCCTTCAGTTGTTCCCCCTTCTTATTGCTCACTGTATCTTAAACTAGAAATAACTCGGTGTAGCAAAAAAACTCCCAACTTTCAGATGCCTCATGAACGTACCTTGAACATACACTGCATATTCGCACATTCCATGAGACTCCTGGAGTTGCTCCTTGATGAGGGCCTGAAACAAGGAAATGGAAAGAATACAAATCAAATATAATCTTCAGCACTAAAAAGTCAATTAGCTGGCAGACTATTTCCCCCATATTAACCTGCAGCATGATAGTTTTCAAAAAAATACAAAACCTTCTAATATTTTAATATGAGCAATCCCTATGGAAAAAAAAAAAAGATTTCTAAATGCCTTTTGCAACATTGCTCTGCAGATTTTTTTTTTTTTTTTTTACTACATATAGCCGTGCTATCTCTGTCCTCAGTGCAGAGTGCCCTAAAATAACCTGAATTCAAACATCTTACACCATGTTAACAAAGTTCCTCCTCACGTGACCAGTAAAGATGGTATCACACGGGACATGACAAACAGGACATTCATGTAACCAGAATTTGTGCTTGGAAAACTTGTAGCTAGTTTTTGTGATATACTATATTAAAGTTCTACAAAAGTGGTAAACTTTTAACAGTTTAATAAAGGTAATAAAAGAGATCTAGTTTCAGGTGTATAGATTTGTGTAAATTAATAGATTTTACTCATTTACAAATTTCAACTTCTCAACTAAGTACATGATATTTTTGCCATAATGTGACCGGCTCTAGTTCCTAGCAATGGCAGAGGACTATAAATGCCCTTTTCCCTCTTCTTTAAAAAGGAATATTTTAATTGCCTCTCCAAGGTAGTGGAAGATACTTCCACAATAGGGAAGCATGGATCAGAGTGAAATGTACATTTAGTGCCCAGCTCACAAAATTTGTCAAGCCTAAAAAAACCCCAAACAAACCCCACATATGACAAAGGCACTGGAGTGGGGATGGCACAACTGCAACGGTGAACCTAACAGTGCCAACTCATCACAGTTTGTGAAGAGCCCCGTGCCAAGAATTCCACAGCCCTTTAGTATTTCTCTGTTCATTCCTATTACCAAAGATAATTAGATATCACCTGGGGAAAATGCCAGAAGGAATCTATGAAAACATCCTTTGTGGAAAAATAAATTGAATTGGAGCAACCGCAGCTGAGTCAAGGAAAGCACAATGCACAAATGACGTGTACAGGGGAAAGGGAACGAGAAAGAATGATGAAAATGTAAATTTTTGCTGGCTACACTCACGTAGCTGACAGTTCGAGGGGCTGGGGGTAGTTTGGCTATATTGCATAGTCACACATGATGTGAAATTAGAAAGCCAGTCAAAAAGAGTGACCTTCGGGAGGATGCGGACTGTGACTAAGAACTGAACTCTGCTTCCTCCGAGATTCCTCCTTTGCTCAAAAGCAGGAGAGATGGAGGGCGAATCGAAAAAGGCATTCTTCCAGGCTTGCGATAACCTGGTGCTCCTCCAACTTCTGCATCCTCTGCATTCCTTGCCTCCAAGCTGAATGCAAATGAAAGGACCTGAAAACAAGGAGGAAAACTGACCCTAAAGCACAGCACGTAAAAGGAATGCAGGCTGCCGGCAAGGCGAGTTATCACAGAGCATCTGCACTCATGAAGAGAAAACTAGAGGAAGGAAAAGGAAGAACAACTCTAGGCTGCTCTTCCCTTTAGGTTCGTAGGTGCTAATCAGAGTCCTTCCGTAAATCCCCATTTTAGTCTTTACAGACGTTATCATCAGACGTGCATAAACAATACATCTTCGGGATACGGATACTCGATATTGTTCCATCTGCATCGTATCAGGCTCTCAGAGCAAGAGAGGGCAACAGAGAGCTATCTCTACGAGAGAGATCTGATTAATTCTTTAAGGCCTAAAAGATTCCACAGCAGAAAGGCTTTGTGCTGAGAAATACGATCTGGAATCCCAGCTTTTCCTCCTAAGTTTATTTAACTTGCTGACAGAATTTAGATATATTGGCAGGAGACCAAACAACAATGAGTGATTTTAATTAACGAAAAGCATCTGGTAATTTTAGTAATTCCTTCCTTGCACAGAACAGAAGCAGAGGATTTCTGCTGTGAAAAACGGTTAGGGGAAAGACCTGGAGGTGATGCTGCAAAGCAGTCTACACAGCTTATTAGCTTTGCACGTGAAGGGCGAGAGCCGAGTGACACTCGCTGCTTAGCAGGGTCTGTCCCTCTCCTTTCCCCTCGTCCGGCGCACCACAGAGCCGGTGCTTCAGAGACAGCGGGTGTTGCAGCCTCAGGCTTCGGGGGGATGTTTGCCCTGCCTCTTGCTGGCTAGCAGGGTATCAAAAAATCCAACAGTCAGCGTTATCGTTTTCCTGCCATAATGAGCAGCAACATTTGTCAAAAGCTTGGTAACCCCAAAACAGATGTAGGACTGTGAAAGTTGTACTTTAACCTTTGCATTTTGGGGAGCTAAGATTAATAAGCAAGCAATTCTTTCCTGGCCTTTTACATCATGGACAAATGCAGGAACTTTTAAAAGCCGCATTAGAGAGAGGCATACCAAAGCAGGGAGTGGAAGAGAGCACCCAACCAAACTGAGCTCACTCCTTTCTTAGCCAAGTCTTAAAAGAGCAGTAACAGATTTTTAAGAGATGTCCAAACTATACTGAAATCAATGAGTTTACAGAAATTTAAGTCATCGGGGACAGTGGCAATACTGCCTTCATTTTGAAGGTGTCAGCCCCCAGATAGCACATCTGGGACATGTCTGGCTTCATGCTGCATAAAGGCAAGCACCTGGGGGGGCAGGCAAGTCAGCTTTGCAACTCCGCGTAACATCAGCGAGGAGAGAGAAAGAGAGAGTGCGTGACTACCGGAGGGCAGTTCAGCCCACCTAAGATCCAAACTGCCTTTCGGACATGCTATCACTCCTCAGTGACTGAAGGAGGATCCTGGCATGTTTATGATCCTACTTTCCTTGGGACAAGTCCAGGCCTCTGAGCGTACACGTGTAGTATCTGCGCAAAAGGATAGAGGGTTCGTTCACAAGGTATGGGTCCGGTGCCAAACTCTTCCAAGGTTACCGCAAAAGCTGTTTTGTGAGCCACGAGGAAAAATCAGGAAAATACACTGTTTAACAGGCTTGCCATTTCCTTAGTTCACTTACCATTACAGTTCCAAATCAAAAACCACTTCCAAGTTACCCTCTAAAACCAGGAGAAATTAGAGGGTGTCACGTATCACATGCAAAATGAACAAATTTCATTCAAGCAAAGCCAAGACCTTTTCTCACACTTGTGCTGTGAAATGTTTTACTCAACTGAAATGTTTTACATAGTGTCTCTGTAGTAGCATTGAGAGACTCTGAACCACGAAACTGAGTCATAATTAGTTGGGAAGACTGTTTCGTCTTCCCAAACAAGAAGACGACAAGAGAGGTTTGCAATTCTTTTGAAATTTTCTACTTCCAGTGAAATACAGAGCTCATTGGTAGTTCTAGAGAATTGCAATTTTGACTCCTGAACGTAGCTAGGAATTTGAGACGATTAAAGTTGTTTTGACCCTTATTTTCATTGCATCTTCTCTTGGTCTCCTTATTGCAAGGGAAGCCAGGAAAAGAGCAGGGTTAGGACCCAGACTAATTTCAAACTAGGGACATTATGTTGGGTGTGCAGAGATTTCTGAAGAAAACGTAAGTCCTAATGACACCGCAGCCTTCTGTTGGCAGTGCTCAGTGCAGAGTAGATAGATGATCATGGTACAGCCAAAGGATGTGGTGCACAGCACAGCTAGATCTCGTATGCCATTTCATAACTTCCTCAAAATATTTTCTAAGACCCACTTTCAAAGGTTGCTCTTACCTTACACGCGTCGTAGTCTTTGCGAACGTAGAGCAGATAGATCAACCAGTTTTTTCTCTCTAGGACTGGTAACTCCGGCGCTACATGTAAAATATTAGCAGAACACACTAAATCAGAATGGTCAGTGGAGAACGCACAGATCTCCTGAACCGCCAAGCACAATACAACTAATTCAAGAACTGCAATCGCACCCATCAGAGTTGGAGCCTGGAGAACGCCTTATCATTAGTGCCCACTGCATTTTACAAGGCGGCATTTCAAACTAATGGATAAAAATTCATTGTTTGAGACAGACACACCAAGCAAGACCTCTTAATATGAAACAGAAAATGACTACTTTGAACAACTTGAGGCATCTGCTCCTTCTGGTGCAGTCACTGGAGCAAACAGCACCAACGCATTAACTATGCATACGTTTTAATTCAACACTAATGCTGGTTTAATGGGATGAGATCTTCCAGATACGCAAGAAGCAGCTTGGGGGAAATGAGTTGGACTCATGTTTTGTAACTGGGACAGAAGAATCAAACCTCTTTAAAAGAAGTTTCTGGGAGTGAGAGAGGAAACAGGTATTATACACAGGAGGAGATTTTGGAGACGTTGCTTTTCTGAAACCACAAGGGAAGGTGTGAATAATTTAAAAAGGTCAAATGTAGTTCTTTGAAACGGTGAAAGGATGATGAAACATCACGGGTCTGAGCTATTGTGAAGCTACTGGCAGAAAAACATATTTGATGTAGCGGAGGAGAAAGCCCTGTTCTCCGGTATTTCAGCTGTAAGGAGCTTGCAGCAGTAATTATGGTAAATCACAAATGGATGTTGCTTGGTGATATTCATGTTGGGTTTAAAAGTTTAACACACCGCTGTGCATTTCATTAAGGTTTGAAATGTATTGCTTGTTACTCGTTTCTACAGTTTAGATGCTGGTAGCTGCGAGGTAACCATAGCGACCAGCAAAAAAGCTGTATGTTTGCAAGTCAATATTATGACAGGAGCGCAGAAGCAGAGCAAGGCGAAGCTTGTTGCAGGAGCAGCGCGTATGATGCAGCATCCCGGCCCCCCCCAACCCACCCACCGCACGGCGGGCAAACGGAGGTGCGCGCTTGGCTGCCAGTAACCCCTAACACAAGATGCTGCTTCAAACGGTCCCCAGTCATCGCCGTCAGCCTGCAGCACAGGTCAAGGTTGGATCGCAGAAAGAAGAAACTCTGCAGCAGTACGGGCTGAATCATGTCAGGAGACTATCAGTGCAAAATATTATTATCTTTTAGGAATTCTGACCTTTAATCACGTGAAGACTGTACCTGCAGCCAGTAGCAAAAAAATATTGCTCAGGCACACCAGGTTTTTCTCCACAATTACCCCACTACAGCAGCAATGAGAGCACTTAAAAACAGCTAAAATTTCTTTGGCTGGTACTAAAACTACTTAAAGAAACTGAAGCTGAAAATAGGTATTTAAAAGTCATTTTGTCTTTGTATTCTATAATAGCCATCCAGATTTGTACTGGGATGGAGCTGAGATTTAAATGTACACATCAGCAATGTAAGTTCAAATACTTTACAAAGATGGTTTAATCCTCTCCCCAAAAACAAAGAGAAAAATCATAATCCAAACAAAGAAGTAATTCAAATATGCTAAACTCAAGAGAAATTTAAAGATTAAGGATCCAAATATTTTCAAATTCTGCTCTACTCTGTATTAAGTGGATCTTTCCAATTAAAGCATTTTAATATCTGTGCTCCCAGATCGAATTAACTTTGTTTCTGATGACAATATGTTTTCCCTTTCTTTCTCCTTCTCTCTGGTTTCACTGCAAGGGAAGAGTTAAAAGTGGTACCTAAACAGCTATGAAAAACACTGTTTCATCACGAGTCTACAGGGCTACTGGTCTGGAGTCCACTGGGGGTTGCATAATTCATTCACACATTTATAATGACTTCCCTGTGCAAGTTATTACGGGCGCCAGGATCTGGCAGAACTTTCTTTCCCTAGACAAATACAGCAATTGCCGATGCTAGAAGTGAACTACAGCACGAACTCGCGTGCTCCTCTGCGTACTGCCTCCGGACGCCACTGCGACACAAAATCCTGAGCCAGATGGGTCACTGGCCTGATCCACTAGAGCATGTCTTACGCTCTTATGTAAGCAGGGATTGAAGCGCAGATGTTGCAAACCCTATACAATCGTCGAGATTTCATTTACAGACAAAACTATAGCATAATTTGTCAATTCGATGCCATTCAAACAATGCTGCACGGTAATACTGCTTAAAATTCAAACTTCTATGTTGTTACAAGCAATGAAATTTGTTTTAAATTCAGAAGAATGAAAAGACCTTCCAGATAGATCCATAGACCTGGTCTCTAACCTGATACCAACTTTAGCGCAAGTCTTACTGAGAGGGGAAAAATTAGCAAAAAGGGTGCCATTAAACCTTAAAAAAATAAATTAAAGAGCTAGCTAGCCAGTGTACGTTCCCAGCTGAGATGGGAAAGGTCAAACTGGGTTAAAGCAAGCACGAACTTTTGGGGGTACCTCAGCAAGTGGCTGGAAGATGTCTCGGTTAATCCCTGAAGGCAAGAGGTGTTTCACGGCTTTACAACTGACGGGATGTTACGTTCCACCCGTACACTATGGACGCTCCTGGGAAGGAAGGATGCTGCTGGGAAGGAAGAAACAAGCAACATTGCCCCAGTCCTGGGACACAAACGCTAAACGTCAGGACGAACGCTGAACAGAGCATCGAGCTCTAATTGATCCTGCGTAGGAACGCTATAGCTTCGGAAACAAACCCGGCGGAGATCAGAGAGGAGAATAATGCCATTGGGAAATGAACACAGATTTTTATACCGGATTTGAGAGTAAGCTTGATCAGTTTACCACAGCCCAATTCAAACATCTATGCCAAAGGCAGGCAGGAGAGACGGGAGCGTTTGCTGTCATTGCCATTCCTGCTCATTAGTGACCCGCTGCTGAGAAACGAGTGGAAACGGAAAGGAAAGGAGACAACATCACTCAACCTCTACATTTCACGGACGGTGTTCTGCCTTGTGGTCTGGACACTGCAAAGCCTAGAAGAGTCATCTAAAAGAGCTTGTCTGGAGACAGAGCAGAGAGAAAACAAAACCACGTGAGCCAGAAGAGACCGGCACTCACATCTGCCGAGATAAGTGAGTTTTGCTTCCCCAGGCAATTCACTGTGCTAATCCTAACTAGGATCGAGGAAACACTGGAGCTTTTACTCCCCTAAAACTGGTCTGAAAACAGCAACAAACCTGACTGAGAAAACATCAACTGTTTTTTTAAACCTTCCTCCTTTTTCTTTCTTCTTCTTCTTTTTTTTTTTTTCCCCCAAGATAAACATCAAATTGATTTCAGAAGTACGGCTGGAAGGACTTAAAAAAGGCAGATTAAACACTTCATGCTTTTATAAAAAGAAAAGATATCTAGGCCAATTTATAGATAACAAGTGAGCTGAACACAGAACAAATACAAAAATTTACAGAAGAAAGCAGAAGCCACCCAGGGAGACCACCAAGAAAGAAACTGTAAGTGGGAAGAAAAGAGAGAAATCCAGCACAAACATCATGAACTGAGTCCGGTGTGGAGCCTTCAGAGGACAGAGGGGAGAGGAAGGGCAAAGAAAGTGTGAAGAAATTCATACTTCAGTAGACACAGGAATTGGTCAGCCTCCCCAGAAGGGGTGCAGGCAGTAAAAGACTATGACAGGACTCTCTTTTTTTCAGAGGTAAAAAGACCGAATGTAATTTAGCCGCAGGTCCCTCCGCAGCCACGGCCGTTTTAACTTGCATTTCGTTTTTTCCGTGAAAGCGGCACGATCCTTACTTTCCTCTCGTTTGCCTTCGTTACGGTTGCGCCCCCCGCAACCAGCCAGGAAGGCTTGTCCCCGTGCAAAGGGTCGCTGGGCATTTTCTGAAGCAAAGGGAGATGCTGATCCGCAGCTATTTCAGCCTCCAACCGCAGAGCATGGGCACAAAACATTTTGTCCCTTTCTTAAAAGGCCTCATTCAATCATCATTGGCCCTAATAGCAAAATATTTTTTTCCAAGTTTAATAAGTAAACAGTGCCACAGAGCACTTGAATAGAGCGAGCTGAAGGCTCCAGAGCTCTTATTGCAGCAGCTCCACCGGTAGCATAGGGCTGGATCCAGGCCCGGGGGCTGCAATGAAGGGCAAAAGGACATAAAGAAGCAAGAGCACCAGGCCTCAATCCGCTCAGGAACAAAGAGGATCAGGAGCCCTGGAGACTCCGGATGGCAACCACGGGTTGCAATCTCGCCCTCAGCAGAGCCTGCAACACCTACTGCCGCAGCTGGGTGCTCCAAAGGTTGCTGCGCTGCCAAAGGCCACCGAATTTGGCCTCCCCGGGCGGAGCAGAGCACATTCATCAGGCTTCGCTGTGCAGACACTGCAGTTTTTCACCTTTCTTGAAGTTCTTCCTATGCAACTGCTGTGTAGCATATAAAAATCTGCTTTTCTTTGTCATCTTTCGCAGACCCCTCACAAATGATGCAGCATCTGCAGGGATACAGGCACTACCACTTAAAAAGCTAGTGGTTTATACCTTCCTAGCCGTGGAGGGGAAAAAAATAACACATTATTTTCTGTGAATCAATCTGCTCAAGGCCCAGTCCAAGAAAATGCAATTATCCAAAAACTTGAGATCTATGGTAAAAAGGGTCTGTAGCTTGCATAATTATCTTCTGGCCTCTCTTATCTGCGATTACAAAAGTCTAGTCTCATTAAGCAAGTGCGACAGGGAGCTAGGCACCAAGTATATGATTAAATACCTCAGTCAAGAGGCATGCCAGCTTCTTTGAAGTGTTTTGATTGAATTCAGAAGGGAACCCATCTGATCCACTGCTTTCTCGCTGGCCGGTGATTGATTGCACAACCCACTTCCAGCAATGTGATTTTTCTTTCTGACAATGCTCCTTTAAGGAAGTCACTGGAGTGGAAACCCCACCAGGATCGGAGTAAGAACATCAGGTTTGCATCTCCGCTACCCTCTCATCGCTCTGCACTGTATTCATCCTATGGGAGATTTTCTTAAAGGACTGCAGAGGGGGAAAGAAAGAAATCAGAATTATTCCCTTTTGTGAAAACCTCCCAAGGAAATTATTTTGTGCTTGCATCTTCATATTGGGTAATTACAGCTTTGATACAATCCATTAAACAGTGCTTTATAGATTCAATAAAAGGGGTTTGACGGCGCCGTAGTGTAAGGAAAGAGGAGGGGGGGAAACAAAGCCTAGAAGGTTCCTATCAAAATGTTGGGTGTAAAATGCTTGCTTGAGGGGAAGCCATCCTCCTCAAGAGAGGGCCAGATGCAAGGAGGCCGCGTGCGTTGTAAGCACAGCCAGAGCAAACGGGCCTTTGGCTTAGCAGCACAACCGGCGCGATCACAGAGCCCTTCGCCCGTCCCCAGGCGGGCCTAGCGCCAGCCGCCCGGAGCAGCCCCGCGCCGCTCCCGCGGAAAACACGCACCGGTTAACAGCTCTCGTGACGGAGGTCTCGAGAAAAGATCTCAAATTCCCAGCTGTCAGCCTTATCGGAGTAAAAGCAGGCCAGAGCCTCCTCTGCTATGCGCAACTCTTCCACCACCTCCACGTATTTGACAGCTTTAGCCTCAGTTTGCTCCCTACCCCTCCAGGTCAGCTTTGAAACCCAACCTCCAGCAAACTCAGCGAGAGCAGCCAGAGGACCCTTGAGGAGTGGAGGAGAAGCAAAAGCCTCGAGAAGACCAAGCAAAGAACATGCCGTGCCATCAAAATCCACAAAACCCCCAAAGCATACAGAACACACAGCGCAAAGAAAGAGGTGGGAAGAAAAACTTCAGGGAAGTAATTAAATCAAAGTATTTCTTTTCTTCTGCAGGAGCCATGCTCTGGGTCCACTGTATTAGGCACCATATATATGGCTAAGATAATCCAACAGGCCTAGGCTGCATCCTGACTCAACTATTCCCTTCCAAATCCTCACTTAAGATTATATGGTGTAAAACAAGCCAATCTTGAGAAAGCATTCATCCACTCAGATATGTTCAAAACTAACAAAAAAAAAAAAAAAAAAAAAAAAAAAGGCAAAGAGACCCAAGTCTCTCCTTGTTACAACATTTTGATACTAATTGAGCCGCACCAAAGAAGAATTTGGCAAAGCGCATCTTGGACCAAAAACCACCTGTTGGTGGGAGTGCGGTGAAGCCGAGAGGGGCTTCGTGGCCACGAAGCCAAGAGGGAGCCGGGGTATCGGCACTGGAGAGGCCAAGGCTCACTCTGACGCGCAGAAACGGCTCTTTGATTTGAGATTCATTTCCTCTTTTAAACTAATCCCGGCCATCAGCTTTAAAAAAAAACAACGGCCTAATGAAAAATTCAGCTGCTGCTGGAGGAGGCCCCCCAAGTCCTTTTGACCCCTGAGGTCCCCCCTGACCACACAGGAATAACATTAGAGAGCAATACGTGTCTCAGCACCAGCATCCCGGACATGCCTCTCGATTCTGAATCAGCTCTGCTGGAGACGCTTGGTTACTGCCAGCGTTGCGGTTATTCCCACCGGTGGAGAGGTGAACAAGAGCCAGACCTGATCTCGGCCCGAGCGTTATTTCCACCCCTCCTGCAGCACTTATCACCATGGTACCCAAGCGCTGCACAAAATTAACAGGTAGGAAAAGCCAGAGCAAAGCAGAGGCTCTCGTTCATTCTGATCTTACATTTTCTTAAGCACAGGGCCACGGTTTGGGGAAGGTTTACTACCGGCCATAGCAGTGGCTGCAGTCCACAGGAAGCTTCCTGCTTTCACAGTCGTATTTACTTAAATATCGATAGGAAGGGAAAGGCAAGGCTGAAACCAGCTGGGCACATTCCCTTTTTGCCTCGAGCTTCAGACGCTGTCAATGCGAGCACTTTAGCTACCGCCTGGCCAAACAGAAGAAACAAGCAACTTCTAGATAAAAATAATATTAAATTAGTAAGGCACAAACTCAAAGAGCTACTCTAATGCAATGCACCGCTGCCAAGGAATTGTAAGAAAGCTACTGTAGGAACAGCGTCCTTCACACGCCCAGATCCGTCTGTGGCATCTGAAGACAGCATATATGGAGACCTAATGTATCCAAAACTCAATTAATGAGGAAAAATAACTCAAAAAATAAACACCCAGAGAAGACTGTCCATGCTGTACGTCATGCATTGGGTGTGTGTATCTATATGTGCACATATACACGAGAACATAGGTGTCTGTGTACGCAAACATGTGTAAAACGCATATAAACAATGGGGGGAAAAAGGACAGCATTTTGCAGCCCTCTCCACCGGCAGCTGTAGCCCATCTCTCTGTTTAATCCCCTTCCCCCTGTTTCTGCTTTGGCAAATTGCTGCTGGAATGCCTTTAAATCAAGCAATAAACCTGTATGGTTGCTAGTTATTTACAGTCAGCTGGGGTTAATAAAGCTCATCATATACAATTCTGATGCTGCCAAGAAAGCCATAATTCATAGCCGTGAGCTTCCTACCATGTATTAATGGCTTCGCTGTACACAGAGAAAACTGGAAGGAGGCTGGAAATCAGGCGCAGGTTGAAACGAAAAGCCAGCGTTCCTGACTCCGCACCTCCCCCTGCAGGAAAACACGCCAAAATTGAAAGGAAGAGCGCTCCGTGCTGAAAACTGCATCTCAGATCTGCTTCCTACACTAGAAAACCCAACAGCGGGCAGTTTGAGGTTGTCATATGCGCTGTATAAATCTTAAAAACTTATTATCCTCGACTTCACTAGCTCACCTGATTTAAGACTATTAAAGTTCAGAGATGCTCCAAACAGAAATGCTTTTATTTGCAAGCTGCAAATACCTCCAACAATTATTTGGTGTAAATGTTCTATAGCATGCACACTCCTCGGGTTTCACCTTTCAGAGCTAAAGCGAGAAGCTCTAGAAATAAATACGTACGTGTGACCATCTGGGACTTCACAGCGCGGCAGCCCAGGCGCCGGGAGCAGCCAGGTCCCGGGCCACCCTCCATCAATGGCACGAGGCCCGCGAGGAACTTTAATTACATGAGCGTATCTACAATTACAGGAAAACACGCTAGGACTTTCACCAGGTCCCCTGCCTCATCATACAAATGAGGACTATAAAAACGAATCAAGGTTGGACAGTGACCAAAATTGTTCTGAATCACGAACATACAGTGACTAAATCGCAGGACTCTCGCGGCACCTGCTACACAGCTTAAAACATCTGCAGCAAAGGGGGCAGAAACGGAAAGAAATTAATGGAGGGCTTCTTTGGGAAGAGGGTGTAATACTGCTCATGAGAAAAGAAATCTCACTCTGATTCCAATCACACAGCTCCTATCCAATGCTGGAAAATCATCTAACCAAGCTTTGCAAAGGCGGCCACTAGAGACCTATCCATCCTGCTGTGGCTGCACAGCTTGACATGGGACCTGGTATGTCGCAGCACTCACTTGAGCAAGCAAGAGCAAGAGGAGCCACGCTGCGGACGCGGAAGTGCTATAACATACGCAGTTAACTACTCCGAAAAAACAAGCCCTCAGAACCACAAGTTGGGCACCCAAAATTAGCATCTACTTTTGACTTTCACTTCTCACAACTCTTCTTGCTAAACAAGTGTTAAAGCAGTTACTCTCTCAAGAGTCTTTAATATATAATGCACTGCGTTTGACTACTACATAGAAGAACGTTGTAGCACAGGGAATTTATCTATGGGATTTGATAGCTGAAGATAACATGACAGGTGTCCATGTCCTGAAAAATGGCGAGATTCTTTATTAGAAAAGCCCCCCCTGAGTTGCGAGCCCTCTTTCAGCAAGTTCCATCATTCCTGTGCAATGGACGCTACAGAGTTCAGCGAAAGTCAATATGTAATTATGTCACTAAAGACTCAAGGGCTTGTGTTAAAATCCCACAGACAACATTAACTCTGGTATTCTCGAGCGGGATGCATCTCCCCTAACCTGGGCATCTCAAAAATGAGACATCCGAGTTACTTGCCTTGACTCTTCTTACAGTAAAGAGTTGGAGTAGGCATCCCCAAGGAATGATACATCTCATCCAAAGGTGGTGGCTAGGGGAGGTCCGAGGAATGGCACCCAGATAGCGTCTTCCATTTATCAAAGGAGGAGGAGCACAAGCAATCTGCTCAGATTTCAAGTTCTAAGTCAGAGATACGTAATTTGGAAAAATGAATTCCACCCTTCCTAAAATGTGTTACTTACTACTTTTATACAATTAAAAAAAATCATAATAGGAGATGCCATTTTATCTGTAAGTAGCACCCCGACAGACAGACACTAACATGCTGAGTGCTTTAAAACACCAAAAAAAACTTGCCTAGCAACAGGGGTCTTTAAGGAACTTCAAAAATAAATTCACCAACTGAAACGGGATACTAAACTAACATGCTACAATTGTAGCCCTTCTAAGGCTGGATTGCCGTACTTCCCCCTCTTCCTCGTCCTAATCTAGTGCGATACATTCCTTGACAGCAAATGATCAAATAAATACCCAAATTACACATACTTGCTGGAAGAGGTGACATTTGTACAACCCTTTTCAGTCCTTTTTAAATTACTTTTGCAATAGGCTTAAAAAGCAGATATGGAACCTTATCTTCATAGAGAGGAAACAAAGAGGCTGGCAATGGCCAGAAGAGCTTAAAGCTAGACCAAAAATGATGAACGATGATTTACAAGCCAGTGCTGAAGTCTGACAGTGATGCATTCTTGACAAGAAGATGCATCTACTGTGCTGTATCTGAAAAGCAGTCCGTGATCCCGCAACCACAGATATTAACGTACACACACACAAGAGGGCAGAGCTGTACCAGCACATTCACACTTAAGCGCTTCCAGACTTGCAGGTTCTTTATGGTGCAGAGGTTACTGTGGTGGTATTCTGGTGAGATGAGGAAGAAGTGAAGGAGGGCATACAAATCTAAGGGAAAATTATTTTAGACAGAAAATAGTAGTAAGTACGTTACAGTTTCAATATAATTACTCTAAAATTGTATTTTTTTAATCTAACTTTTCAAAGCTAACCTCTGTATCAAGTCCTGTACAAATTAAACACAAGAGGGCTATCCACTTTCCATACTGAAATGAAAACATGAAATTCTCACATAAAACAATGATGTAATTACCAACTAATCTATATTACTTAGAAATCATTTTCTTCTAACAAGACTGTAGGTTCAAATGGGCTAAAAAGTCCGGTTTGAACATGACCGCACAGAAAGAGAGTAGCACGTACAGATACCAGGAACTGCATTTGTTCCCCACACTCGACATTTCCCCTAAGACCTATTCTGTTTAGCACACTTAAAAGTATTAATTAATTTAATGCAAGGAGGTTATTTTTTTATCCGGATTTCTCAGGCAGTTTCACTCGTACAAGTTCAAAGGCAGCTTTGAAGCTGGCTCAAAGAATGGATTCATATTGATTTAAAAACCATATTAGGAATTCAGAAATGACCAGAGCTGCAGTGCACTGAATCCACTCATCAGGGTACTAAAAAGTTCATGTTCTCCAGAGTGCCTGAGTCATCAGGCTGCTTCCAGGAGCAGGAGGGATTCCCGTCGGTTCATCTGCTGGAGCGGGAACCACCTGGCGAGGCAGTGAGATGCACTCACAGAGCAGATCGTAAGACGCAGACACTTGTCTATCTCTGCACGATCTGAAAGTTATATAATATCTAACAGTCATATTTTAAGGTTACTTATCTTTGTGAGCACTCCCTAAGCCAAGTCAACACCAGATAAAGGGCGCTTCACTGCCCATCAGATCTGCAAGTGCAATTATTTTTTTATCTGAACTCTTTGACTATATCCTTGTCTTCAAAGACGAGTACCTACGTCAAAAAGGCATCATTTGAGCTAAGTATTGACAAGGGATTTAGACGGAGAAGAATAAAACGCACCACTTGCATATGTCCCAAAATGCAGTTAAACAAATTAAACCACCCTGATAAGATGCAAAATACTATGTAATTGTCATCTATCCAAAATTTAAGTTTCTGTGTGGTGAAAGAGTGGCAATTACCACTGCTTGAAAACACATTCTTACACTGCAGCCTTCCCCATTTCTATTATCTAACTTAGTTGCAACAACCAAAGCTAATTGAATTTTGCTATTACTCAGCACCCGGAGTGCCGATCACTGATATACCAATCTCATCAATCGCTTTAATCTTAGATCAGTAACTTACTTTGTCTCAGTAATGGAGAACATAATAAAAACAGAGTAAACCTCATTCCCCCATTTCAAGCAGCCCGCCCTGGCCATACAAAACGTTTGGACTAGTTACGCTGGTAATCATACAAGACAGAGGTGAACTTATACAAAAAAAGAGAAAAAAAAGAAAAACAACGAAGACTCACAAGCTTTGAAACATGCAGACACCTGGTTTATTTTACGGAAATGTTCTGATGTGAAGCGATGAGCATATTCAAATGCCCAACAGGCAGATGTGACCAGCGGGCAGACTGAAATGTCTCCTTACCGGAAAGCTCATACATCTTGTCGGCACCCTTCAACACTATCTTTAGCAGCACTAGAACAGGTCAAGCAGTGCTCTGTAATATATACATTTATACAGCCTCGTTCTTTTAATGTCTGCAAACATTTTCTTAACATTAATGAAAGCCAGCAGCATTCAAATACTGTCACTGAATATTAGACTAATGTTGTGGTTGATAAACTGAGAAAAACAAAGTTGAAGCGGTTCGCCAAAGGTCACAGTTAATTCAAGGCAGAATTCCTTGCTTTAAGCACTAGACAAATATACCTACAATGTATCCAAAAAATATCCCAGTGTCCAGAACTGGGGAGAACACTTAATCCCTGCTAATCCTTTTACAATTCACAAGGGAAGATTTTTGCTCGGGAAATCATCTACCTGATCCTTATTTGGGTAAACATAGAAGGCAGCTGGTACCTATTCAGAATTCTGCTTCTTCAAAGTCTAAAGGATTTCTAGCCTAAATTTTACAAGTAACTCAACTGTACTCTACTTTAATCTACTATCTAGTATTTTGGGGGTTAGACATTTTTTAGGATTCTATCCTAGTATTAAAAAGCCATTATTGTAGCTCGGCAAAAGCTGGGCTCTACTATTTGTGTAAAAGAAACAAAATTCATTTCAAATTGTTCCATTAACCTATGACCTTAACAGGAGAGCCCAGAACTTCCTTTTCCACACAATATTTTTCACAATAACAGGGAACAAATTCAAGTCATGTTCCATAAAAATCAACAGCATAAGTCGGTAAAGAAGCCTTCTCTACTACAGTGCTATCAGTTACTATAAACTGCTATGACTGGACTGCACGGCAAAAGGGAAGCAGAGAGATGGGAGGTAACCTATTTCAATTCAAAAGCAGGAAAGCATTTTAGAAAATATCTGATTAATTTAAAATGCAGCCGGGAGATTAAAACCCTATCTCAGCAGGCTGACACTACCTCCGCGTTGCTTCAAGGAGCAGAGCTCCCCTTATTCTGCCGCCAATTGCTTGGGGAAAAAATACCAATACGAGGAGTTATGGATCTTGATGTCACAGCAAAGGGAATTGATTTTCAGAGCAGCTCTCCCCACGGGGGGCAAAGGACAAAATAACGAATGGTTTTCGCCACCAACGTGTCAGCTCCTCAGTAATGGTTGTCACCAAGCGGAGCTACGAGGCGCTCTGAGGGCTCTGCCACCTACCAATCCCTTTGATTTAGATCGCTCCATTTAGAGCTTTCCAGCCCGATCGCTGCGTGCGGCGCCACAGTCGGCTCCGGACCGTTGAAGGCTCATCGTTTTCCCTCGGGACTGACCTGCCTGCAAGACAGACTCCTTTAAATCCTCACCTTTCAGCTGTCACAAGCAGAGGGCTACATTACTGATCGGCACCGGCAGCAGCTAATTCAAGACCAAATTCTGTCTCTTAACTAAAAGTTATTCTTGTTTAAGTGTCCTGAGATCAGATTGCTATATATTGGCTCCAAGTTTCTGATTTTTCTTTTCTCCTAGGAGAGCATCGAACGTACATCGATGGGAGGAAAGCACTGCAACAGCGAGGGGAAGTTGCTCGATTCTCCAGTTTGACAGTTCAGCAGTATCCAACATATCCCCCGCAGCCCACTTCAGACTGTTTGAAAACACAGCTTTCCTTCGGCTCGAGCAACAAGACTTCCCTTTCGCACTTCGTCATGCAAATGACTTAAATGTAATTAATTTAATTTAATACTTTATTTTTACCTGGCGCAAACAAAGCCAAGCTGTCCCGATCTGAATTCTGACGCTCTGATGATGAAGGTTAGGAGTTCACTGATGGCTTGGCTGTACTCCGTTATGTCCATGTACAACAGCACTGTTCAGTTATTATAATACATGCTTCGTTTGGGCACAAATATCATTCCCACCAAACTGTTTATAGGATAGTTTTCCCTGTTTCACAGATCTGCTTGCACTAATGTTGGTTTCAGTATCTCTCTTGCATTCATTTTGAAAATAAAATGCAAGTAAAAAAGGCAAATCGCTAAAACAGGAATTTGCTTTTCAGTTTTTAAAAATGTTACTTCACAATAAGTTTAGCAGCTGTCTTCCATACAAACAGAATTGCTGTGGATTTCTCCAGCTCCATATATTTTACCATAATTTTCCTCAGTCGAACTAGAAGACGAGAACTTCTATGAAGAATTTCTAGTAAAGTCCTAGGAAAAAAGCCTCTCATAGCAAAGAAATGCTACTCCTTTTTCCCAAACCCCACAAAAACATATAGGATAGCACTTTTTCTCCTTTCCCCTCCTCTCTTTTATGTCCCAAACATCATATTCACACGCACAAAGCACACTTATATCACTTGCTATTACAAATCTTGCCCCTGCCCTCATTTTCTAGAGATTAGCAAACAGGCAGCTCAAATCAGCTTTTGCTCACGGCGCTCCATGCAATACGGCCAGGCCAGTAAACAGCGAGTGCAAAGCCTCCGAGAGCATTTCACTGAAGAACAACATGAGCTGTGTCAGGTACTGGAGACAAGATGCCTCAATTTGTCTCAAGAGATACCAGCACAATTACAAATATTACAAGCTGGAACTTTTTTTCTTCGGTACAGTTGGCTTTGAGTTACCTGCTGAAATCAAGAGGCAACGTTCTTGCGAAAGGGAGACCCAGGGATGTGAATAACTGCAGTTCAGTTCCTAGAGTTTCCCATCTGGCGTGCAGCTGTGCAAACACCGATGCCAAATCCAGGGAGGGGGAGGACGAGGGGCTGGTGATGAAGATTGCCCTGTGCTTCTGCACAGCCGTTGCACAGAGTGCGCTCTGCAGAGCCGAAGGAGCGCGGCTGCCCCTTTCTGAAGGGTTGTCCAGCTCAGCTTCAGGACTGTCAATGCCAAACGCCGAGTACAAGAGAAAACCCTTCCTTGGCAGCCATAAACCGGTGTCCCTTTACCAAAGGGCAGGCAGCGTCTGTATGAGTGGTCCCATTAAGAAAGTGGCAACTGCCACAGTTCATTTTCCCAAACAATCAATATTGAATTGTGCACGCTTAAAAGCAGCAAGGCACTTGACTGACAGTTTAACAAGCAAGCTGACAGAAGCATGACAGCCACTATACAGTACACCTCCGCTGGCTTGTTTGTAAGGTTGATGGCCCCATCTTTCTTTTTCACCTATTACATTCACTCATGCATTATGCAGAGTTGATTTAATAGACCTCAACCCTCCAGGAACAAGCACTAGAGTGACAGTCTGTCTTTTGGCAAACCCCATCAGCCTGGTCCCTTCACAGCTGTTTTATTTAGAGAACCGTAAGTGTACGCTGTCCTGTAACCACAGATAGAAGATGCAGCCTCCCAACCCACACAGCCAGGGCAAATACAATACATGCGACCCGCGTGACAAGACAGAACAAGGTGGTTACTATATGGATCACGGTCACAATCTTTATAGGAAAGGATGGAGATGATCTATCTCACTTAGGGGTAGATCAGAGCCTCCACAGCCAAGCTGCTTGTTTCAACGTAACAGCCGTTCTTGCTCTAAAACAGTTGGCAGTTGAGATAAAAGTAAATTTTGCATTTTTTTTTTTTTACTTGCATACAGGCCTGAAGCTAGTAGCAGTCTTTTCCCCCTCAGTTTTGGGCAAGGTACAAGAGGGGCTCAGGCTTATGCAAGCTAACAACTTTAGGTCTACTGAAACATCAAAGATCGTCTCTCAGATAGCAATAATCTGCTCAAGCACCGAATTCTGCTGCGAGGAACTGGGACTATGTGATGTTAGCCTGACCTCTCCCCCCAAAAAAAGGCAAAGTGACTTTTCCACACTCCCAGATTCAGTTACAGCATGATGCCTACATGCTAGACCAAGAACTTTATCTTTAGGCAGAAACTGTGACGTAGTATGCAGTTGCCAAATGAGCTCCTCTCAGTTGCTAGGAGTATCATCTAGGCAGTCTCCAACATGAGGAATTCAGGAATATATAAGAGCTCCTCACAAAGAGTACTCTGACAGGCAAACCCCACATTCAAGAGAAAAAGTCCAAAGTGCAGCGCCCCTTTAGCCAGGCTTCTCAAAGTAAAGGTAAGGTGCAATGCAAACTGCTTCTGACTTGCCTGGTAAGTCTGCTGGAGGTCTAAAAACATGGCAGGTTCCCTGTTAATCGTTATCTGGGATAATAGGACCCTTTGTAGACTAAAAGGGGAAGGAAAATCCACAAAAAGTAAACCTCGCCTTCGGCAGGTACAGAAGTCCCTACTAGGAATGGTGGTGGAGCGCAGCTCAGAACTGCAGAGAAGGAAATGCACACCGTACGCATCCTTGCAAGCACGGGACAAGAGCGAAGCAAGAGGGGAAAGGAGACATCAGAGTGTTCTGCAGACCCTTATAACGGTTGAGGTAGGCGCTCCCTTAGAGAACATCAGGGTTTAGTCAAACATTTTGAACTGATAACTGAAATTGTAACTGTTCCAGCTTAGATTCAACCCAGATTTCAAAGCAACAGCTCTGAGTTAATTATCTCTCACTTTCGGAATGAAAAACAAACTACAGTTAAAACCAGTTAAAACCTGAAGACAGGTTTGATCTCACTTGCACATCCCTTTTACTTCAAAACTTCGAAAACGTGACCTGGAAATCAATGAGACATGGTGATTCCACAGCCTCGCAAGAACATTTTTATAGTAAGGTGTTACTCTGAGGAATCTAAGTATCTACAGAATCCATAATGAGCAAACCCCTCCCTCTTATTTTTCAAGAAGGTGAAAACCAAACTTATTAGCAGCCCCAAAAATATGTACATAATAAAACAGTCTCTGATACTATCTTATAAGCAAACATAATGCCGGCTAGAGGTATATACTAAGTTTGCCAGCAACAGACTACGGCTCCACTGAGCTAGCGATCACACAGACCCTAGAAAAAAGTCCTAGTACTCAGTAACTTAGTCTAGATATTCTCATCATTTCTCCATGATCATTTACCTCTTACTAGACAGCCGCACACACTATAAAACAATGTTAAAATCAACCTGTCAAGGAACATGATCATCACCATATCTTAAAACAAACCTTTTTTGGGCCGGGGTTTTGGAGGTTCTGTAGCCACTGGCAATGAAGAAACCTGAAAAGACAGAAGAAGAGTGTTAAACACACCAGGCAGAGTTTCTTGAAGAAATATTCCACAAAATAATCAGAAAGGACAACTGACAAATCTCAAAAGAGGGCATAAAAAACAGCAATATCTCTGCTAGACAAACTCTGCCCTACCAAGCACTAATCTTCCCTAGCCCCAGCAACACAGAGATTTCTGTTCACTGTGCAGATTAAATAAACCCGCCCATTTTAGAGTACGTTCCTGTTTTACAGATTCACTGATATTTATTAAGGTTCTAGAAAGTGACTGTTATATTTTAAAACCCCAAAATGTCAAGCATTTAAAAAGCTATTTAAAAAATCATATTAAATGCATTTGACATTTTCCCATATAAAACATTTGTAATTACAAGAAAGTGGTTCCTGGAGAAAGAGAATTGAAAAGAACAGATAGTCTCTGTACTGACCTATAATTAACAGATACGAACAAGGCCTTGCAGGATCAGACTGTAACTCAGAGAAGTTTGCTTCAGGAGATCCAATTTTTCAGTGCACATCAAAATAATTTTGGGGTCATCATTAAAAAGATTTGTTTTGTGATAAGATGACCTAATCCAATGTCCAGCATTCTGCCTTTTCTTGATGAAGAAGCAAGCACTACGGGAAGTCAAGAGAAAGAGGCAAGCGCCCTTTTCCTAGCGCACTGTTGAAAGCAGGTGCGTTCTCAATGTACTTCATCATTTCTAACACCCACTCCCACTGTTCCGGATAATAAGCTAAATTGCTCTGCCTTAGCAAGCTGCAGTCTTTGTACAGAAACTGAATATACGTTTTGGAATACAGAGAGCAAAACAAAGGCACATCCAGGCCAGACTTCTGCCCCTGAATACAGCCAAAAGGAAGCACTTGCAGAAAGCCACCATAGCCTGTATGCGAGTGAGCGTAGCAAAGTCCTGTTCCACAGAAGGCAACAAACCTCAGCCTACAAATACTGCCCAAAGCAGATCTCACGGGCAAGCAGGTAACTAGTTCATGGAAAAAAAGATGCATTTTATACAGCTCACAGCATCCTTTTCCTTGTTCTTAGAACTCAGTCTGTCTATACTCAGCAAAAACAAGCATTCACAGAAGAGAAACACAATTACATGTGGGAATCTTTTCTTTCTTTGTCCTCTAGTACTCATGGTGGATGAGACGTCCCTCACTCCACTTCCTCATGCTGTGCAGGATTTTGTAGACCTGTGTCACCTCTCTCCTCCTTAATAAACAATTTTTCATGCTAGAGAATCAGTTTACCTCGTCATGTTCCAGGCACATTTTCTAGTTCCACTTCTACCCCCCTTTTTTCAATTGAGGTTGGGAAGTGCAGAACTGCGTACAGTATCTGGGATACAGGAATACTCTTGATGCATACTGAGAATGAACTGATAGCATAAATACTTTTGATGGTTTTGTTTCTTCACAATTTCTAACATTTTGTTTGCTCTTCTGATTGCAAATAAGAAACGTAGCATTGATATTTTCACAGAAACACCCAACTCCAAGATCTTGTTCCTAAGCAGTAACACCCAGCTAAGAGCCCACCATTTTTTGACATAGTGCATTTTTTCACTTACGCACATCACTACCCTTCTACATCCTATCACTCAGCGCTGACAGATTTCTCTGTAGCTTCTTGTAATTACTTTGCACCTTTATTAACCTGAGTAACTTCTTACTTCTTTTGTCCAGATCATTTGTAGATACACCGAAAGTCCCTTTACACATCCTCGTAAGACCCCCCTGATGACCTCTCTCCAACACAAAAGTGAGCAGTTATTCCTTCCCTCTGCACCTCACCCTCTAAGAAGATATTTATCCACAGGAGGACTTCTCCTACTCTGAGACCATTTAGTTTAAGAGCTTTTGACAACAAGGAAGCAAACTGTATGACGCTGCAGGTGGAATGGAGACAATTTTGCAAGAGCCCTGAGACGTGAAAAAAGTGATCTGTGTGTGGTACTTAAAGAAAGGCTCGGATTCGGTGAGAGAGCCCACTACGGCATTTACAGAACGTTTAACGTGTATTATATAGTAGGTACAGTAAGTATATAATAACAAATGTAGAGTAAACAGATTTCATCATGTGCTCTTAAGCTTCCCTTTCAGGTCTTAATACAGGTCTCTCCGAGGAATTTAATACTATATTAATGCCTGAACACAGGTCTCTCCAATTCCGCCTGATCTGACTCCACCGGCAGGGCCGAATCAGGCGCTGCAGACCCCCGGGGGCAGCAAGGCAAAGCGTGGCTACAGGTGACCAGGCTGCATTTCGCCCAGTGGAAATTTGAAGACATCTGAATTTCCATAGTGCTTTGGCTGCTCAATGTCCGAGGATAAAAATAATCATTAAAAAACAAGAAAAAACCAGCTCCGAAACAGCGTTCAGAACATTAACATCGCCCGTTCGTCAGCCCCTGCCTCGCCCCCGCTGCGCTGGGAGCCGCAGCAGCCCCGCGCCCCGCCCGCGGGCTCCCTCCGGCAGCGCAGCGGCTCCCGCCCGCTCTCCCGCGCCGCAAAGCTCTCGCCAGCGGCGGGCGGAAGGCGGAGGCCCGGGCGGCCCCGGCGGCGGGGGCCCCCCCGGGTCCCGGCCCGCTCCCTCACCGGCTCGGCCTGCGGCTCCGCCATGGCGTCCGCCCGCGCGAAGCTCCCCGTTGCCACGGTTACCGGCCGACCCGGAAGAGCTTCCGGCGGCGGGGGGAGGGGGAAGGGGGGCGAGAACCATAGAGGAGGCGCGCGCGTGACGGAAGTCAGTTGCCAAACCGGCACCTGCCGCGGCCGACGGGAAGATGGCGGCGGGCGCCCCGGGACCTCGCCCGCCCGCGCCCCCTGGCGGAGGGGGAGAGGGCGGCGCCGTGATGGCGGCGGCGCCCGGCTGCAGGAAATGGCGGCTCCGGGCTTTCCTCGGCGCGCTGCCGAGGGCCGCTGCTCGGGGCAGGCCGCTCCGCCCTAGGGGATCCCGCCTTGAGCGCGGGCCGCCCCCGGCGCGGCCCCGCGTCAACGAGGCTGGGCGCAGCGCTGGGGCAAGGGGCCTTCGGGCTGCCAGAGCGGCGTGCTAGGAAAAACACCAACGTAACTAATGAAATAATAAAATAAAAGTTTATTAGGAATGCTTTCTCTCCCTGTTCACCTTTAACACGGAACAGTCCAGCAGGTTACAATGAAATCGTCTAAAGAACAGTTACTTGCACAGCACAAGGGGGTCTCTACAAGACGACTTAAGGGCGGAGGAGGCTTCGGGTCGCTCCCCCTCGGATCGTGCCCCCACCCCGGCGCCGGGCAGCAGCAAGGAGCTCCGTGACGGCAGCGTCAGGGCTCTGCTTCTCTCTCGAAACACCAAGAACTTCCCAGGGTATGGTCGCACTAGAACATTTTAGGGCTATATGCATTGAAAGTTAAGTCACTACCTACAGAACATAACACCGGAGCATCAAGAGGCCCCAGCGGTCAGAGGGAGCCTTTTTTTTTCTTAACACTATATTTTACACTAGCTCAGTCCATTGTAAGACACAGAGACCCATTTAATCTTTTGAACGCTACCATCAAGCAACGAAAGCCACCAGCGCCTCCAGCTCGCAAGCGCATCCCCGCGGAAGAGCGGGGCCCGTCCACAGCCTGCCCCGCTCAGTTCAGCGGACCCTGCAGGAAGAACTGCGCCCCTTCCAGCTGGCGTTGCTGACGACAAAATCATTCCACACGCACAGAATTCCCGTGGGAGTAGCTAAAAGCTGGACTACAGGAACAGTGACAGATTGCTTCCTCAGAGCTAACTAGCAGAAGGTGGGTTTAATCATAATTATCTTAAGTAAGGTCTGTCAACAGCCATCAAGATTCAAGACAACACTGAGCACGATTCCTTTCATGATTAGCAGCCGGTTAGAGCCTGTCCTTCACATTCGGGGACACAATCAAAAGAACTCCCAACAAGTGGAATCCATCTTCCACCCCCCTGACCTGGCTAGCCACCGCGTTCGGATCAGATCAGATTTGAATTCGCATTTCACACTGCTCCAGAAAGCGTTTTGGCATCTGAAAGAGGCTTTGGATGGGGGAGTTTTGTGAGCAGCCTGGGGCAGCTCAGAGAAGCCACCCGCTGCAGGCCTGACCCCTTCCCAACACAACTACTGTGGGACAGCGGCATCCTAGCAGAGCAGAGCAGAGCAGAGCAGAGCAGGCGCACGCACGGCCCCGATCCATCCCACCCCTCGCCCTCCTGCGAGAGGGAAGCGCACAGCAACCCGTACACGTGCGGACACTCTCCAATGCATTTCCCAGGGGCAAATGAGCCACTGCGGGGGAAGCCAAGTGCAAAAGCAGATACCGAGGCACAAAACTACATTTCCAGAGGTGTCTGTATTCATCCGCCTGCTCCTCTGCAAATGCAAGTGAGCTGGAGTGACTCAGGTGCCAGCGGAAAGGAGCACGTCACGTTACAGACCTGCTTGTGATCGGCTTTTTCTAATTCACCCCTTTTCAGTTCATCCCCCTTTAACATTGGCAGAAAGCTTTTAGGACACTAGCCTGGCGAAAAATACCACAGAAGGAATTCCTATACAGGAGTAAATTTAATAAAACCACCACCAATTGTTTACTTTAACATAGCTCTTGTTACAGAAATCATAAAAATGGACTCGGCTAACTCATTAGTTCTTTCCCCTTTTAACTGAAAAAAAAATCCCCCACTGATTTCAATCTCTACTGCACTAGATGGAGTGTTAAATATTTGCCAGGACAGTATGCCCAATAATTGAGCCCATAACAAACACAAAGACAATTCCATCATCTTTCCTTTTCAACGTTACGACTTGTTATAATGCAAGTGAAACTTAACAGCAAGGTAGGTTCCATTCAACAGATGAAAGGGGGAGCGAGAGGAGATCCACAGCTGAAATCTTTCAATAGTCTTTTGAGAAGCAGTGCAAAATACCCATCCTTTTCCTGCCTCAGAATTAAAAAAAAAAAAAAAAAAGGAAAAAAAAAAAGCCTAAACACACACTTCCTATAGTTTCAGAGCGTGTGTCCTGCGTGCATGGGTGGGAACAGCTGAGTTCGACTGGGACAGGTAAAGCAGTATCAATCTGGGCAAAAAGGCAAAGCCTCCTGAATCCCAATGTACATTCACCACTAATGCAATGCACACTGCCTTAATGAGCATCAGGAGCTGAAAGAGAGGGGAGGGGTCCGCTGCCAGCAATGGATATGCACAAAACCACAGAGGCCATGGACATAAAGGAACTGCAGGAAGAGGAGGAACCCAACTTCTCTGGTAAGAGCCCTCAAAAAAAGTCACTACACCAGCACACGCTTCCCCCACCCCATCCCAGGGAAAAAAAAAAAAACAAAACAAAAAAGTAATCAAACAAAGAAAATGCACAGCAAATAGACATAATCTTGAAGATTTTTAAAGAATAAATATTTTTTGTAATTAAACATTATGCAAACACGTGCCACGCTTGCTCTTTGTCCATGCATATGCGCTATATACAACTTTGAAAAATACTGTGTTGTCCTCTTTTTGTTTTAAAAGTCATATACAAAGTTTTTTTTTCCTTGCTGTGTACCCCCCTCCTCCCCTCCCCAAGAATCATCTTTACATTGAGCCAATCGACATTCATTCCTGTACTTGGGTGGCAGAGAGGAGGAGGGGGGAGGGAGAGACATCCCCCCTTACCAAAGTACATCAAAATGGCTGGTTTGGACATGAAAAGCAGTGTCAAGAAACTGGTTTAAATTTCATCTGTACTACACACAGGAAAAGAAAGATAGAAAAGAAAAAGGAGTTGGCTTGGAGAATGAAGCTACGTTACAAGTTAAAGTTGGAGGGTTTTTTTTTTTTAGTGCGTCTGTCACACTCTTATTGGCCATCTAGAATACTGTTGTACAATGGTTTATCTACCTTTTTTATTACAATATAATTTACTTAAAGTTTCTGTTAACAAAACAGAATCCCGGTACTACAGACCAGCGGTGTAACAGGCGTAGTGCCTTGTGTGTGTATTTTGTTTTAATCGCATGAGCACTCTAGATGGTAAAGTTTTCAGAGTTCATTTTATGCGGGGCCAGTCTCAGTCCTCAATGTACTCCCACAGGTCCTTCTCGTAGCCTTCATGCACATGCTGCAACAAAACCCTTCGTCGACTCTCGCAGTATCTGCAGCAAAGGGGACAGCACAGAAAAGATGGGTTAGCAAGCACAGCTTATTCTGCCCATCAAGAAACACAAACCATAATTACGCCTCACTTCAAAAAGCAAGATCCTCTGGGAAGGACTTTGCATGTGTAGCCAGTTAACAGCACTAATTAAAGACTTCAGTTACACCAGTCACTAAGTTGAAGTCCCTGGCTGAAAAAAACATCATGCAAAACTAGAGTTTCCCATGCAAAAAGATCCCCCAAAGCCCTAAGAGCTGAGGAGTCATTTCCACTAATAAAAAAGGAGAAATAGCAGCTGCAATTTGTAAAAAGCCAGAGCACAGGTTAGGGGTGACACCCAAAATAGGAAGAAGGCCTCACCGTGTGCCAGTGCCGAGCCATGTCAAAGCAAGAAAATTCCAGCAGCTACCCGGGCAGAACCTCAGGGCTGCTGACCCAGTCTGAACCTCCTCCAAAATCCCAGTGGAGGTGGAGGCAGTCAAGCACTGACAGCTGGAAACAGAAAGGCCACTGGCCCAGCTGGAGGTCAAATTTTATCTCACGCAGCAACGCTGTGCCTCTGAGAAGGATGCTATGCCCTGTAGGGTATTCCCATCTACACTCCTCTGAACAGACAAAACTGCAAATAAAACTGATCCCAGAGTTAGGCACAGTCCTACCAGGATCAATGATACTGAGGAAAAGTGACATATCAAAAGCTGCCATGTTCATTTCAGGTGCGTTAGCCAACTAAAACGATAAAAGCAGAGAAATGTTTAAAGTATTCAGGTTCCAAAAGCAAATTATAAATAAGTAGCAGACATTTCTGGATTAAACCCCTTCCAGCAGTGATGCCAAATTCAACATCTTCTTTAGACACACAGGAGACAACATATCTCATCAGCTGCTCCCGAGGCCCCAGGTGCAGGCGCGCAGCTGGTTCGGCAGCGCACAGACAGCACCCTATCACTAGGGCTGCAAGCTGAACCCCTCCAGCTCGGAGCGACATGCTGTAGCACGAGAAACCAGAACTGAGGAGCCAACTGCCAAGTTACCGGGTCCTCCTGGGAGGACGGCTCAGTCTCCGGGCACGCGGATCTGCCGGGGTGGCAGCCGAGGGGCTCTCGCGGCTGGGAACCCTGCCTTCTCAGCCGCACACGCCTCCTTTCACTAAAGCCAGGTGCACAGCAAGGGCACAGGAGGAACGTCCGAGCGCACTGCAGGAGACCCGGACAGAAAGCTATCCTTGATCACGACCCATTAACATGTAGGCATGCGTGTGAAAAGTGTATCGTGGCAGCCTGAACTCAGAAGTGTCTCACTTTAAGTTGCATTCCTAATACTGCTAACATTCAGCATCTGATCAGATTGACTGCTTTATCTGAATAAAACCATTCTGGCTCTTCTCATCGCTATCAGCTGTTGCAACATAAATCATCGTACACAAAGTCCCATTGATTTTATGAAGCACGTGATAGGGAACATGCACAGTAACAGCTTTCCCAAACTTCAGTTGTTTGCTGTTAGTGGAGGTTTAATCCTGTTTTCCAGAAATGTCATGAACTTCACAGGCTAAGAGATCAAAAGAGCTGAAACCATATTAGCTAGGTGGTCAGTTGCTGCAACATTCTGAAGTTCTTTAAAACCCATCTGCCCACCTTGAAAACATCCTTGGTCCCAGTCCCGCACATGAAGAGCGCTCCGCAGGATATGATTAAGACATGACTAAACTCGTTAATTAGGGACCTGCGCAGGCTTGACAGATGCATACTTTCTTCCCAGAAACATGCAGGCAAGTTTGGGTACTATGTCTCAGGCAGTTCAGGCCATATTAGGTGTTCATTTGTTCTCGATAGTTGTTACCACCCCTACAACAATGTCCAACTTCACAGGACTCCAGCAAACAGCAACATGAGCCGAGATCCCAACTTCATGGTAGTCTAAAAGTCACAAACTGTCTCAAAAGAGAAGGGCCAATAAAGCTGTCCAGTCCTAGCCATAGGCCCACCGCAGGTAGCGACTACTTCCACACCTCAGAGAATCCCTTAGCCACTAAAGCTCATTCTACTTTGACAGTGGGCTTTTTTTTTTCTTTTTCCCCTAAGTTAGGCATAACAAATTAGTGACTCTGGCAAAATGCCTCAAAAATGCAACCCATAATCCTGTGACTCATCCATGTTTACAGCTTTGTATTTTTCCACTGTGCAGAAGTGATTTCCTGGGACTGGAAGATACATGTGTGGTGTGTGTGTGTCACCTGGGCCCCAGTTCTTCAGTTCTCTTCCACAGTCCAGAGCAGGTTGCTCTTTTTCTTTGGTACAGCTCCTATCCTATACCCACATTTGCTCAGGGGACATACTGGACAAATGGACCCAACACACACTGCACTGTTGAAAGAAAACAGCTGATCACTGTCTTCAGCAGGTCAAAATTGTCAGTTGGGAACAACAAAGTTGCTCCTTGTTCTCTTCTCTTTGGTCCTGGCTGCTCCCAGGGGCTCCTTTTGTGTAGGAAGGGCAGTGACCAGAAGCAATGGCTCTTCACACACAAGCCTTTTCCATTACAGGCTTGAATCTTCTGGCTATTGCTCAGCAGAGCAGATGCAAGGCAGAGGTAGGAGCCTCCCCCGGAGGCTATCACCTCTCCAAGGGTAGGTCTCAGTCAGGCCATGGAACAGTGCTGCCAGCATCTCCATGAGGGCTTCACTGCTCATGATTTCAGGGGCTGGCACGCAGCACTACTGCTGCTCTCAGATGCCCAGGGACTGGCTGCTGATCACAGCGTATGGCAGAAGGCCAACAGTAAACAGCTTCCCAGAGACATGACTCCAGAGAAATCTATAACCTGGCAAGCACACGCCAGTACTAATCGCATGGGATGGCAAATACAGGTGCTAGAACAGCTTTGAGATAGATGATTCAGAAACAAACCTGTACTTATCCTGTACTTTCTGCTTTATGTCTTGCAGCGAATCTTGGGATATATCTCGCTCAAGGTACCCAGAAAGCACCTCTGTAGCATTCTCTAAGTCTGCTTGGTTATTCTGTAAAGACAAAAGAGCACCAGTTGGTTTGTGCGTTCCTTTTTTCTTTTTGGAAGAGACTTTTCTACAATCCAAATGAAAACTAATACTGAAATAAAAAGCAGGATGAGAGCTAAAATCTCATTTACTTACTCAAGTAACACTCATGTAACCTGTTCTGAGCATCAGAGCTGAAAAAGCAGAAATCTCTTCATTTGATTAGAAGAGAACCGAACCTGCATATCTACCTTAAAGTTGACTGTATGTCTTCCTTGATCTGCAGCACCCTAGCAAGCCTACACAAACCTTTTCCCTTCTATTTGTTGAGTGTGGTACAAGCCAATTTGTCTTCCATTCTTTTCCTTGTCTATTTAATTTTTCCCAGCATTAGCAAAGACTTTCCTAACTCCTGGTGCATGCACACCAGCATCAGAGCACAGTTTTGATCATCGCTCAGTAGTTCTGTGCACCATTTGCTGAGCACGTAGCATAGAAGCATTTGGCTTGGGTTCTGCACAAACACTGGTGAAGGATGGTTTTAATCATAAATAGCCAATACAATTTCACCTGTAAAACAGATTGGACTTCCATGTTTAGACCTTCAAGTGCAACTTGACTGATAGTAATTCTGGGTGGGAGGAGGGGAAGCAACACCAGGGAAAGACAAAAATGCCAGATTAGAGCTTTAAGGCACTCTTCACCAGTTCAAGCCATCAACCTTGATCCCCCTTCTTGTTCCGCAATGCACCAGCTTTTAATTCTACTTTCTCCTTCTCCAAAAGGGAAGGCTGCACAATACACAAGAGGGCCTCTAACTTTTACACAACAGAATACCAAGACCAACCCACTTCTGTACAGTTCTGGGACAACAGCTTCTCCAAGCATTAAATCTCTATTTCACTGTTAACTTTGTAATTTCAGTTCCTGAAAAGCATGTTTTCTCCTACCTCAAAGATAATGGACTGATTATTCTTTTTGAGGTAGAAGGCAAAGACGTAAGTGTACATGAGTGTGGCACGACACTGGCAGAGGACGTCGACTGCTTTCTTCAGGAACTGCACCTCGATCCACGACATGTTGTGCTGCTGCATCTCCTCCATCTTCTGCTTCACCTGAGCATAGAGCTTGTGCTCGAAGCGCAGGCTCTGCATGTGGTTCATATAGCGGTTGCAGTAGAACAGGTACCTCTGCAGGGCTGCTCTGGATCGCTGTGTTAATTCCCATTAGGGGAAAAAGAGAACAAATAGTTAAAACAAAGTAATGACTGCAAGAGAAGTAAACCCTTCACAAGGCTCTTCCTGACCCTGAGAATGGGCTTCCTCTCCAGCTTGTTTCCTCTCCTCTCACACTGGCCAGATTCAGATGGCGCCACTTTGCACAGCACTGTTAACCCTGACATCGTGCAGAGACGAGAGGCCAGATCTGCTGCTGCTCGCTACCATGCGGGGAACTTCCTAGCACAGCTAAGCCATTCTCATTCCCAGCCTTGAGAATAAGTAGAATCACACTACTGAAGTCCGCTCAGTTTTATTTTCAGCCTCCCATCCCCAATTACAGGACATAAATGCTTCCAGTGTGGTGACAAACAGTTAAAAGCAGATTTTGCTTTTCTCAGTTAATAAGGAATTCTAAGTAAAAAATGATGCTGCTTGCATTAGAGGGCAACCCCAGGTTGCCTAGGCCACGCTGATTAGAGAGCAGGGGAAAGATGCCGTATGTTAAGTAGTACAAGAGAATCAAGATGACTCAGTACACAGCCCTTAATCCTACTTTCTTTTCACTAATAGATCAGCTGAAAAAATGACAACATGTGCATGGTTAAACTTGTACAGCATGAATGTACAAAAACATCAATCCAAGTCACACCTAGCTGCAGGAGGAGGGGTTGCTGGAAACGTTTTAGGTTTTGGCTGTCCCAGCACTTTGACAAAGATGCAGGAAATGGATTTCTGCAAGCTGCAGCACACAGCATGCAATCCCTCCCCGTTATAAGGATCTTGCCTGTGCTATCCATACTCACAGAACAGTTCAATGCAGCTGCAACTTCACCCACAATTTCTGCTTGTGTCAGACTTCCGAGAATAGTTATTAGAACAACTGACACTACTGTATTTACAGCCAGAAAATATGTTGTGCTTAAAAGCACCTCAGGATTAGAGCTTTGCAGTAAAGAGTATTTTACAAGAGATGTCAGGGTTGTTGCCTCAGACTCACAGCATTACGATGACTTCATGTGAAGAGCTGTTATAACATAGGCAAGACAGCACGACAGATAAGAACTCAGTTAATGTGTTCTTTAAACCGGGTTAAAGTGACTTTGAACATTTCCTCTGGCACAAAGCAAGAGTCCAAAACTGCTGTAGAACTTAACTGCCTTTTGGATTTGTGCCCAAATCTAGGAAGTTCTCCAGGGCTGGTTTCTAGGCTTATGGAAAATCTGAAAATATGCCACAGGACTGGTGATCTCCCTTAACCACCAAAGGTTATGGACTCACCTCCTGTGCATCCCTTGCTGCCTTTGCATCATCCTCGTTGTAGCGATTACAGTTGTACCTATAACGGGGATAGCAAATCCACAGGTTTTAGTGCAAACAGGTGCTGTGTGCATTACTACTTCCTAGCCTTCCAGCAAGGCATAGTCCCAAACTCACCAGGCAGATCCATGGGGCTCCCAGGGGCCCAGGCACACCCAGCAGAACTCAGCTTTGCAGTTCTGGTTCCGACAGACCATGTGATTGCAGCCCCCATCCTTCTCGATGGTCACGTGGCATTTTGGGCATTCCTGGTAAGAGTGGATGAATTACGGTTAACAGGGAGAGTAAGACATGATTTAAAGGGAAGAGCTGGACACACAACCATCTTATAAACTTAGAAGGGTTCCTACAGCAGTAAGAAATTGCATATCGAGTGAAAGGCATGATTTACTTTGTCCCTTTGATTAAGATTCTCTTCCAAGTCAGACCTTAAAATACTTCCAAACTCAGAACAGCTGAGTAGCATAAAAAACAAAATAAAACAAAAAAACCCACTCCAAGGAATAACTCATTTTATGTATGTAACTGTACATTCCTAGTGATACACTGGATGGAAGATTTTATGACCTTCTCCAAAATTACAGTAGTACTGATGGTCCATAATTGCCCAGGGGAAGGCATCTGGCTTTCTTCACAGTCAAGTGTTTGGTCCATTTCAGCACAAACTTAAGAAAGCATAACGGTGTGCTGATATCACGCTGTTATCAGAGACACCTGCAGTTGTAAAACGTAATCCAAAAACTATCTGAAAACTCACAACAAAAGTTTATTGTGCTTCAAAGAAGCTTCTGTCAACTAAAGAGACACTTCTCCCGGGACATTTCCACATTTGCTGTCAGCCTCCTCTTTTCCTCTTCATGTGACACCTCACTAAAGACTCTTCTATGAGAGCCCACGTGGGGCTTCCTTTTTTAGGTACAAAATCTTTGCCGAGCGTTCGGATATCAAAGAGCAGCACTGCTCACAGGAACTATTCTCCAAAGATCTTCCTAACACCACTATTATTCTCACAGACCTGCAGCATGGGTGATTTCATACGATATTCAGCTGTCTACCCCATGCAGAACATCAAAAACTTGCGTATTCCCCTAGCACCCCAATAAGCACACAAAGCTGACACTGCAAAAATAGCCTAAGCTGGCTCTACCGGCAATGAAAGCAAGTCCAACACCCTTCTACCACTTGTTCCTGTCCCTGGGGCACTCTTCTTGCGCCAACGACCCAAAGCACAGCTGCACCAAACCTGGGTCAAAGAACTCATCAAGGTTAAATGAACCAACAAGCACATAAAATGCATTTTAGCCCAGATCAGTTCAGCTCACCACATAGTCACACCAGTACTTCTGCCAACACAAGGCAGGGACAAGCAGAGCACCTTCCAAAAGCTCATTCAAACGTGAAGTTTTTGCAAAAACCATGGTTTTATCTATAAGGTGATACTCAACACAAGTCAAAGGACTCGTAGAATTCAGTAATCCTCCCTTGTAAAGCCAGCTGCAGCTCTTGTGCCAGAAGAATACAAAATACCCCACCTCCAATTAAGAGCACACCTTTTCCTTTTACTTCGCAGAGGAAAAAAGAGTACAGTACCTATCCCAGCACAGTTCTCCATCCCAGCATTCAAAACACACATACACCCACTGAAGAAAGAAACCAACATGCTCTACCAGCATACAACTACTGCTTTTATAACCTAGCACACACTACTACATCTACTCCAAGTGCCCCAGGTATCATCATAAGATACGTTTTCATATAAGTTTTAGTATTCGTACTGTAAAAAAGTTGTAGAATTTGCACGCCAAGAAATATTCAGAAATAGCTCAGGAGGTGCCAAAGACCAGTGTGGTCTCCAGATGCCAGACACAGCCTTTCTCACTGGGAGTAAGGTGGGAGGTTTGCAGTGAGGCAAAGCAGGTTATGAGGGAAGTGATGGGGGGAAGAAGTTAACATGAAAAATCGTGGCCTCTTTTTGGCCAAATGTTAAAAAAAAAAAAAAAAAAAAAAAAAAAAAAAAAAAGTTCTTTCAGTTACTTTTGCTTCCTGGCAACTGCAAATTTGCAAACCTGAACTAATGAAAACCAAGTCTCACTGCAGGCACCTGAGCTGACTTTGAAGCCAGCCTTGCTTTGAGCCAGGGGGCTGAACAAGAGGACACCCAGGGGTCCCTCCCAACCCAAACCATTTCACAGTTCACCCTAGCTACAGCCAAGAGGTCCACTTCAGTACCAGCTTCATTCGTTTCTCTTCGAAGACTTGCTTTGCTCCTGAAGAAGGCAGCTTAAGGACTGGGCAGAAACAAGTGACATCCTACAAAACCAGCTAGGTTTTCCTGAGCAAGGGTCTAGTGCTTCCTTTCAAAGGAGCTGGTACACTCACTGCACGGGTCTGGAGAGCACTGCCCTCCAGCATTCCCTCCTAGCTATTCAGCCAGCCCATGGCAGCGCTCCCATCCTACCTACCTGTCGCAAGCGGACACTCCCTGGGGCTCGTCTTGAGTAAGAGGGCCAAAGCTCAATTTCTAACCAGAAAACTAGGTTAGTCTTGGAAATACAATTCCCCAGAACTGCAAGCAAAACTACTGCAGCAGTCTGATGACTGTTTCTTTCTGCAGTCACCGCTCTCCTCCTGTCCTCGTGCTTTGCTAGTACACTGCATGCTAGCTGGCTGGTTATTCCTTCTGGTTCAGGGCTTCGGGGCTAGATTGGTTACTCTGACCAGTTCTTCAGGCAGCAGGCAAGCACACAAACAGGCAGATTCAGCCTGCTCTGCTTTCCTCCCCATTACACAGTTTGTCCAGCTACAAATGGAGTAAATGAAACAGAGTAGCTCCTCCCTTGAAGGCCACTCAAGGACACCATCAGTCAGAGACAATAGCAAGACTCCTGCTGTGTTCTCCACAGGATGGTTATCTAGCTAGGTAAAGTTGTTCCCAAATAGTCTATCTAGTTTTGTGACCTTTGGAGTTAAAAAACGCTCTCTCCTTCCAATGCTGTGCCCAGTACAACAACTCTTTTCCCATGCAGCCCTCCCCTCTTTCTCAGTACAGTAGAAAAACATCAAGATTTAAATTTATCACATCAATACCCTTCACGACTGTGTGGGCAGATCACAGTTTGGTTAGCTCATCAGCTAGGATGTATTTTCCATGCAAGAGTGTCACTGCATCCCTTTCACGCACTATGTTACAGCTCTCCTGTCACTCAAATACTGATCCTGGGGAAAACAGTCATGAATGGTTTTTCAAGAGAAGATGGTGGTAGCAGAGTCATGCAGCTTCTTTAAAACACGTCTCATCTGACGAAGACACAGCTAAATCAAAACCAGCTGGAGTGATCACGCCTGCTCCGGAAAAATCCCACAACTGGAATAACGGAGAAACAGTGCCCAGACAACCTGCCAACCTGGAGAGGCACAGCAGGACACTTCCATGCTGCTTGTGGGCCCACCATCATCTGCAGCTGCGTTCAATTATGAGCGCTGAAATTCTGCCGTCGCGTATTTAAGGACAAAACTAAGCTCTTCAGTGTCTCAGTACTGAATGATGATTACGGCTTCTAGGCAGCACTAGGATGCAAACTGCAACAGAAAGACCCTAATTACAGCCCTTGCATTAAAGGGAATGCCGTTCTTTTAAAGTTTCCATACTCTTCCAAGCAAGGCACAAGGCAGGCAGATTACTCAGTAAGCTATAAGATCCACAAAGTTGTGTAAAAGTATCTAAGTCAAGTATTGCTAAAGACTAAGAAAAAGCCATGAGAAGAACATTAAAGAAATGCTGAATAATAGCGGGGGGGGGGGGAAGAAAAGTAGCAACTATTCAAATACTAACGCAATAAGTAGGAGGGATTTACAGATTAAGGAGGATAGGGAAGAAAGGTTTTATTGAGAATTATGGCCATGCAAACAACATAACAGCCAGCAAATCAAATTACTAAATGAGTAGATTATTCTGTACATTATCCATCAGGCCACGATGCAGAAGTGACCTCATTAACATCATTCCACTCCAAACAAATCACTGTTGTGCTTACGCCCTGCACTTTGAAACAAAAGCCCAGGCAAACCTAGCAAAAGAGAACAATCCCTATTCTGTCATGAAAGGCTGGGCGTACACAAAACACCTTAAACCTCAGCTGCCGTTCTACGAATAGAAGGATAAAACAGAAACACTTTTGTGTTTCAGGGCAGGTGAAACAGCTTAGTCCTCTCCGGGACTCCCAGAGACGGCTGGTGCACACCAGCACAGCAGCTGTACTCGCGGTGATGCCTTCACCTATACCCTGCCCTAAAAAGGGAATCCTCGAATACCGCAGGGAATACTTGATGCGTTTCAACCAGACCTGAAACTGCTGAACTCAGCTACAGTTGCTGCAAAATAACCTACAGTGACAACACCGAGAATCACTGAGCAAAACAGGAGGGACCGCAGTTCTTCGTCTCGGAAAGACGCCGTTCGCGGCTCCGGTCCTGAACTGCAAGGGTGAGAAACGAAAGAGCAAAGCCGAGTGCTGCAGAATCTACCGGGCTGCCAGAATCTACCTGCATTTGAACAGATGTAATGCCTTCGGAGAGTACAGAGGGAATACATGTTCAGACATTTTAAAAAGCAACCTGAAAACTGGGTTCATGCCATTCCATCTTGCTTTAAGGGGCATAATGTCCAATAGCATTTTTTTGGAGGAGGAGGAGGAGGAGGAAGAAAATCAGGTATTCAAGCCCTCTCTAGCCTGGAAAATAATGAGATGGTGACTTGCCAGAGCCAAAAAATGGTGAAGTAGGGGGAATTTTAGTATCATACGAGCAACTTTCATTAACATCAATTTAACTTCAACAAAAAACACTGCCTTGGGTGAAGACCAGCACAGTTAAGGCACAGTCCCCTATCCCTTTTCTTCTTTCTTTAGAAGACAGACACAGAAGGATTAACATTGTTGAAACTCAGGTTTGAAACTTTTTTTTCCATATTCCTCTCCTTCTAGGCAGCCCTGATACACCTTAGGAAAACCAAAAATAAATGCACAAATCCAAGTTTTCTGGTTCTGAGGGTTTGGGTTCCCCCTACCCAAATCCTCTGGAAGTCCACTTAACAGAAGTGACAGATGCCTGTGGTTTCTTTATTCACAAAGCCACATGAAGCTGCCAACACCAGAAACCTGCCCAGTTGATTTCAAGAAGAAAAGAACAAGTTACAAGCCAAGAATGTACAACAAATCGAGAAAGAAAGCAGCATGCAAAACCCTGAACTGTTCAACTCTTCCCTAGAAGACGGAGGATTAAAGCCTTGATGCAGAACTTGTATTGGCTTATCCCAAATTTAGACCAATTTAGTCAAGCTGAATTCACATATTCAGAAGTAGCTTATTTTGGGTCAAAGACCATCTACTCCACTGCCTGCTCCAGAAATTGTTTTGTACAAGCAGTAAAAGAAATCTAGCACAGTGATCTCCCAAGTGCAAGTAAACAAACCCAAAATAATATATATATTTTTAAATACAGGAGAGCACAAAGTAACTACTCAAATCTCAATGTTTTATTCAGATTGCTCGACATAATTACTCAAAAAACGTACCATGTCACTCCAGTTTGTGAGCAGAAACCAATTCAGATGGGTTTCACTTTTTTATTCTCTCATACAGCAATTGCCTCATTTTCCTTTCCTATGCTGTCTCAGGGCAAGCTGGAACAAATTTACCTCACATTCTCCTGTTGCAAAGGATTACCAAGATTTCAAGCATACATTCCAGGAAGACCGGTATTTTTCTCTTACGGCTTGACCCTGGTAAGAGAGGAAGTCTTCTTCCCTGAACACAGGCCCCGTGGGACAAGACCGCAGCTCAGCGTCGCACTCGGAGGGCTGGAGAAAGCACTCTGCAGAAGCTAAAACCTGCTGGAAACGCCAGCAGCTACGGAAACACGGCAGCAGCGACAACTGAATTACTTGGGGAAAAAAAAAAGGGGTGGGGGAGCCTTTTCCACTGCAAATGGGGATTTGAAGTCTGACGGGATTCAGTTCCCTTCTAGGCTGTTTTGGATCAATTAATCCAATGCAGTTTTAGGGCTCTGGCTTGCATGCACTGAAGCCAACAGCCGTGGAGGCAAACGCCTGTCCTCCCCAAACGCGACGGACCTGCTTTCCTGCTGGAAGCACTGCAGAGACAGAAAGAGGAAGGACAGACATGCCTGCACCTCGACGGTGCGATTCGCTGCCCAGTGCATTGCTACAACCTCGGGCTACAGCAGGAAAGGATTTTTTTTTTCCCCCTCCCCCTGCCCCGAGCTGTACAAATATTTGGTTCCCTTCTGAACAGCGGTCGAACCGTGTCACCGTCAGCTAGGCGCTTGGATTTCTCCGAGCGTTTGGCCAGCGGCCAGCAGGCAGTTCAGGCAGGAAAAGGTGGCGGCTGGCAGCCCTGCAGCGCTGGGCCGGTCTGCTTCTCCGGAGGCTGCGAAGCTCCGATTACACATGTTCCAACAGCCAGCGCCGCTCGCACTTCATCGTTACAGCAGTGTGAAATTACCATCTTCCACATCTTTGCTGCCCACGAGAAGGCAGAGATCATTAGAGGGGTGGGTTACATTTCCTGCCAACTTTCCCCTCCATCAAATCTAGCATCAGTTCTGAGAGGGAGAAGAATTGCAATATTGTCCTTTAGTTAATTCAATTGATACGGGTATCGTAAGACTCCATGACAGTCGGCTTGCTCAGATGTCCGGTGTGATTACCCTGCCCTTTTCCCCCCTCCCCTCTTCTACTGCTTTTGTACAGTCTGGGCTCCAAAGTATTTTCTTGCTGTAGGAATGTCTCACACGGCATTAGAATGAGAGGAAGTAGCTTAGACAGGGACGTTCAAGGACAACAACTCTTGCTCCTGCTAACACGGGACTACAGGAACTAACAGATTAACTGGGCTGATGCCAGCATGGCTACGCCATGCTCTCGGCTTCCCCACCCCACCATCCTCAGGATGGGTGTTTCCCACAAAGTCTTCTTGCTCCTGTCATTGAATCCGATTTCTGAGAGTCTGGGTTGCGCTTTAAACAGCAGCCCAAGCACTAGCATGGCTCCTCGCTGACCAATTCCAGAGCCGGTTAAAAACAGGGTGACCACCTTGACAAGAGCAGCTCCCTCCACGCTTAAAGCTTTGCGCAAGCAAGCTGCCAAACCCCCCCCCCCCATCTCCTTGTCTGAAAAGAGACAGGTCATTTACTGTTTCCAGCAGTCAGCATTACTGGCATGTTACCCATGTTTGAGCTATATTAACACATGGGTACATCCTTTTAACAAGCACAGAATCCAGTAAGGGAAAGCCAGATATCTAAACAGATCAAAACCCAGCAAGCCCAGGGCTCCCCACCAGAAGGATGGGCAAAACTAATCTTGCACTCTCAGGTAAAGAGCTCAGACCCTGGTCTCTATTGCCACATGCCAACGTAGGGGCGAGTAGAAGATGGAAAGCCCCAAGGCCATCACCGATATCCTCCTTGAGGGGCGGCAGCACCTCGTGGCTGCCTTGGGCAGTGGCACAGGCCAAAGAGGCAGTAGGGCTGTGGCATTTTTGATACTCCAAATAATTGCTACTCTAGGCTGAAAGCTGCTTCACATGTGCCTGCATCCAGCCGTTCCAAACTACTCAGCTACTCTTCTTCAGGTTTACTATAGGCAATATCTGAAGAGCAAGAAAGCTTTGAACAAATTTGGTTCCGTTCTTGAGCTTCAACACATCTTTGAACCGACCTACCTCAGAAAAGGCCAAGTTAATTTTATCAGGCAACGTTCAGCTTCGGAGGAGAGGTCACACAAGTCTCAGTCCGTGGAGCAGGAAGAAGCAACCGAGACGACACAATTTCGGCGTGCTTTTAACCGTGCATTTCAGTGCAATGGGTGTTTCTGCTTTCACCGTAATGCAACATTCCAGGTCAACAAAAAACACGCAGCGAGCCCCAGAAAGCAGCAGCTCGGCAGCAAACAATGCCATTAACTACTTACACAACAGAGCGAAGAAAACAAAGCGGCCGTTTCCTCGCACCCTCCCCACCTTCTTCCACCCTCTTGGCAGGGCAGTCGGGAGGCCCAGGTCCACTCCTTGCCCTCAGCCTTCCCATGGCATCTGCTTGCTTTGTTTTCTTGCCACTGTGCCAACCTTTGTTTTTATTCTTCCCCAGTTGAGCAAACACAGAAGTTTGCTGAAGTTTCATGCAAAGTTGGGCTAGCTGGAACCAAGACATTTGCATAATAAAATCTTAACAGCTGTTCTGCCAGGCTCGATCTGGAATCCTGCCCAGCGGAAATGAACGCCTCCTAAAAAGGCGAGCCCAGGGGATTTAACGGCAGATGTAAATTATCACAGCCAAATCGAGCCACGGGGGCTGTTAACATGTTTCACACGCTTGGAGTCAAGCACAGATTTGCTTAGGAAAGCCATCAGCACCAGGCAGGAGGCCCCAAGACTCAAAACTTGAGCTTCCACTGGGTCTCCCATTAACTCTTTCTTATCAAAACAAACTCCACTTCACCTGAAGAACCCCATCTGATTCTAGGCAGTAGTGGCTGTTTCCACTTTAAACAAGAGTATTTCAGTCTACTGTAGATTTTTTTTATACTTGCTGTTAACTAATGACATGCAAAAGAAAAAAAAAGTAATCCTAGTGCCAAGGAATTAGGCTGCCGCTCTTCTTTTCATCTGTTGTCTATATAAAATATGAGAAAAACCCTCACCTTTGTGTTTGCTGCAATCCAATTAGAAGTTTCACTGTCATCATCACACTTCTTAATCCATTTCTTTAACCACTGTTGGGGGAGAAAAAAAATGAAGAGAAGAGTTGCTTTTAAATAGAGGAACTTCATGGGTTTCCAAAATAGTTGCTTTTACATTAAGGTAACATTAAGGAACCCACAACCGCATGCAAGCTGAATGCTGCCACAGTGAGATGGGATGATCTCTAATTCACAAAGCTTCTTATGATAAATAAAAATCTGTGTCTACAGACACATGCCAGAAGAGTATATAGGATCAGAATTCTTCGCAGTTACCACTATTCCTAAATCCTATCTTTTAGGAATTATTTGGCCGGGGGGGGGGACATAGGGGAGAGTGGGTTGGGGAAGAGACCAGCTTAATTTAGTTACAGATATTTCCTGTAGCACCATCCTGATCTAGTTAGCGGGACCACTCAGCACAAACACTTCAGCAGTAAAAGCGAAAATTGGCCAAAATTGCAGTCGGACTCTCTGTGCTGGCTAGCTTTTACATCAAGCCATATCATAAACTTTTCCTTAGGTTTGTAATGTCTCAAATTTTGCATGTAAGTTGCATGAAGACTATTTCCACATCCGAAGAATTAAGCTATCACTTTTTAAAAGGTGAAACCGTTAATCCAAAACGTGAAGAAAAGAGGAAAAGGAAAAACAAACAAAAACTACTCTAAGGAAATGCTAAACAGAAAGAATTGACTAAACTATGTCATAAGACTTCTCCAAAGTCCTAAGCACGGCACAGGAAAGGGAGGCTGGGGGGGGGGGGGGAAATGCACCAGCAAGAAAAATTTCCATTAATCTAAATCTTCGCAAGACTAATTCCATTTATATTGCACATTCTCAGACTCTGGCCATTTGAGACGCTCTCAAGCTATTTGAAAATGCCCACTCAGGCCCACACTCTCCACCTTACAGTTTTTTCTAGAGGAAACATGGCAACATCAAATGGATGCAAGCTGCAAAAGCAAAAGATTGCTTGCACCTGTTCGATAATAAACTAACTACATTGTTATGGAAACACTAACAAAACCATGCAAAACCCTTGCTGAGGTTTCCCTTCCCCCTCTCCAGGGAGGTCTCTTTTTGTGTGTTCATCACTAGGAATGCAGACTGCTCTGTCCTCAAGGCATGAAACACGTCTGCCTGAGCTCTGTGCAGGGTCTAGAGCAGAGAATCCCAGGCCACAGCTTCCGATACTTCCATGAAAAAAATGGCCCAGCTCAGCTTCAGAAATTGCTGCAAGGCAGCAGCTCCCAGAACCAGGTCCAGATTCATTACTTTAGCACTACAAATCGCAAGCCTGCTGAAGCACTGAACTCCTACAGAAACACAGTAACACTCTTTCAAGTGAAGCACTCATTTCTGAAGCCACCGATTCTTCTGCTTCTTCAGGTCACAGCTGTAACAGACTCCTCCTCCAAACATTTCCCAACACATCCGAGTTGCTGGGTCCTTATGAAGGCAGACTTCGGGGTCAACCACTGAAGGCATCCAGTACAATTTAGCTGCTTCTCCTCATGCTATGATCTAAATAGGTGAACCATTATCGCTCTTGATGTGAGCAGAAAGCTTGTGATGCATTGCTAGGTATCTTGCACATAGCTTGACTTTATACTTTTGAAAGTAATATATTTAGATAAGAACTTAGACGTGCTCACCTTGCATTTAACAGGATCATGCCAATTTTCACCGCAATTAAAGCTGTAAGTGAAAGAACGGAGAACTTAGTCATTAAGGTAGACAACTGTACTTTAAGTTAACAGCATGGAGGTTTTCATCTATTTTTTTCTACTAGAGTACAGCCAGTCCTAACTATACATCTAAAGTCACTTTGACTCTCTACAGTGCTTTCAAGAATTCAAGAAGTGTGTCGAGAACCTCACTTAATCTGAAACCATCAGTTCAGTTGCAGGCTCTCAGTCAAAGGCCAGGCCTGCCTCTATGTCAGATGAGGCCCTGAGACACAGAGAAGGCAACAGCTACGCAGTGATGGCCTTCCCAACCAGCTGCTCCTAATTCTGGTTCACCATTTTCAAGTGAAACACCAGTATTTATGAATACATTTTCTAAGCCTAGATACTATTTCACATATCACTGACAAAACACTCAAGAAAATGCAACAACTAAGACAGTGCCTTGCACAGGTTTTGTTGGCTGAAAATGAGTTCAAACATTTCTTTAAAAGAACTTATCAGCTGACAAAAGTAATCCCAGGAGTTTTCTCCCCATTTATAATTGTTCTCACTGGGGGCAATAATGCATGCGAAGGGCTCGTTTTGCACATTCAGGGAGACAGAGAAGTATGTGTGCAGCTGAAGGACCCAAAAGATTTATTACCTTCTTATAAAGGCCACTCCACCCTCATGCTTCCTCACCATCTAACACAATATCCCCATATAAACTTATAAAAAATGCATACTAATATGCATTCAAAGAGTTAAGTGAAAAGCAACACCAAATTCTTTCACTTGATTGGTCTTACCAAAACTGACGTCCACATTTGCAGCGAACGGGCTTAGCATCAGGATATTGGACTTTAACAACATGGTGGCAGTCTGGGGCAGGACACCACTTTAACAGTCGATTACACTAGGAAATAAAGCAAGAGAAACCATAATGGCAAAAAGATGCTGCACAAGGAGTTTAATCCTTCACTCTTTTTCATCCTTTTAACTATGATCTTCGATTAAACTTCTTCCTGTCTTACCAGTCCACTGTACCAAAAGCGCTGTCTCCTTATTCCAAGCATTTACTTTCTTGGTTAGAGCATGGTGCTAATAACGCCAAGGTCGTGGGTTCAATCCCTGTTACGGGCCACTCATTTGAGGCTTGGACTAGATGATCTCCAAAGGTCCCTTCCAACCTTACCAATTCTACAATATGACTTACTTTCTTACTGCTTCAGGAAAGCACGAATAACATAGTCAACTCTTCAATGTCAAATGGTCTCCTCCAAGAATAAGGAGGAGGAGTATGAACACTTCTGATGACCTTGTAGCTCGCCCAGAGAACACATTTAAGAGGAAGCTACAAAGCTTTCCATTGAAAAAGTATTTGTTAAAGTTGTATGCAACTAGCTATCTCTGTTCCACTGTGGCCAAAGCCATTCGAAATACCACTTACAATCATGCACAGTAACTAGCTTTTAAAAGCAGTTTTCTCATACCCCTTGAAGATCATGTCATTGCCCGCTCCTGTTTTACCATGACTCCTTGCACTTCTTCCAGCGAGAAAGGAGGTTATTCATATTTAGGGAGGACAGGTTTTTGCCTCCACAGCTGTTTGCCTCAGTGCATGCAAGTCAGAGCCCTAAAACTGCATTTGATGAATTGATCCAAAACTATCTAGAAGGCAACTGAATCCTATCTTTACTGTGACCACACACAGGTCTGCTTGCAGACCAAAAGGCCATCAAAAGTCTAGCAATTAAGTGTTTCCAGTGTTTCACCTCAAACTGTTTTTTTGTGAAGGTTTGATTCAAGTAGTGACATATACATTAGGCTCTAAAGTGAATCTAAATGCGTACAATATGGAAATGGGGACAGCGGACAACCTTCCAAAGCACCTTCTCAGTTAGTTTTTATTTTGAAGTTCTGAAGCTATTAGTATTTTGCTAAAACTAATTTTACAATTTTGCTTCAAAAGGCAAATGTTTAAGGCATATTCTTGTTTATAATGTTTCCCCGTTTGAGTCTGAAGTATCCCTGATAATACTTACAGTCCTTGTATGAATGTTAAGTGCTTCTCAGAACTTGAGCACCTCCTGCAATCTCATCTACAACTGTTTCCCATATCACTACAGAATCCCACTATATCCTTTGCTTCCAAGAACATAATAGGTTTCCAGGTGTTCTGCAGATTTTTTTTGTTTTGTTTCCCTACAAATATAGCTACACAAATAACTCAATGGACTATAAAACATCCCCTGCAAAGCCTCTAACTCTTAGCTACAGATTATGGACTATGCAAGAGATAATTTGCTCTAAAATAACACACAATCCTCACTTCCCTGGTTTGGAGCGTGTGCAAGAAAAACTCTTGAAGCTATTAAAAATTTCAAATGCAAACTCACCTCTACAAAACTATTGGTTATTAAATGCTGGTACTTTAATTTAACCTTTGAATCTGTGATCAGACGCCTGTGGAAGGGAAGAATATGGAAAAGTCATTGTAGTAGCAAATTCACTTTTTCCACAAATAACCAAGAAGTTAAAACAGATGAATGATTTTGATATTTTCCTTCTATGCTTGCAGGTACTTTCTTGTACTTACCTGTTCTGTACTCATTTATTATATTTTTTTGTTACACCTACAAATATTACATTTAACTTCCAATACTAATTTCAGATGCATTAAAAAAAAGATCATTCAGTTCAAGAAAACTGAACCTGTTGCTTTGGGGGTTTTCTTGTTTGTTTTAAACACTTTCTTGAAGAATCCAAGAAACAGAGGAAACAGTTTCATTAGTTCATTCACTTTAAATATGCGCATTTGGCAAACCTCTTAAAAGCTTCAGAACAACTGTTGTGGTGTTAATAACTTTGGTAGACCTAGTGTTATCTGGATTTCAATGGAATGCTACAGTTTATCAGCTTAGAAGTTAATGTTGATTTTTTCTTAGAGGGAGCATAAAAACCAAAATCGATTTAAATTCAACATCATACAGGGTGCACACAACACCGACTAATTTAAAATTAAAGTCATTCCATGCAGTAACAAACTTGCTCAGAAGTGAGAGAGCAAGAGAAAACCAGACAGATGGGAAGCCTTCAAAAGCACGGTGATCAGTTTTCTCCCGCACTGATCCAGTCGGCATTTACGGACTGCTGACGCTAGATGCATTCTAAATGATTTAATTATGTACTGCTGAACATCACTACACATCTTTGTTATGATCAAAACACTCTGTGCATATATATTCACACTTTATATATCTACACATGTGCACCAAAAGTGTGCGTGTATATGTACACATATCTATGTGCATATATATATATATATATATATATATATATATACACACACACACACACACACACACTCACAATATAAAGCTAGACTAGTATGCACTTTGTGGTACTTTTAAATAAGACTGTGCAATACAGCTTTATGCAGGCCATATCACGTATAAATACTGAAGTTAATACACCATCCATTTCAAGGTGCAGCCAGAATCAAATATACTCTTGCATGTTATTATGCCAATGTTCATTAAAGAACAGTGCGTGTGACTATGCAGTGCTACAGAAATCCTAGCCTTCAGCGGTCTGGGGAGCTTCAACAAACAACATGCTGGTTATTACATAAATACAGCACGTGACAACCAAAGTCCCAGTGCCAAAACAAAATGAATAGACTGTCAAATCATCTTATCATGGCCCGTGTCCACGGCAAGTCTGCAATTTCTTACTCCATGCCTAGCTTCTAGCATAATAAGCATCACATATAGAATTTCCAGTATTATGCATGCATCAGAAACAAGAATTTAAATCAAGTGTAATGCCTTATCTAACCAGGGCACACCTAGCACACTGTTCACTGTTTGCTGACCAAACTCTGAACGGTCCATACTCACCTGCTCTAGTCTACTAGGTTCAACAACACTTCCCCAGCATCACTTAGGCAAAGATCTTAAAGAACTTTGCCAGGAGTATTATTGGCTTCTGACAATCAGCAGAACGGAATCAGACAAATCAAGAGACCAGCTCCGTTCCCAGGGCCTGCAGACTACCCTCGGGGCTTCGTTCTTCTACGAGCCAAGGCACAAACAGAGCACTGACCTCAAAGTAGTCAGGGTGGAAAAGCAAACTGCTTACAAAAAACATTATCTCCTGGTTTCTTCTGGCAACTAAGTTCAGGAAAAAGCACTGCACTATGACATGTTTTCAGAAGCATCTCAAAGCTTCGTTCAAAGATGAAAGATGTGTTTTATCAGACGGCAAATTTTACACTTTTGTTCCGCTTTAATACCACTAACTCCTCAAAGGCTTAAATTAGTGACCTCAGCAAAAGGCACATTATGAATGCACAGCACATTAAAACATCCACATTAAAAATAAGGCAGCGCTCGTCTGCCTTCCCCTAAGCGAACCCCAAATTTGTCCATTCCCACCGAGCAGGCTGATTCTTGCAGACTACCACCAGCCTGCTGCCACCTGACAGTGGCGGCTGTTAGGACACCCGTGCTAAAGGCAGCCTGCTTTGCTTATTAATGAAATCAACAACTTTGCGCGTAGGTTAAAGCAATTACCATCAGCATTAGCAAGGGTGAACAAGGGATGGAAACAGATTACCTTCAGTCAGTCTGAAGGTCTTCAAAGACCCTCTCTTCCACCCTCCTGCTCAACAGCATCAAGCACAGTACGAAAACCAACAATAAACTAGCTAAATACTCACAGATCCAGGAAAGCCATCTTAATTGCCAAAATTGGACTTGTATGGAAATAATGAAACTTGGAGATACACTGCCCTATTGAGGGCAAGTATCAGAAAGGGAGCAAATTACAAGCTTGGATAATCTACTCGATTAAACTACACATTAAACTTGTGTGCTGTATAGCTTGGAAAACTAGAGCTGGAGATTTTGTAAGAGGGAAAGGAGCTAAAAAGGAAAAGTTAAGCAGAGTAGGACCTACGGGAGAGTAGGACTTCCCAGGTGGATTACTTGCATTTCTATTCATGCCAACTCGTAAGATTGCTGCAGATCATCTTTGCCATTCACGTAAAGCACTGGGGTTTTAAAAGAAAATACTCTTCTCTCCTCCCGAGATGTCATCTTACTACCATAAGCCCCCGCTATCCTCACCATCTCTAGGTACAGAGAAAGCTCACAGCACCTAATCAGAGGTGAAGCCTGCACTGGCTCACTGTAGAGCTCTCTGCTCTAAAAATCACAAAGCGAAACGCAGAGGCGGTGAGACATACCACTACGTATCAAGCGGCACCAACCAACGCCAGCACAGCTGTTACCACCACTGCCTTCACTGATTTCAAAGCCTTCAACTAACCTACTTTATGGGCATTATCTGAGGAGATGCAAAAAGACACCTTTATTCGGAAGCTAATGTAATCAAGAACAACTTTATGGATTGCGAAGAAATTTGCAGTGTAAAGTGTACAACTGATAAGCAAAGTCTAGCTCTCAATTGGTTCTGGTTGGTCTCCTGGTACTCAAAAAATTCCATGTTGAGCCTGTGTGACACCACAAGTTACATTCAGACTCCAGTAAACAAAAATTTCAAGTCAGTCACTCGAGATACCATGCCAAATTAAGAGTCTCTTAGAATAGTTTCCATCCACTGAGCTCTACAAACCACCCCTCAAGCAGGGCATGAAGGCACTTAAGTTGCTTCCACTTCTGTTCAGCCTCCTCTTTCTTTATGACTAATGTACAGCCACTAATGCAAAGCAATATGGGAAGTCACTACTCTGGAAACAAGTGATACAAAACCAGCAAAGTAATATCAATGAATGAGTCAGACTCCAGGAAGGAAGAGTAAAGTAACAGAGAATGAGCTTCTATTTAGATGCTTTTTGGTATGAAGAATTAAAATGGACTTAATCAAGGTTTAGTATTATGAAGGGTATTACTCATGCAATAGCATCACCCAATACAAAAGCAAGGGAAGCTTATGGAATTCACTGCCCCATCATGTAGGAGCAGTCAACCCACAGCTGGGCAACTTAAAGTGACACAAGCTTACATACCAGTTTCATCAACTCTTACGTTTGAGGGTCAACTGTTCTCTATCAGAGGGCAGAAAACACGTCCTACAGACAGTACACAGGACTTACTTCCTCTGACTCACTAACTATAGCTGTGGGACTTGGTGAACCAGTGGGTTGACCTAGCTAGGAAGTCCTAAATTCCTAAGTAAACCTAGTGAAACAAAATGCACAAAGCAATTAAACAGGATTTTTTAAAGAGTGCTTAGTGTTTATTCTATTGTCATGCTGACCAAATCAGCCAAGGAGCCTTTCCTGCAAGTACTATGGCATGGCTTCTCCAGACCTAAACAGGAAGTTAAGAGACATACCAGTAACAAAACAGACAATCAGCACCAACCCTTCTGCTGCCTTAAAGCCTCTATGCTGCTTCCTACAAGCCAGACCACTGGAATAACACAGGAGTAACAAAATAAAAAAACAGAGAAAAGCCAAGAGGTAGCAACGCATCATACTTACATAACTGTATTATCATCAACTAAGATATCACAGCCATGAGCAGGACACGAAATAGTCTAAAAAGAGGAAAGAAAAAAAAGGTCATAAAAGGACCAGTGTTAATCCCACTTTGCATCACAAGAAATTCCAAGGCCAGAGACTTCACTAAAACCCATAGCAGAAATAGGACATTGGCTGTATCATCACACACTGGTGGCCCAGATGTGCCACCGTGCATGATTCTTCCTGCCCAGAGCAAAGATGCATATACAAATTCTAGGCAGTTCCTTTCACATTCAGCAGCTGCAAAGAACTCTATTCTGCAAAAATCATTGTTTGCTTTAATTTTAGTAGAGAAGAATTTTCTCTTCTCTCTCCTATTCCTCTCCAGTACACAGATTTCTCCCCCCAAAAACACGGGCGAGTCGAGACTTTACCTGTCCCATGCCTTCCTCCATTATTTTGGTAGTTAAATATTCACTCCAGCACTGCATACAGAACTTGTGTCCACACTCTAGGCCAGTAAAGTACTGCAACAACAAAGAACAAGAGACATCGGATAATTTTATCAAGTGGGATCACTAGATCATTTGGCCTTTCTTGGTGCAGTGCAATTTATCACGTCTTGTCCTCTAACACCAAATTTGAGACACTACTATTTATTTTGCATCACCACCACAGAACATTGCTGTAACAGCTTTAAGCGTGCTTTCAAAGTCAGACTTTGCTCCCCAGACCCGACAGCGAGGAAAACATGGCCAACGTTTCCATCCTGCCTGCCCAATCAAATTGATCTTTGTTTTATGAGTATATACATACTTAACATAGCTCTCCTGTTTCACTCTTGCATGTGAATAATAAAGAAATAAAATTAAAAAAAAAGCAACATCATGAAACAGGTCACAGTATTAAGATGACACCCGGTCTTGTTTCCTCATGTTCTTCTACTTGCATTCCCACACATGGGTGCTGCCTATAAATCCTAAAATGCACGCCAACCAGCTACACAAAGGCACTAAGGTAGCTACCACCTCTCACTCAGGAAACGGTCAGCTGATCGGTGCGTTGTCTGCATGCTGGGCAAGCACTGAACAACAGAAAAAAAAATTGTGCACGCTTACACCCTTAGTAGGCAAGCGACAGGTTTGCCAGCTTGCCTCATAAACTTCCCTCTGAAACCCAGATGCTCATCAGATGAAGAGGCTAAGCGTCCTAATTGGCAGGTGCAAATTACCCCCAAAAATTCAATAATGATTAGCTGTTGCAGACAGCAGCAAGGACAACTTCATTTGTGTGAGTATCATCTAGACAAAGCATGTCAAGATACCACCTGGGATTGAATGGTTACACAAGAGGTGGAGAAGCAAACACTGAAGAGCAAAGACTGAAATGAAATTACTTTTCCTCAGGCCATTTCAATTATTTTATACTGAGAGCCAGTGTATTCGAAACAGTCTACTCATACCACTATGCAGGTTTCTGTTTGATGGCTTAATTTTTCAAACTTTTATTCTTAGCCAGTATGATAGAAAAAGAACTTCACTCTGAACTGCCACAATCTTGCACGAAACTACATAAATAAAAGCAAGCAGCTTATCTTCTGCAAAACAGCCTGAAACAGCAGCAGGATGGTGACAATTAAAAAAACAACAATTAATTTTAAGGAAAAAGAAACGTTCTGCTAAAACTGCTTCCTCGGCCGTTACAGATTCAAGATTGCAACCATCGCATCACTCGCTTTCGTTCACCTGTCGCTAGCAGACAGTCAGGCTGCGCTCATTTTCCAAGGGCTGCGGCGCTCGGATTGCGCAGGGAAGGCACTTGTCAGCACGCTCTTCCCACGGCCTTGCCATTTTGCGATGCCCGCTTGTCCAGCGCTCCTGCCACAGGCCGAGCCCAAAGTTTGAATCCAGCCCTGGAACCGGCCCGCGATGCTACAGCCAGCAGGCTCGAGTCGGCCTGCCGTTCCTGCGGCCCGGCAACAAGCTGTGCTTACCGCCACCAGGAGCGGCACGCTTGTCCGCTGGAGAAGCGGGGCTACAGTGGAAAAGTCCCCCGACATCTGTAGCTCTGGGGATCTCAACAGCAACACCTGATCCAGTCTGAAGATGACACTAGTGTTTCCCAGAATTAGGGCTCCTCCACATGCGATGGGAAGCAAGCATGGACAAGGGGATCATCCCTTAGTGAACCTACGTGCTCCTGCAGCAGGCACTCACAGGGAAGCAGCACACAGCGGCGGCGGCGGTGGGGTAGGGACAGTAATTGCCTGTCTTCAGTGAAGCCTGATTTCAGCTACCTCAGGTAGTGAACAGATTTCCTAAATGCCCACATAAAAGGCAGCCACCACACTTCCTCCCAAGCTGCAGAGAGTTCAAAGTACCTTTTATTTTAACTCATTTCTTTACTTTGAGGGAGTTCCCAATTATTGTTGGCTGAGCTGACAGCAGATGTCAAAGAAGCAAGCAAGAAAGACCAACACACAAGTGCCAAGTGCAACGGATAACGGTCACTTTTGAAACAGCACGTTATCACAGGGGACAGCTCCACTTTCACCCTATCTGTACTCATCACCTACTTTTCTTGCAGAAGTCAAAGCGACGCCAAACACTAGCAGCAGCCATTTGACACCCGCCTCTACTCTTCTAGTGGCACCAACCCAACCAGAGGAGGGATCAGCTCCTCCCAGGTGCATTTCCCGTAACAGCTTCACTTAGGCCTCCTTTACTTCTGTAAGCAAGCCATGGTAGTGCCAGTTAAACAGATGGGGTCATCTGAGCGGCCTCAGAACACACAGTTTGGACAACAGCTTCCCAGACACCCTCACCCGGGCGGTGTTCCTCTCAAATGGGATCTGAAGGACGAGATACAAGAGAGGAGGCGGCAAAGCTATAACCCTCTCTGTTCCTGTCTTCACTGTACTCCCAGTGAAACTTTTACTGGTAACTACTGAGACCTGACGCTGGTTCATGGAGACCATGAGAGTGCAAAATACTTTGCTTAAGCTTTCAAACCATTAGGATACAGCCTGCCATAAAGGCATCACATGCTACATTTTGCAGGTGCTTCCCAAAACTTCATAGTCATCCTCCTCACAGACGAGTGAGGAACCACAGTTCTGAGCTGACTAAAGAGGTCACCATAAAGACGCAGCATCTGCCCTTAGCCACGTCTTAAAAGGCAGACTGACTGCCACCCTGCAATGACACCACGAGAAGGTGCATATCCAAAAGTCTTAACGCTCCTGTAGTAGTACCTTTACAACGTAAAATCTCTTAACAGAGTATTTCCTAGTTCCCAGCTTTCTAAAGGCTGAAAGGAGCTCTCAGGAAAAATACAGCTTTCTAAACCATCTGAGAAAGTAGTAAAACCTAAGCAAAGCAGAAATATTTAAAAGCTGAGATTCTAGGTTAGGTATTTAAATAACTCTTCCCAGAATTCCTAATTCACATTGACCAAAGCAGCTTCAATACAGATTTCAAACCAGATGGCTTATGGTCACCTTAGACACAGAGCAACTACAGCCTTTTACAGAAGAAATCAGAAACATTAGCCTTTTTATATGTTCCAGCTTCCGCATATAGCAAAGAATCCTAGAATCACAGAATCAGTAAGGTTGGAAGAGACCTCTGGAGATCATCTAGTCCAGCCTCCCCGCTCAGCAGGGTCACCTAGAGCATCTTAGACAGGGTTGCGTCCGGGCAGGCCTTGAAGATCTCCAGAAAAGGAGACTCCACAACCTCTCTGGGCAACCTGTTCCAGTGCTCCGTCACTCTCCCAGCAAAGAAATTCACCCTCACGGTCAGGCGGAACTTCCTGTGCTTCAATTTCTGCCCATTGCCTCTTGTCCTGTCACATGGGACAACTGAAAAGAGAGTTCCCCTCAGCTGCCACTTGACTCAACTATTCACCTGCAACATCTTGCTGCCTCACCTGAGAAAGTGCTCTCCTAATAATCGGGTCACCACTACTTCTAAGGTGCCTTTCCAACCACAAAACTGTGAAGAAACATTAATACACTTTGTGGAGTTCCCTCCAGCAGCCACAAAACTGCTTCCCAGGCAACATATGTACCCTGCGGCCCAAAGGAAAGCCTGTCAGTCACGAGTGGTAGGCCTTTTGTTCCCAGCACAGCAGCCCCACTTGAAGGAGCCTTTAGCATCAATAGGAGCTTATGAAAATCTAGAAGTAACAAAGGCTGGTTTCCAAACATCTGTTCAACGCACCCTCCTCCTCCAACCTGAGCTCCCGAGAAACCAAGATTAATCAGAAATCTGCTGTGTGCAATACCTTTTAGGCTCTCTGTATGTAACTCATCATTATCCCCGTAGTGGTAGTAAATAAACTATTTTCACTTAAAATGTTGCAAAGCCTAAATTCAGAATTACTTCACTTCCTTACTATCTGACACGGAAAAATCTGTGATGACTAAACAGTAACATTTTAGTATAAGGTAGAGGGACAGACAAGTCTCTCTCAAAAAAAAAATTAAGTACCTCTATACAGAAGGCAAGCAACAATTCCGCTTTGCAGATATTCTCTAAAAAGGAAATCGGAGCATTCAAGGCTTAAAAGGAGATGCACGAAGCATTGTGGTTGCTGGCTCAAGAGCAACAGTGACCTTAATGCTGAGAATCTCAGCTGCCTGAAACTGGGCTTTGCTCTGCTGTGCCTTTTCCAAAGCAAGGAAAAGCCTCACAGTCAAGCTACAGCAGCAAGAGTACTTTATTCAAGGCTGCTCATAAAAACCAGAGCTCATAATGCCGAAAAGCAAGCTCCAACACACCCAGAGCACGAGTGGAAGTCTTGCATAAGGGCCACTTTTCTCTTTAAAGAAGGCCAGGCAGACGTCACAGTGCTTTGGACTGTCAGAATGGTTCCACGCACAAGGATAAGTTCTGATAAACAGAAACAATTCCCGATGTGTGTCAGCACCCTGACCTTTGGCAAAGTCACAGATGGACTCTCGTTTGAGCTTTTCTACTAATCTGAGTTTCTTCCAGGATCTCCTATCAGAGTGTCCTGCCCCAGAAAATTCACAGCAAGTTGTTTGCCTGTACGGAACACAGAAGCAGCCTGGATCTCCAATTAGTGCACCTGAAAGTTCGTGCTTTGTGACTACCCACAGAAAAGAAGCACTACCACCAGTCTTGCAACAAATCAGAAGACTGAGCTAGAGTCCCAACAAGCCCTTCTACTCTGATCTTCTATAATTAGGAACTGGACAGACATATCCATTGGTTCTGTGCTCAGAACAGCTCAACTTTATTTTACCCCAGTTCCACTTTCTTTTATCCTAGACTTTATAGCTTGACTGTTTTGGATCATTATTTACTTCATTTATAAGCAGCTTCCTATCTTTTTGTTCTATTTGAGTAAACTGTTCAGCCTGTCATATTTTCCACACTTATTTTTTCTTGCATGTAGCATTTATTTGCATGTCTCAACAGGTATCTGACATTCATAAAAGTCACATGATCTACTGGTCTCCTTTTTTTCCCCTCAATAACTTCACCAGACTGCTGCCCAGCATCCTCAAAGGTCTTTGCAGAAAGGATAATCATCTCCTTTGAAATACAACCCCATCTCTGGGTACTCTAACACTCTTTGAGGTTCGGGGCTTTTTGGGGTGGTGGTAGTGGTATTTTAAGCTTTGCCAAACTTACTTTGTCAAAGTAAGGATCAAAGAGAACGCACAAAGCACTACATAGTTCTGCAGTCTTTGCTGTATTATTTGAATCAGCTGCAGCACACAAGGCACAAGGTTGCTATGGTAAAAAAAAAAAATCTTTACCCTCTTCCCTCCCCCCCCTTTTTTTTTTAATGTGCATCCTACAGATTAGAAGATTCAATCAAAAATGATACCTCCGTTTCTTTTCAAAGGCTTTTCATAATACTGCAGGAGCAGTCCTCATGGAGGTGTCCGTAAGCATCCAGTTAAGCTTCAGATAGTAAAGTGCAAGGTGCTTATCACATAAAAATTGCCTTGGCTGCCAGGTACTCACCGAGTTTGGGTAGTTTAGGTAGCAGATCTGACAAGGCATATCCTGGGCTGATGACCTTGTGTTCATCTGGCGCGTTCGAGACTTTTTACTTGGATTAATTACATGACACTCTGCAAAGAGCTTCTCCAAGTTGCCATCGAAGTACCTGCAAAACACACGTAAGAGAACAGGAATTTAACTACATTCTCTGCAAGTAATTTTTCAAACTCTGTTCAGGAGTTAAATGTACGCTCCAGAAAACTCACATACCCACTACTTTTAAAGTACTCTTCACTAACATATCACGCTGTGGTCCTGACCACAGACGGGGATATTAGACAACTGTGTCTTTTCAGAGATTTGGGCCTGAATTGGGTGCTCCTGTAAGGTCAGATACCTTCAATTCTTCAATTGCTTTTCAGTCAAGTTAGTTCAAATGGAAAAGGACAGTAACTTGATTAATTCATGATTCTCCAGAGTTTTGCATTAAAGATCCAATGCTACCTAAAACAGGAAGTTAGAATAAAAATATCTTATTTCACAGTCTAGGAATCTAGATACTTTCTTAAAGTGCAGGTTTAATGCTGCCAGATTAAATTTTCATTTCAGCTTAAGCCTTCCATTTTTCATAAATATCTAATCGCTACAATATTAAAGAGTAGGCAGACAGCAGCATTCCTAGTACGGTTTGTGAATCAGCATATCCCTCGTCACCGAGTTTTGTGTTTTCCTCGGTGTACTCAGTTTACATTAGGTGTGCCTCAGAGAGTTGACTGGAGCCCAGTTTTCTGCAATTGGGCTTCACTTTTAGTACTTCTTTCTCTGCTCCCTGGAGCAGGATGCACTGGTGTCCCATTAAAGCAAATGCAGGACTGCATTTATGATCAGACATCTCCAGAGTTTGGAAAAACTGCTGTTGTATCAGACATCTAAACTCCACTTATGCCAGTCTCCATTTTAAGCCTACAGCAGAGTGAATACGGTCTGCCCCATGGACCAAAATCCTAGCCTTTCAAGCATCTTTTTGTCTCCAGTCTATTACACAATGTTCTGACAACCTAGGGAAAAACAATTTCAAGTTCAAATTTTTTCCAAGGATTAGATATCTGAGAGGAAGAACAGATGCAAAATTGCGTAGAGGGGAAAGGAAAGATCGCTCTATTTCTATTTCCCACCCCTTTGAGGGTCGGGGGGAAGACTGTTTGGGTTTACACTGCTACAGAAGGCTTTTCAGTCAGGCTAGGGTGGCCAGATTTGAAAGACCTGGGACCAGGCAGGACAGTCTCTTCCCAGTGCCCAGACACCACATCTTTCTTTAGCCTCCAGCAGCTGCAAAAAACTAATCAAATCTGACAGTTAACCAGTTAACCCTGTTCGCATGTGCATCCACTGTTCAGTGTCAGGAAACTAAGCCTTTTCCTCCTCCTCTCCTCCTCTTCTCCTCCATCACCATCAACAGCAATTTAAATTCAAGTAAGGTGGCATCTGCCTGGGAAAAAAATCCCATCTGACCACAGTGCAGTCACTTAAATGTAAGACCAGCAAATCAAGTCCCAACAGACAACTGTTCCTACAGCTAAGAGGCAAGCAGAGCTGTGAGATTAAGAAGATACCTTTAGAAGACATATACTTAAATGCATCACAAACTAGACAAAAAAAATCCCTGCTATCTACCAACAGACACAAGACAATCAAGTCTTTCTGCTGGAGGAAGAAGTTACCAGGTCTCTCTCAAAAACCTGGAACCAGGTCAGACATGCAACACCTAACCGAACCACCTCCTGCGAGTCACACCTGCATCGTTCCAGGGGAGGCCCAAATCCCTAGCAGCTCTCTTACAGCACTGCGAGATCTAACTTACCGTCAAAAGGGTTCGTTCTTCCTTAGAAGGGCAAAAAAGTTACTTCTGAAGGTTTAAGAAAAGGTCCCTATTTTCCATCTCTTATCAGCTACTACCAATTCTACTATGGCTCCAGCCCCATAGCAAGTAAACACAGTATTTGGGGATTTATGCCATGCCAGTCAGCCATCACCTAATCAAAACTGCTTCAAAAATGTTATTGTTGTGAGCTGAAGAGCCCCTAGAAAATGGTTCATTACTGTTTCAGAAGTTTCTTAATGCAGTTCACCAACTCCTGAAAATATTTTGTATGTGTTAAATCCTAATTTTCAGGTCACTGAATTTTGAAGCTGGTAGTAAATTCTGGAATTATGGTATGCCCTAGGGTTTTGCCACTGCTTTTCTATGTTAGCTCAGGGATTTAATGTAACCAAGGTATTTTATTTGCTTTCAGGATTACTTCTATCTAGAAAATTTTAGCAAGTAATTTGGTACACTCCCAGTTTACACAGTATTTGTCTATTAAAGAGTCATAGATAAATATTTAACTCCACACAAGGTTTCTAGCGGTCAAATTGTTCTTGCATGCAGCATGGTCAGCGTCATATATCCTCTGTTCAAAAATAGTAAACAAATAGTTGGGTGTAACATTTGCAAAGAAAATAAAGGTTTTTGAAGACAAACCCTATCATGCAACTTTAATACTAACATTTGCAGTCAACTATATGCTCAAGGAAATATCAGAGTTATTTTTAATGGTGAGCTGTTTTTAAAGTATACAAATCACATCAGGAACTTGACTCTACCACTTTTTTTTTTCACCTGGAACTACCTATCCCTTCCAAATACCAATGGGTAACTAATTCAGAACATCCATTTCCTTCCCAAATACTCAGGATTTTCCCAAAAAGAAATAGAAAATAAGAGTTTAATGTGATATAGGGTATTTTACTGGGCTAAAGGCTGGTGATAAAGCCAACTCAGAGTCAGATGCACAGGCTGAAGTCCTTGATCAATTTAAGTTTCCAAAGCACCAATATTGCTAAGTATGCAGATGCTTACACTTTGGGACAACAACTATGGTCCATACTGAATTGTTTCAGTGTCAGTTAGAAGCACTTGGTCTTGCATGTACTTCCATAGCAGAAACAAATGAGGCAACTGAGACAGACTGACCCCATTCAGCACCATGCAGAAAAGGAAGAAAACAGAAAACACTGGTAAAGAAGAAGAAGAAGAAGAAAAAAAAAAAAAAAAAGGAAGGGGGGGAAAACTAACTCAGAACTGCTCATCCCTAATTTTAGAGCGTTTATTACCATTTGTAAATAGTACCAATGTTTGAGGGAAACAGTATAGTGGGTATTCCTCTTTTCCCAGCTTGGGCCCGCAAGCCATTTTCTTTGAATATATTTATTTTCTTCAGCATGCCTGACTACATTGAGAAAATAATTTCCACAGCTATTTGCATGCATGTGTCTCCGACTCAAAAGAACATGCCAGAATTGTGTAGTAAGAAAACAAGAAGATACCTGGACCTTCCTGGAAGCAAACAATTGACAGGGACACTCTGGAATCAAGTCCAACACCAGTCTTTCACAGAACTACCCCACCATTCCTTAGATACACACACTGAGCTCCCAACTCACGCTGTTCCAGTTGCTTCGATGGTAAGGAATCACAGCTTCCTTTACCACATCTTTAGTACCCACTTGTTCAAATGCTGACAGAGACCATTGGAAGATCTCCCTCTGCCCTTCCCGTGTTCTTCCCTTTAAGGGGTTCGCAGCAAGCAATGGTAGCCCTCCTTCTTAACTTTGGCATGACAAAGCAGGTCAGCTCCTCTCTCCTTACCACATCTCTCCACATCCTTCATTGTCCTAGCAAACCTTCTCAACTATTGGTTACACTTCCATTCCTCCCTCTTGCACCTAAGGAAGCCAGAACACCACACATCTGGTAAGATTTCATCATGACCTTGTACAATTTCACCAATACTTCTCAGTTTCTCCTGGAAATATCTCACCTAAGGCATCCTAAATGGTGTTACCCTTCTCCAGAGCTCCTCCATGTTAGCAGTTCCATTTTAGTCTCTACCAGAAATCTCATATTCTCCATCTCTGTGTTGACAAGACTTGACACTTTTCACTGTTACTATCACTAGAGTCCTCCAGGCTATCCAGTGTTTTCCTCTATGACATCTGGATCCTCCTCTGAACTGAATAACTCAACAGATCGGTGCCAAGTCACTCACTAATACTTTACTGTTCATCTCAAAATTATACAAGGGACTTCACTAACATCTAGTCTGCTAGTTCCCATTTCAAAGTAACACCATACGTACCCACACACACACACACCACAGTAACACTTGTATCCATCTTCTCTAATCACTACTTACACAGCACCAAAGCAAACGCTCTGTTGAATTCCAGATGTGATTTATCACACATCCCTTGCCTGCGAGAGAATTGGAGGGTACCAGAGAAAACAGTCAGATTTACTTGGACACAGTCTCTCTTCAGAAAATCATTTCTAAATCAGATCAGCTTTCATTTTCATTCATCTTAGTATTCAATAATCTTTTCCTACACACCTATATCTGGCCACTGACTTCCCAGCCATGCCTCCCTTTTTATATATGCCTCATATTTGATATCATACAGTTGCATGCTATCGCCTCTGCTGTGAAACTTGGGAGAAAACCTTTAATTCCCAACTCACTTCCTTCAAAACTCTGCCGTTATTCCACTCCATCCTCCTCTTCCTGCCTGGAATGCCCTGCGGTTTTGCTTCCACTTTGGATGCAGTAATCTCCTTTCCATGCTACACCTTTTGCATGGGCCATAAGCCAGAAATCATTTATTAATGAAACCAGTAGATTCATTTTATTTTAATTGATCGCGTAGCCTCTGCCTCAAGCTTATCTTTACTGTAGACTACTCCTCCTCCCCAAATTTTTACTCATTTCGCTGTGGAAACTTTACAAAGTAACTGAGCTTGACTTTTGACTATTCTCACACGATTCCTAAGGCTCTCTTATCGGGTTCTTAGTGGTGAGGTTCCTCCTTCACATCTTGAGGAGGAGCAGAGCACTTTTCTGAGATTATTTCTCATTCAGACAGGCTCAGCATTAAATCCCTTACGTTCCTTCTTCTCCCCTTACGATGCAGACACTCAATAATTTTAGGACTTCTGATATTCAAGACAGGTTATGCTCTATTCAGCGTTAGAGTCTTTGTTCAGTATGGCTGACTTTGGTAACCAGTTCCATTCATTTATCAAAGTTCACTTTTTATTACAGACCATGGTGTTTTTTTCTGCTACTGAAAACTCAAGTCACACCAATAAAAATTATTTTCAAATTCTTACATAATTTCTTTACTGATTACCAAAAACAAGTCCATAACAGCATCAGGTCTTGTTGGCTGAGGGATTGAGCTGGCATCTTCTTTATTTCCTCAAGATAAAGTTGGTCTCCACGGACACTACTGTTGGTAACTGTCTAATAACAGTTTTCCAGCCATAATCAAATCCCATCCAAGGGAGTACCACAGATTAAGAACTCTCCTCCTTGAAAATAAAAAAGCTTCTAGCACACACTCCAGGAAATTTCCTTTAGGGAAAAGGCATTTCTGAATGTTAGCAAATCACTATACTCAAAGTAAGAGATTGTATCTTCATACCAAAAAACCTGCCGTAAGCAATAATTCGGCGCTTTCTCTGCCCTCGCTGAAAAGCATTAGGCTCTTACATGTCCAAACGAAAGGAGACAGGTACCTACAGAGAGGAGCCAGAACACCAACAGCAAGGGTAAGAGGAAAGAGGCAATCTAGACCAGCAGCAGCACCCGAGAGGCACTTCCAGACTTCTCTGCAGAGGGGATGTGGACATGCAAGCGTGGAGACTAGTGCCTACAGGAGGCTGGGTCTCCATCTACTTCAGTATCTCCTTCCGTCCCTTAGGTGATTAAATAGGGCTTTCGCTTACATGCTGGACTACTTTTTGTTACAACAACAGTCAGAGGAAGCCTCCTTCCACGTCAAGCAGGAGAGCTGTGTTTCAGTCTCTTCAGCACGTAAAGGTTCCCCTCGGGAGGGGCGGATGCTCTCAGCCATGGTAAAACTGGAAGTTACTCAGGGTAGCAAAGTAACGACCCAAAGCACTTCTCTTTCACTTGCTTCTGAAGGTACACGCTCAATCCGCACCCACTAGTATCCTGCCTCTGTTAGCCAAGCTTGTGACATGCTCAACTTTGGGGGAATTTCAACACCCGCTCCCCTCCGATGGCAGGGATATCGCCAACATCTTCAGCATTATGTTTGTCTTCGTCTAACACCTTTATTCTCCCAGGCTCGTGCAGAACATCAGGCATCAGAAGCTGAACTCCAGCATTTCCCCCAGTACGTCCTTCCATCCTTCCAACAAATCCACCTCAACACAGCTTTGCTTTCAAATAACTAGTGCTTCCCCAGTGGATAGGGCATTTTTTCAGTTGTGAATATTGTTTCGTTTTAAGTGGAATAAACGCCTGTAACACATTTGGCCTCTTAATAACGCCATGCAATTAGTCCATGACAAAGCTGTCACAGGCAAAAATAAGCTGCTCATTAAAAACATGCATAACAACACAAAACAGCAACTAAGAGGTTTTAATGTTTCAAAAGACGGAAGCTTTCATCTCACAAACTCAGACCTAGCAACACTCAACACGTACCAAAAGCGAAGACACTTAATTTATCTGCTTTCCTACAGGCAAGGTTTGATAAGGCTGCCTGTTAGGTCTTGCTGATTCACGCTGAGCTAAGGTAAAACAGACACTGGCAAGGCCCATAAAGAAATACCATTAAGCAACACAGTTCAAACTCCGACTTGGTACAGAATCAAGCACCAAGTACTGCACCCAAATATTATCTCTTAGCAAGCATAAAACCAATCCACACCGCAGGCAACAGCAGTAATTCACTGGGAAGCCTTCCTAATGATTATTAGGAGTGAAAGAGGCTAAATATATACCAGTTGGAAAGGTTTAAAATAATATCCCCCAAGAGGAGGGGAGGGAAAAAAAAAAAAAAAAAAGTCTCCAACAGTGTTAGAGACCGTGGATTAAATTGGTGTGAAACAGCACTGAACACAAACGCTTTTACTTGCCGCTGAGAGCCCTGGGCTAGCAGCAGTTATTGCCAGCTTGCCAACAAGTGCTGCCCCACGACCAGACGCTGCCCGCACGGCGCTCGCTGCAAGCCAGGCTGCAAAGCCAGAAGGCAAGGGCTGCGCTCGGCTGGCGGCAACAGGCTGGACATTTCAGGCACAAGGCTTTTGCCTGACACTGAAGACTGGGTGAGCACACACTGCTACTTCTAAGCTTCAAGTTGTTTTCTCCTTTTTTTTTTTTTTTTTAATGTTTTAAATTTCTCTTTTTTTTTTTTTTTTTTTTTTGCCTTTTGAACAGAGCACATCCCTCTTCCTCACCACGAACGTTCTCCAATCAGCTCACCTACACCAGCACAACGTCGCACTAAATCTTGCTGGAAGCACATAAAGCTAAGCAAGACTCAAACATGTCCTCTATTCTTGGAAGACTGACCAAGACCACATTTGGGTTTAATCGGCCGGTCACCTTCTTCGCAGTGGAAACCACCTCTCTAAATTTTCCAAGCTTTCAGGGAGCAGATGCAATCTTGTAGCTAGCTCATGGCTTCATTTCCAGCTCCATCACCACCTCAGCTCTCTGCTTTGCATCCTGGCTGCTGAGACGACTACCTGCCTCCTACCCCAGCCTTCACCTATTTCTGCAGCAATCGCAAAGCCTTCTCGAACGCTCTGCAGAGTCAGCTCTCAGCCTCCTCCCCAACCTCCCGCTCCTGCGTTTAACCCAGCTGAGCGTCAGGGGAGGGCTGCAAAGGGCTTCTTGTAGGCTACGCGGCAAGGGGATGGCCGAGAGCAGTAACAGCCAATTGAAGAAACTGTTTTCACGTTTTTCTAGTACGACAGAACGTTAGCAGCAAAAAATATAACTGGTGTGCAACAGCTGTGTAGCAAGCGTCACGTATAGCATTACTCACAGGGATAATTCTGTAGAATTAAGATAAGTGTTTTAATGAGTATGTACTGAGAACAATGGTTTACCTGTGGATTTTGTAAATATTTACGTGCATGTGAAATGTTTTTGCTGGAAACTGCAAAGCCCTTTAACTATAATACCTCACAGAGAAGTAACTAATATCCCCTTAGGGAAAAAGAAAGAAAAAAAAAAAACACATACAACCCAAAACTGGACTTTTTAAATTGATGCCAGTCTTAACAAGCAAGCTTTAAGTCAGAAGGGCAAAAAGTCTGTTAAATAAAGGGGTCAAGTTCCAGTACATTTATGTAAAAGTACCTCAAAGTGAGATGGAGACAGCGAACAAGAGTAAACTTCAGACTCACCAAAAGAACCAGCACAAGAAACTCAACAAACAGGCAGCAGTCATGTAGAAAGAACTCAGTCTGCATGCTTAACAGCTGCAGTCAAAGTTTAATAACTTCAGAGCAACTACACTCATCCACAACAGAAGCCTTCATATACCTTCAATATTGACTAATTGAGGTCATTAGTCTAAGGAAAACAAAAGCTGGAAAGCTTAAAAAAAATCCTGTCAACTCAGAAGAAAATCTAGCCCAAACAAAGCATAAGAGATACCCAAACTCCACCAGCAACTGGAAAGATTACACAGGAGTGGCCAAAGATGTCATTAATCCCCTACCCTTGAGGAAATACCTGAACTCCAAAGTCATCCATTAGCAAACTGAATATTTGCTGCTCCTCTACACCCTGTGTAAAAGAGCATCTTGCTGCGATAGATGGGCCAGGCAAGACTCTGCCTCAGCCCACAGTACAGAACACCCATCCGCTGTTATTTATAAAGTTGGCAATCCTAACAAAGGCTGCTCTGGCACAAGCTTCTATAGACTAAGCAGCCTGTCTTCTCCTACCTGGATCATCAGGCAGGGATATAATAACCATTAAATCTGAAACAGTTGCAAGATAATAGGAATCTGTTTGTGCTTGCTTTTGTCCAGAGCCTAGGGAAAAAACACCCTAGCTGCGTGTATTCAAACCCAAAGGCGCCCCCTGCAAGGGGGCAACCGGCTTCCAAAACTTCTTTGAAGTCTAATAGGCATTATTAATACTAAGACAAGAAGTCACTCTTAGCCAGCAAAGGCTGCTAAAGAGGAGACAAGGAGAAAAGAAAAGAAAAAAAAATGAACACACACTTAGAGCTTGCACAAGAGACTCTCCTGCCACATACTGTGCATTCATCCATTATCACATTAATCCAGTAATAAATATTTCTTGAAGGTCTGAAGTGTGGCTGCACGCTAAGATGGCTGCTTACCTCTCCATCAGCTTTTCTTTATCCCAGTTGAAATGGCTAAGCAGTATCCGAGTGATAGTTGCTGGATTCTAGAGGGAAAAAAAAAAATAATAATGAACAAGTGAGTAGCTGTTTGACAGAGTTGGTACAGTGCTATGAGTACCCTAGGCAGCATTTTGGATAAGCACATGGGGAAGCCAGTGCATCTGACAACATGTATTGTCTACATAGATTACATAAATTAATACACCGCAGAAAATAGTTTATGACTTGGCAAATAAAAAAGATTAAGAACAATTCTATAACATAGTAGAGCTATAAGAAAAGAAACTAGGGTTGAAGACTTCAGGACCAGGTAGTTACTGCTGCCGCAACGGATGAATTCATGACGTCCAAGTGTCAACCTCTCAAAAGCCCAGCATGCTTACACAATACAAACCCAGGACGTTCCTAAAAATGCAGGAAGGGTGAATTGGCATCCATCCTATCCATTTTTGCCACAAGCTCCACACTACTTGCCCAACCAAAAATATTCCTCAGTTGTCCCACCTCCCACCCCTAAAACACTCAGATTGCAGTTTCTCCCAGAAAACAAGCAGCTGATGCTGTTAGATGGCACTTTCCTTTGAAACCTCGAGGTGTTCCCAACACACCTTAAGCCTTGAAAATACAGCCTGGAAAGGTCAGCAACAGTGACTAGGAATAAAAACTGGTTTTCACTTTTGCCCAAGTATTATCTCCAATTAGACCTCCCTCTTCAGCTAAGGGTTTGGTCACATGAGGAGAGAAACCTAACAAAACACAGGGCTTCTGTTGCACCCAAGAAGTGTGTCTGACCTCCCTAAATCCAAACTATCCCAGGTCAGGCCGAGAACCATTTACATGCAACACAGGCACCAGTAAGCACCCAAGGAGCAGCTGCACGTACTTTGCCATTCGACATCAAAATGGAAGTTTGCCGTAAGGCAAATTTTCAGTGGACGCTCTGAAGCTGTTGAAAAGTAGGACATAACAGAGCAATGCATTTTTTTTGAGCCTCCAGGCTATAGCTACAAGTTTAAGCTGCCAAAAAAGCCACTACTGCCACCCAAAGATGCAGTGCCACCCTGCTTTGACCCTGCTCATTCCCCCCCTTTTTCTCACCATCACCACCCCACGCTAGGACAGCTGTTTTATGTTAAAACATTGCAAAATATTGGCTCAGACCAATATTTCTCCTTCTTTTCTTAAGCCGGTTTTCCACTGAATCCGTTGCCCAATCTGTTTCATTGCATGACCACACCAACAGCCACACCGGCACAAGGGGGAGGGCAGGAACAGGCAGCCGGGACAAGCGGGACGACGGCTTTCAGCAGCAACACCAACAAAACCCTCTGCTGAACTAAAGCGCCAGAGTCCAAATGTAAGCACGAAGAGCTGGTCTGGTGGTTTCTGCTATGAAAAGTGACACTCCTCTCCCCTCTGCAGCGGGTTCTTGCTCTCGTCAGTGCCAACGCAGGTTGTTCAAGGCGAAATTGAGAAATTTTTCCAGCTTAACACACCCATGTGGACAAAAATGGCTTTAGAAAAGTTAGAGCAGATCTCTGATCCAGGTCTTGGGGAGCTCTATGAAGAGTTGAGGCAGCAAATCTGCTGGACAGTACGTGGTACAAAAACCAGAAACCGGCACTGCTGAACGCTTTGTCTTGTGAAAACACAGCCCTAGTCCCTCTTTGGGAGAGTTTCCTAGGCAAGAGAGATCCACGCTCCTAGACATAGTAACTCTGCTAGGTCCTTTGCTCACCACCACATGGGACTGGCCGCTACCAAACAGTGAGGCAGCACCTGCTAAAGAGGCAACTGCTCTCCTGTCCGGCAAATTCACCCATTTCCTTGGGTCAAAAGCCAGAATATGCAGTTCTGGGACAAGCTGCACCAACTCCCTGCTCCGGTGGAAGTTAGGTTTCCCCTCGGCCTGTGCAGGGCTAGTTCGCAGCCAAATCAGCAAGCTGCTGCAGCTCACCATGCAGCCGTGCGATCGCTGCCCGGCCGCACGCGCGGCACACGCCCAGGAGCACGGGTGAGACATTTGCCTCTCCTGGCAAAGGGATGGCTGTTAGCTCGGCTCGGCTCACCCACGAGTCGCGTCCTCGCCGGCAGTGGGACCCACGCAGGGCGCTCGGCCCAGCCGACGTGGCCAGCTCGGGCTCCTGGGCAGCAGCACCGGCACAGCCTCGTGGGTGCCGTGCTACAAACCAGCACGGAACCCGAATGGGAAAAGAGGAGGGAAGGGGGAAAAAAAATTAAATAAAATAAAGCTTTCGGATAGGAGCAAATCCCGATCCAGATCGCTGTATGGTGCCACAAAGCTTGCGGCAGTGCTGCTGACTTTAAGCTGGGAGCAAGCAGCTGAAAACTGTTTGAAGTCGGAACTGCTGCCCATACGGGAAATGGGGTTATTTGGTGCCACCATTTTTAAGGGTCTCCTTCCCTAAGAGACAACTCCAACGACAAAGAATGCAATCTGTTGGGTTTTAATCTTTCTAGGTTACTTTGTATTTGCTCTGGGATATCCACAACATATTTCTCTATAATACTATCTGTATTACATAACAGCACCTAAAGGAATTTGTAATAGCTCACTTAAACACGTACACTTCCTAGAGCAAATTAATCAAAGACAAGCATGTGCTTTTTAGTACACAAGCTGATCTTATCTCTGGATTACCTTGGTTATAATACCAGCTACTACCGCCCCTGATACTTTTGTTTTTTTTTTAAAAAAAAAAAAAAAAAAAAAAAAAAAAAAAAAAAAAAAAACCTTCCATTTTCTGCAACAAGTCCTGCCTCAAACTGGGAAGTCCCCTGCTAAACAGACCAGGCAAATAGCACCTATAGGGTCCTCCAGACCATCCTTCTAGCACTCTCACGCATTTGCGAGGTGCTTTACTCACATCCATCACTTGCACCGTGCTCCAGAACCACAAACAAGTTGCGAGCAATAAAGTGAACGGCTCTTCTCAAGCGTTAGGATCCTCACCTTGGACCAGGGATCGGCCACAAGGATGCACAAAGAAACTGTGTTTTCTTAAATTCTCAAGCACCAGCATTAACAAAGTTTTAAATCAGCCTGAAGTCTTACCTTCTCCTGTAGTAGCCCACTTAGCCACCTTTCTAAGGTTTCTGCAAATACCTGTTTATCACTCTGCAGGCTAAGAGGCCACTACGGTAGTCATCCCTACCGTCAGAGAGGTTTGGGGGTTGGTTTTGTTTTGGGGGGAGGGTGATTAAGCAAGGAGGAAGAAAGACAAGTTTCCCCCATGCTGAAGAATAATGCTGTATTAGAAGAACAAAACTGGTCTGTAGTGACTGTCAAGTGTCTCAAGGCAAATCTACTAAATACTGCTCAAAGGACATGTGACTGCAAACAAGAGGGTCTAGTTTCATTTGCGGCTTCTGCATTTTTCCTGAGAAGCAGCACTGCAGCTTTCCAAGGCAAGTTTCTCTAGATCAGAGTCCCTAAATATCCCAGCAGTAGAAAACAGTAGAAAAACAGCTTCCTTTTGTGAAGGCAAGGTACAAAATATCATGTTATTCCGGGATTACACTTCAGAGACCAGAACTGTTGGTTCGGTGCATTAAAGACAAATGTGTCGGAGCAGGGGAAGCTTTTACGGGCTTTCTGGGCTTTAGCTTCCTTTAGCTCCAGCGGTATTTGTTCAATGTTCATTTTAAAAAAGGAAACACCAGCAACACGACAAGCTCCTACCAGAAATAGCCAGGCTGCGTGCTTACCACATCCAAAATCTAGTATTTAAAATGTCACTAGTTTCAGTGAAACTAGCTTCACTGACAGAGAAAGCAAGGACTAACACAACTCTGCTCTTGCTCACCTGCAGCGAGGACCGCAACGTAATCAGAGCCTGCATTAGGCAGGGAGGACGCCGAAGCCGGGGAGGAAGTGTGGAGAGGCTTGGTTTACATAATGTAAACCACAGTCAAATACAAACGTTAAAAAAACCTGGCATTAAGGATCGCTCTAATTTAAGGCAAGGCATACCGATGAGGTGCCGCGCAGCGGCTGCCCTGCGCTGGCGGCACGCACGCGCCTACCTTGCCGTTGCTCGGGAGCCGCTTTTGAGGGGTAGATCACGGCGCCGCAACGGGGGGTTAGTTACTGCAGAGCTGCCGACCTAAAAGAGCACCAAATTAATCCGACCTTTCAACCTCAGTTTCGACATTAGTTTTGCTGCACCCCTGCGCTAATTACGCTGCCGCGGGAACGTACCTCCGCAACCCCGCCGGCGCTCGCTCTGCCCGCTGCACTAAGAACCAACTCACAGGGCGCGAGCAACGCCGAGTTACGAAGCTCCTCGGATATTTTAGTGCCTTTTCTGAAACCGGATGGGCTTCTCGTTTTGCACACCGGCTTGTGGTCTGTGATGGTTACACCCCAAAGGCTAGCTACAAACAGGCTACGACGCTGCTCAGACAAGATTACTGCTCGGGCTCCGAGCTGCAGCAGCCAGAACCGGGCTTTTACAAAGGATATTTTTCTGTTTACAAGGGGGAAAAAAAATAATAATAACTAAGTAAAGCAGCCAGAAACAGATGGTAAGCTAGGGAAAAGCTAACACATTCAAATGTTCGATTCTCACTCAAACGTGGTTTGATGAAAGCTGAAACAGCGGGTCTAATTGACAGCAGTCACCCATTCAATTTTACGTGCCCGAGCCGAGGACTGCCTGGAGCTCGAGGCAGCGGAGCCTGTTGATAGCCAGATATAAGAGAAACCGGAGGAAAGCAGCCATTTTGTTGCAGTTCTCCGGGTGCTCCCAGCGGCTAGCTGTCACAGCCATCGCGCCAACAAAACACGGTTCGTAAAGCTCTGCCCGCAGAGAAAAGGAGTCAGCCCTTCAACAGCGATTTCCTCGGTCAGCAAAGCAGCTAAGCTGCGATCTGCTCCAAGGAGATTCCACTTTCCTGCTACTTTTTAGGGGGAGATATTTACACGTGTTATTGTTATCTGCTTTGCCAGGCTCAGGCACACTGATGCCAGCAGGAGATACAGGGATGGGAAACCCTAAAAAGCTTCAAGAAAGCAGATTTGGAGCTCTCGCTTCAGCTAATAACATTCCATTGGGGGGGAAAAAAAAACTCAACAAAAAACAAACCATGTCATTCAGTAAAACTTACTTAAACAAGAAACTTAGTTAAAAATGTCTGAGTTCAGTTAGACTCTTTTTGCCACCAAAATAAAGTACGAATTGAAAGGAGGAACCTGGATGCACACAACCACTATAAATGAATTATGACTTAAGGGTTGTTAGGACACTAGCTCGAAGCAGAACTTTCAAACAGCGTGATTTGCTGCACGACAGTTTGCAGCACTTCATCTATTAATGTTTTTGTCTTTCCAGATGAGTCGTGCAGTTAATAATTGCACTTTATAATAGCCAAAAGTGTATTTTAGAAGGCAGCTGCTCATCACACACTGGGAATAAGCTGCTGCTTCAATCTGAGCGTTCACTGCAGATTAATAACAACTTTGTTTAGTAACAACTCGACTCAAGCGCCGCAGTTTTGACATTTCAACACCTTTCCCCCCCTCTCACCTCACTTGGTGACCAGACGTTGCCCACACCAGTGGAAGAGCAGAGGGCTGCCAGAAGACCAGCTTTGAAACAACAGCTCCTACAACCAAGCCGGACAAGTACCCGCTCCACTAAAGCGGCATCAAAAGACAGCATGTTACATCACCACTGTAAATATTTAATCAGTCAAAAACCTAGCACGTGCCAGGAAACTCTCGGTGCCCTCCGGGCACATGCAGAATCGAAAGCGCAGGCGCGTGCTTCGCCCCCAGCTTGCCTTGCAAAGCCCCCGTGCACAGCACTCCCTGGAAAGGTAAAGGAAGCATCACTAATAACACCCAACGGGTCAAATTTCATGGCAGCAGATGGAGCAAGAGTAACCTCACCAGGCGAAAGTTAAACAGATTCCTTGATAAATTCAGGAGCACAAGACCAGCGGACCTGTGGCTTGCCTCTGCTGCAGCCCTCCTCCCAAAGCATCTGCTACGCATTGCGGTGGGATGAGCATCGCTAGTTCCCGGAAACACGGACGGCCTGGGGAGCAGGATCAGACGTGTCGTGGTTTCCCCACGAATCTCTGGATGACTCCGGGCTACGGGAGGAACCTCAGTCAGGCCCGATACCATCGGGGGCACTCAACTGCACTGAGCGCCACCACCGATCAGGAACCAAACACCCCAATAACTCTTCAATTACCTCAAAAACCTAACACGGTTACATACCGATGCTCCTCTCCCACGCACAACTGCTTATTTCTCATCTACGATGCAGAAAAAGGGCAACTGTCAAAGCAGGCCAGGCACCGTACAGTAGCTTCTCTTGGTCAGAGCTTAAACCTGCACTGATTTGCTGCAATAACTAGGTCAACTGCTCCGTTTTGAGCACCGCTGGTCTTCCCTTGCAGCCCATCTCCACCATCCAGGCAACGCCAGGTGTAACATACTTGCTCTGTACGCTACCTCAGCTTCGAGTCCAAATGGCCTTACGGTAACACTGCCACAGGAAGGCTTGCATTGCTTTACACGTGTCCTGAGGGACCTTGGTTTGTAAAGATCTATTCGCAGCTATTCTCTCAAGAGACAACTACAGAAATGTGTTCTTGTCTTTGTAAGGTGTTTTGTATCAGCTTAGCAAAACTCCCAAGATCCTGTCTTCAGCATTCACTTCTAAGTGCTGAGCATCTCCAGGGCCCAGTCTCCTGAACAGGTTACCTTCAAACTTACTAGTTTTTAACAATTTAGACTAATCACTCTGACAAGCCGTAGAAAAACCTCAATGTCACCTAATATTCCCTGACTCGCTTACAAACAGCATGCAAGGGAGTTGCTATAAGAAGATGAGGACAGTAGCTAGCTAGATCAGCCCACCACCACCCATGTATATTCTCCTCTTCTGTTGTCTTCTTAACCCAATGTAATTCTCTCCCAGGCCTACACTTCAGCCAAAAGAAATAAAATAAACAAGCAAAATCAGGACCATTCTTTTCCGTCTCTATACGCCTACTGAGGACATGGACTTCATGTCCTAGAACCCCACTGAAGCCACACTAAAGTGACTTAGTTTCTAATTAGCCAGTTCTGAATTACTCTCAAACCTACCTCTTCCTGGCACTATCATTTCCAAGCAATGCTGCATGAAGCAAGGCTACTTCCCTATGACATTGCCAGTCACTACAGTCAGCTGCTTTCCTCAGACTGGTATCTGCCACCTCACAGTAATTTCCCATCATATATACTGGTTTGTGCTTCAATATTGATCATCATCTTAGGCTCCTACATCCTACTTCATCTCATTAACTGCCCTTCACACATCATCTCTATTTTTGAGAATCAAGTTTTGCAAAATTATGGAATTAGTACTATCATATTACGGCATGAAAAAGTAGCTTGATATTATGATCTGAGTTTGTAGTAACCTAACCGCATTTTACTGATTGTTTCTAGCTCTGATGAACATACGTGCTTTTACTAGAGGAAGATAATAAAAAGCAACTTCAGAGAAAGCTATTACTTTGTTTAATTAGTTCAAGAAACAGAAATGAAGCAGTCAGCTGCTTTACATTTTCTTTGAGCCTTTGGAAAGTTTTCAGGTTAATGATTAAGAGCCATGACAAAGAGCTATTGTCTAACAAGCTTTTAAATCAAAAAAATTACTAAGGTGACAACTCCAAGATGTATTAGCAAATTTGGAAATGCAAAAATTTAATTCACAGTTTAATACTTGTAAACAAATAAAAGAAACATGCATCATACGGATTTATCACGCTTCTCAAGTGTTCTGGACAGCACTGGCTCTCAGATGACTGCAGAAATTCTACCACCACCAACTCCACACAAATTTAAAAACTGCACATGTACTACAAACAGGGAAGGTATTTAAGACTGTTTCAGCTACACTTGCTTCTACACAAGATCTATAGTTTGATAGTAAGTTACAGAGAGGTTAACTCTCATATATTTCTTCTGAAGAACACTGTCTCCTACTTCCTTTTGCTACAGTTCTTTGGTACAAAGTGAAGCCTTTAAAGGCAAAAAGGCACACAGCTCTAGAGGCACCACAAAAACAAGGAAGTTATGCTACTGCACACTTTTGAAAGACTATTGAACAAGAGGTCTCCAAATATACATGCTTTCACACATAACTTCGCATTTCAATCCCTTTAGATTAAGGAGAGCTACTATTTTATTGCCTACAAAAGCAGTATCACCCAAACCATTCCGCTCCTCCTGTTGTCTCCCACCTCAAGAATCCTGATATCAGAGTAGAAACTCAGCAAATCTGCGTGAGCAACATGAGCCACAGCTCCAGTTGTTCATGTCTCCACTGAGCAACTAAAGCTGACATACCAAGAGCGAACTAGAGTGGAAGCACATGGGTGCTAGAATACGTTTCAAAATTGATTTTTACTTCAACTCTCTCTTCTCATACCTCCTACACATGAGTTTGCAAAGAGCAGCCTTAAAAGAGTAGGAGAGGGTGATGGCACCATTTCCATATAATTCTTTCAATTTACTATTTTAGTAGCTCTTGAACATCTTCCATTACAGAGGAAGAAAACAGCACAAGACACACAGCAGCTATGCTAGGAAAAGAATGATTCATCTATGACCCCAAAACTTTTTGGCAGCCCCGAATGTGAAGCCCCATAGTTTCATCCAGGTGGGATCTGTGCCGTTGCTAATCACCACCACCAACCTCAGGCCAAACTTTAGTCAACATCCAAAGTCTTACAGAGTTGGTTCTATTAGGATGAGAAACCAATGAGACAGACAGACACCAAGTACAAATGACTATTTAGAAAAAGCGTTAAGAGAACTCTTTCCAGGCCACCGACAAACTACACTTAGTCACCTTCCTTGCTCCATTGCTGCATACTGCTCAGGCAAGTAGTGTCCATGAAGCATCCTTTAGTCCCCCTTCCTCTTAAAATTACACACAACTGCTCTTACAGTCCCCAGTTTTTTCCCCTCCATCACATATGGGCTTGCAATGTAAATATTTTCATCTCACTGCAGGTACTTTTGCTTTTAGCTTGTGCTTACCTGCCAGACAGTTACTGCCCCATTCATAGGCACGTACCACAAACAGATCCAACTCTATCAAATACAAAAGAAAATCGTTGATTTTCTCTGCTCCACAAGCATACCTAGTAACAGCAAGGAGCATCATTTGATACTTCTAGTCCCTCGGGATCTCTCGGCCCAACAGCCTCCAGTAGACTATAAAAGACACCTGGCTATCGTTTCAACTCTTCTCTCATTAAACCGATACAATTCACTAGTGTGGAACTTGGAGAAAATACACTACGTTGGTTCAAAAGGAACGCAAGGGGACACTTTGCCACAGAAGGAAACGATGCTGCGGGAAGGCTGAGGAACTCAGTGACCAGGCAATGCACATCAAAAGCCCTCAGTTTAGGCCAAGAGCACACACGGATCTGAACCGCCTAAGTGTCTTCCCTTCTATATGCTTTTAGAGGCACTGGGGGAAACTCCAGAAACCCAAATGGTGTAGCTTTGCACCAGGTCTTCCCCCCCCCCCCATGAGATAAAGTAACAACTACCTGGATTATTATTTTACTTTGAATGTTTTTAAAGCATAATTCCTTCAAACAGCATTATGGCTTAGAGTTAGAAAAACATTGCAAAGAGTATTTTAAAAGAAACAGTCTGAATTTATGGGCCCTATTCTGAGAGGGGAAAACACCCTCCTGAACAATTTCCAGCAGCTGTTCACAAAAGCAGCTTTAACTGAAAAGAATGAACAGGGCAGCAACAGGCAGAGCAGTAAAATACACTCTTTAAAACCTGTTTCAAAGACGCTGCATCCCATCACCACCAGACCATGAAGAGACAGCTCTGAAAATATTTACTTCAGCAGCAAAACAAACTCATGCAGCCGCTGGCTCCTGGGCCTGCCGCTGACCTCTCCGTCTACGACGGCACAACTGCTTGCACAGCTATGAGCGAACTAGATAGAGGAATCATCCCGGGCTGAGGGGGGTTGCTGGTTTATTTTTAACCCAGATGAGTTCTCAGATCAGGATCACTGTGTGGCCAGACAGTTGAGTTGGCACAACTCGGACAACACGGACTCACTTCCAAGATTTTTTTTTTTTTTTTTTTGTACAAATCAGTCTGTTGAGAGCCACATGCCAAACATGCCAAAGCTGGGTGTTCCAGGGTTCACAGACTCTCCAAATCTTCTTGCCCCAAAGCCTTAAAAGCACAGTAGGGTACAGCCTGATGAAGCTTACTGCCAGAAAGGCTGGTCCACTCTCCCTCCTCCATCATCCCGCTAGCAACTTCATCATTCATCTCAAAGCATCATTCAGAAAAGAATGTTTCTGATCTGGAAAATGAACACTATTTTTCAACTGCTTTTTCCACTGCAACTCTACGGCAAGCCAAATCTGGAGGAAGGTGGCTACCTAGGGGTACAGTATAGCTATTAATAAGAGCTATTATTAATCTGGCCCTGTCTATAGTTTCATGAGTGTCTAGGGGCTATTTTCAGCTGGGCTACCAAAACAGAAGACTTAAATAGTAACTTCATAGAGGTTGGCACTATTCCCTCAACAGAACCAAATCAGCAGGCCACCAGGATAGAAACGCACCTTTTCTCTTTTATTAGTCGATTTTGGAAAGGCTGGAAGCGGCATGTGTCAGGTCAGCAAGCCATCTAGCCGATAAACAGAAAACAAGTCAACGCGCTGCCTCGGGGCCCCGGGGAAACGCTGTCTTCATTGAGTGTCCAACTCCCCTTCTGAACAAACTGAGCATTTCTGGGAAAGCACAGATCTGCCTATGTGAGCTACACAAAATGTCCTTTTTGAGGGAGAAACAGAAGGTAAAAGGTATAAAGCTGAAAGAGCGTAAAGTTACGACTGCTTTTTGTGACATCTCAAGCTTCTATAAAACAATTTAAAGGAAAAAGGTTTTCCCTGCTACTTTTCCTCTCTCTCTACAGAATCACAGAATCTCTAAGGTTGGAAGGGACCTCTGGAGATCACCTAGTCCAACCGCCCTGCTCAGCAGAGTCACCTAGAGCATGTTAGACAGGGTTGCATCCAGGCAGGCCTTGAAGATCTCCAGAGAAGGAGACTCCACAGCCTCTCTGGGCAACCTCTTCCAGTGCTCCGTCACTCTCACAGGGAAGAAATTCCCCCTGACATTCAGGTGGAACTTCCTGTGCTTCAATTTCTGCCCATTGCCTCTTGTCCTGTCACATGGGACAACTGAAAAGAGTTTGGCCCTGTCCCCTGGACACCCTCCCTTCAGGTGCTTGTACACATTGATAAGATCCCCCCTCAGGCTTCCCTTCCCCAGGCTGAAGAGGCCCAGCTCTCGCAGCCGGTCCTCAGAGGGCAGATGCTCCAGTCTCCTGATCATCCTCGTAGCCCTACGCCGGACTCTCTCCAGTAGCTCCATGTCTCTCTTGTACTGGGCACCCCAGAACTGGACACAGTACTCGAGATGAGGCCTCACCAGGACTGAGTAGAGGGGCAGGATCACCTCCCTCGACCTGCTGGCAACACTCTTCCTAAAGCACCCCAGGAGACCATTGGCCTTCCTGGCCACAGGGGCACATTGCTGGCTCATGGTCAACTTATCATCCACCAGCACTCCCAGGTCCTTCTCTGCAGAGCTGCTCTCCACAAGGTCAGCCCCCAGCTTGTACTGGTGCCTAAGGTTATCTTTCCCTAGGTGCAGGACCCTGCACTTGCCCTCTCCGCCCAGCTCTCCAGCCTGTCCAGGTCTCTCTGAATGGCAGCACAGCCCTCTGGTGCATCAGCCACTCCTCCCAGCTTGGTATCATCAGCAAACTTTCTGAGGAGGCACTCCGTCCCCTCATCCAGGTCATTGATGAAGAAATTGAACAGGATGGGACCCAGTACTGAGCCCTGGGGGACCCCACTAGCTACAGGCCTCCACTAGACTCCACGCCACTGATGACGACCCTCTGAGCTGTGCCTTTCAGCCAGTTCTCAATCCACCTCCCTGTCCACTCATCTAACCCCACACTTCCTGAGCTTATCTAGGAGGATGTTATGGAAGACAGTATAAATATAGCATGTGTGTGTATATGTATCTATAGATATAAATAAGTTATTTTCAATCCTTCACCATAGTCAGCATTGCCCATTTTCAGATTTTGTTCAAGAATCAGATTCACCCATAGGATTTGTACTCATTTTCTGGACGTGGTATGTTTGTAGAGACTGAGACTGTTCCTCCTCATCAGGTAGCAATACTGCTGTCCCTGCAAGCTCAGGTTTCCAAAACTTTATGCAATGTAAGGAACAGGTTGTCTGCAACCCTACCTAACAAACTACTACTAGGCAGGTACAGCTGGGACTTCTCCATGGATTTCTCATGCCCTTAACATAGCAGGACTTCACTTGTGGCTGCTTTAAGCATGCTCAAGGCATCACCTGATCAAACCACTCAGGCACTGACTGGGCAGTGGGCCTTGGAAGGCTGCTAACAGCAGACCTGTTAAGCTGTCAGCAACCATCCCTCACCTTAATAAGAAATCTGTACCATAGAAGAGTCAGTGCTGGACCATTACTATAATCACAGCAAGTTTTTTTTTTTTTTTTTTTTGATTTTTTTTAAACAACTTTACAGAAAGCTTCTTATAGTGTAAGATAACTATTTTGTAAGACATAGCATTTTGGGTGTTCTTTGAAGAAAAAACACACAAACATAGGAAAACAAAAAGAAATCAAATCATTACTTCATTCCCCCAAATCTGTTCCTCTGCATTACAGTATATTATCAGACACCATCTGACTGAAAAATGTCTATCCTACTTCCACTTCCCACCTCTCAAAAAAAATTTTTTTTAAGTTGACAGAAGAAATCAGGTAAACTTTAAGCACGTAAGAATATTTTCTGACACCTAACACCACAGCAGTACATGTACTAGAAAGGACAGATTCATGATAATTCACAGACAATGAATTTTAGACAGTTTTCAGAGCAGAAAATCTGTCTGTTGGCTCAAACATGTGCCAATGGGGGAGGATGGGGCAACCAATAACTAATTAATTTTCTGGACTAAGTTATATAAATTCTTTCGAAAGGTCTCTCAAGTTGTCATCTTCCTGGTTTCAAAGGTTCTTCTAGACAATGATTAAAATAAAGGTGTCCTCTCTTCAGGTAGCGCGTGAGCAGAGGATCAGACTCCAAGGGTATTCAACCTTAAACATCTCTCTCAAATACTGATAGTCTCCAGTTGCAAGTAACCTGTCTCCAGTTTACCTTCATTGCAGGGCACTAACAGAGAACATCTATTCCAATACAACATGGTCAAACTCAAAGACACTTTAGATGTTTATCAACGGGACAAAAAGATGACCCAACCAAACTGTAGATCACTTCCAAACAGATTCCTTCAATCAGTTGTTTCCATGATAACTCCCAAGTACACTGCCAGCCCAAACTTTTTTTTTGGGGGGGGGGAGGGGAGGGAGGGACAGGTAGGGGTCCCCCCCCCCCACGAGGCAGTTTTTTAGCACTTGATTACAAAGCATTTTGCTCTTTGGACAAGAAATTAGACCAAAAGGACAAGCTACCTGCTGTAGTAAAAGTTGGAGCTCTGGGATACACAGATACTCGGGGGGGAAAATGCTCACTACCCAAAGTCAAAACAATACAGCCATGTAACCCATCTCCTGAATCCCGACTTCCACTTGAGAGTCTAATTAACATTTCCCAACAAAGAAGGGATGGGGGAAGAGAAAAAAAAACAGTAAGGCAAGATAACTGCTTCCATTAGCAGCATTCAAGTAGTGCCCAGAATCAATAACGTAAACATCTACCTTGAAAGCTAAATGAAAGTCACCCCAATTAAAAATATTTCTCATAGCAATGGTCAGGTTTTCTCATATATACTTTGATGTACAGTCACAGCAGCACGCTACTGTTAACCCCTCGGAGAGGGCATGGCAGTCAAGAAATGCAGGCTCAGCACAAGAAATTTTAGCCCCAGGCATTTTCCTCTCAAAAGAGCATTAGAAAATTTTTACGAAGAAAACAATCCTTAACACCTTCAGTGTTATCTTTCTTCTCCAGGCTCAAGCTTGGTCAGCATCCAAACGCTAAGCCTTTCTCCTCTTCTCTGGAGGAGAGGTTTTACTGCTTGTGGCTTTGTCCCCTCCTTCAAGCAGCTTTACAAATTGTCCCCTTTTTGGCACACTTCAGTTTGACAGAAGGGCAATTTCACCTAATCACCAGAAGAGCACCATTCTCTACAGAGTATAAAATACATCTTTCCTGGGTTGACTTGATTCCCCATCACTCCACAAAGGCTCCAGCTTTGCTTAATGCGGCACGTGCTTAGCTAAACCGAGCCCTCCGATGCAAAAAGCCACATGACGCCACAGAGTAAGTCAATATTTAACTTAGATTTATAACTAGCACCCCAATTTAGCAATCCAGCTCCCTAACTAGATCACAGTTCTTCCTGCCACCTTTTCATTTTCCAATGTAAGACCGTGCCAGTGTATTATCTTTGCACCTCCTGGCAGGAAGACAGATGTCTTGCCAAATTACAACGCAACACAGAGCAGGAAGGCTTTAACCCTCTGAAGTACCCACTGGTGAATTTTGGTTTTGTACACACATCACCTTGATGAATGGGCAGTAAGTCTACTCAGTCAATGCCTATGCCTTAGCTTGCAATTCCTAGTCAAGCCAAAAAAAAAGGAAAAAAAAAAAACTTAGAAGTCTTTTAACACTTTTAAAAGAGATAGGCCCAGGAAATCATTGCCAATACAGCAATGTCTTGGGGATGTAATCTTTGGCAATGCTCTTCTATTGGCAAAAGCCCCAGAGCAGATGTCATTATAGCTTATATCACTTCGCTGCACAAAATAAGCTATACCTGCAAAAGCATTTTTTTGCTGGCAGAAGCTGCATCTGCACTAGGAAAATCTGCCAACATCCTTTTTCCAGCAAAACTCTTCTTGCTCAGACCATTACTAAATGATGACTTTGCAATTTATTTACCATACTGTGCTCACTTAATCTTGCTTCATTTCATAGCCAACAAAACAGAGCCCCAACAACGTACTATTTCACGAGCCAGGGTTTCCACTATAAGGAGTAATTTTGCCTATTTACACCTCAAAACACATTTTCCTCAGAAGGCTGCACACAAACCACCTTTGAAGAAAGGACATTCTGGAGGCCTGAAGAGCTTGCCAGTTCTCTTGTTCATCCTCATTCACATTTTTTTCAATAGGATATACTTATGCTTATAATTGTAACTACACTATCTAACTGCTGTAGATATTCCTAACCAACTGCCTGAACTCACTTAAGTTTGAGAAAATGCTCTGTTGGGATTCAGTACAGAAATAACGGAAAACAAACTGTACAGCAGCTGGGGAGAACAAGAATGCCTTTCCAGCCTTTTCATGATTTTCTCATTCAGGTGCCTTTCTACAAACTTGCACTCATTTAATCAGAAGTATTTTCAATCCTTTTAGTTAAACCATCAAGCATGTGCAGACCCTCCAACGCACCTTTCCCCCTTTCATTAGATAATACAGAACACACACAGCTGTGTAACTTTGTATGTGATGAACTGGGCGGTAGCTGACAGGGATACCCTTGTTTCTTTGCCAGTAACATATTACTATCTAGCATCAGACACCGGCTTCTGAGAAAAAGATAAAAAAAAAAATCAGTCCTTCTTTATAACCAATGAAAATGCTACCAATACAGATAATTAAACTAATGACTAGCAGATAATTGAGTGCACTGAGAAGACTCGCATTCGGTCTCTTCCAAACCACAGCGCTGGCCGGCTGCCTGCTGAGGTACCCTGGAAAGCGATAGCAGGACGCCAGTCAGAGGGAGGAACACCCCGACGCCTGATGAGCGAGAGATCCCGAATATCTCCAAGCACCCTCCCTCCGGATAGCTTCAGGATCAGTTCCCCGGCACCCCTGAAACAACTCACGCCTTCACACTGCGTTTTCTCTTGAGAAGTCATCTTCCGTTTGTATGAAGCCTGCGGGGCCACTGAAGGATACCTAAGAAACACCAAGCAAAACCTGGCAATGGCCAACACCAACAGCTACGTGCTCCAATGAGCCACACACAAAGCCACCCCCAGGAACCGTCCTTTAAACCATACCAGCGTTAAAACCTTCTTACCACTCATGCACAGAGCACACATCAGCTCAGCTGAAAAGAAAAATGGAAAACTAGTTTGATAAAAGTAACCCGGGAAGAGGATTACTGAAGCAAGAAAGCAGATTATGAGAGACTCAAATTAAGGAAGAAATTCAGCCAAGGAGCAAGTGTTGTACCTGTTTCGATATAAACACTGAACCTACTTCTAATACCACAGTATTAAATTCCGAATGGAAGGCAAACTATCCCCCATTTCTAAAGGCAATAATTCAAGAGCTGCATCACGTTATACATGGATTCTTTACTAAGACTACCCCGTATTTACTATCAACTATCTTTGCTCAAGATGACAAAAACAGAGCAGAGTATAATTTCAAGTACTAATTTTGCCTGCTTTTAGCAATACAAAAAGAAATTTCAAACACATCATTTTACCAAGTACAGATGTAAATACAAAAAGGCTTATATACATTCATTACAAAACATGCTAGTGCATATATAAAACTTATGGATCAAAGGGAAAAAAAATCGATTCGTCCAGACAGCTTTTAAGCTGTCACAGAAGTATCATTAGTGACGAAAACAAAGATGTCAGACGTGTTTGCTCATCAGATCTTCATAGTAGTTCAGAGGTCTTTTTACAGAATTTTCTGCATGCATGCCAAGTGGGATTTTAACCCTCAAAACCTTACACAACAATGAAAAAAAGTCACATTCATGGCCTCTATTGGGTTAATTTATACAGGTATACAGGAATGCAGAATGTGAACCCACATTTCTCATTTTAAGGCAGGGATGTTGTCAGAGCTCCAAGAAGAGAAGGGAAGCTGCTAATTCAATGCTGAGCGTTCTTATCAATTTTCTTAAAAAAAAAAGTTTTTCAGTCTAGTTTTGACATATATTGATCAGAAAAGCACTGTCACTTCTGAGCACTTATTCTAGAGTCCAACCTCATCAGGTCTTGGGTGTTCTGTGGACCAGTCTGAGACTCCTCCTTAGGTAACGTCCTCAAGACATGGATCTCCGACACATGCTCTCCCTTTTAGAAGGGGTCCTCAACTCCTCATCTTTCCAGACCGCTCCTTCTACCCCCCTGTCTCTCAGATCGCAGAGCCCAAATAGGATGTGGGTTACTAAGAGTTAACTTACTCTTCCCGCACAGAAAGGCACATTGCAAGGGAGACTGTTTACTCATGCGAATTCTCCTGTTTTCCCCTAATCCCTCTCCACATTGCTATTTGCCAGACAAAGGAATGCCGATTGCATTCGCATTCGGTTACACAAGAACACATGCAATCCAAAGCTATCTACTGTGGAGGAGATCAAAGTTTTGATCAAGTATCCAGAGCTCTTTAAAAAGTTAAGCACACTCCCATAAACACACACACAACCAAAACAGGCCGTAAAAATGATGTCTTCAGGTACTGTTACATTTCTTTTGCTGACAGTGCACAGTTGAACAACTCAATCACCATCATGTCTGGCAAACAGAGCAAAGCAACTGTTTACAGGGTCAACAGCGAGCTGACTGATAAGAGCTGGGAAGCAGCAGCTCATTTAACGAGACAGTTCACTGATCCCACTCACTATTTGGCCCTGCAAGCAGCTGTACCAGCACCATGAGGGAATGCCAAAGCCAAGAGCAACATGTGTAAGCACACATGTAACCAAGCCCCCTTTTTAGGTTGCAAGAGGAGGAGAGTATCTTTATAGCACTGCATCTCCAAAAGCATTACTCGGATGACCATCAGATACCCAAAGAAACTCAAACCTCCAGAACCGTCTCGAGCTCGTTACCGTTTCAAGCGAAACCGTGAGGAAAGCCCATCAACAACTGCCCATAGTGTCATAGTCTGGTGCTCAGAAAACCAAAGAGAAAAATCTAAGAGGAAGTTATTCAGAGTGAAAGACTCTTACTATGCAGTGACTGTTTCACCACCTTCCCCACACACATCAAAGAGGTACAGGAACAGTAAAGTCAAGCAGGCCCTTCTGTGATTTTTATGTAATGGACTTGCTCAAATACCAGCTGCTTCCTCCATGCCTCCAAAAATGTTTTGCTGAAGTAAACCAGTCAAACACACTTTGCCGGAGTAGTACACTCGCTTAACCTACCCAACGCAGTCTCTCAGAGGTTGGTCTAGCTTCCTAATACCCAGTGTGAAACCGAAACCTTCAGAACCACTTAAAATACTTATTTCTGTATCTTAGAAGAAAGCCTCTTCACGCAGCCACCTTAATAGGAGAAACAGCAGACAAGTTTTAAAATCTTTGAAAGAATGTCCCAAAAAGTTATTTTGCCAGCTGGTTATTTTCAGGTGCAGTTATACCAAGTCTCTTCTAGTTCTACGTTTTTACCAAGCATTCTCCACTTCAAGAGGATTTTATTTTGCTCAAGCAGAATCCTTCTTAGCAGTAACTTCTATATATCCTACTTAGCTGCTGAAAAAACAAGGTTAAGACCCTATGTCCCTTACCTGGTGAAGCAACACACAAAACATTATTCTGTTGTGCACAGACAATTTCTCTGAAGTGCTGTAAAGGCAGTAACCAAATTACAAAGCTTTTAATTTTGATTTTGGAGGTGACCTCCCTACAGCTTTTGAATTTCTCAAATCACAAAGCAGTTGGAACTACTTCTTTCGTGAAGTAGCACGCACCCTCCCCATCTGGAAAGGTACGTTTGTGATGTCCCTGACCTTGGAGGGTACCTCAGACCAGGGGGTCATGCAGAGAACTGAATAAGCCACAAGAAAAAGCTCTCTTTTTCACTTAAACCTTTACATTTCAGCAAGAAGTACTTTCCCAGAAGGCCTGTTTTTGAAGCAAGATGGCTAGGACAGGATTTGCAGCTTAGAGAGCTTAAGCTGCAAGAGCAGCACACCAAAACCGGTACAGGTCTGTCTCCTAAACTAGCTTTTTCAGAGAGGGTTGGTTTTGTCGTCCCCCCCCCCATCTCCCTTATTAGATAGTGGCAATACCTACAGGCCAGGAGCCCCACCAGCTCTCAAATGCTACTCCAAACGCTTTGCAAAATGTTCAGTACTGCCAGAAGGCACCATGATTCCCAGTGGGCTTCCACAAGGCAGGTCAAGGTTTCCAAAAGCAGATATCTAAGCTATGACACGAAGCGGCAATTTTTTCAGGTAACAATTTAAACGGCTTATTAGCTTCTTCCTCATTCGGAATGATTTAGATACTATTGAAAGCATCCGTGTAAAACTTGGAATTTGAAATTATTTCTGACATTGACAAAAGTTCTCAGTCCCTAAAAACAGGCAAAAGACTTAGTGCAGATAGTTGCCTGAACCACTGTATTCACAAAACACTCCAATACATTTACCACAATGAGCTATTCTGAATACCAAAAATAATTACTCAGCATCCCAAGCCAGGAAAACAAGCGACTTTATTCGAAAGAGTGTCTGTAGTTATACAGACATTTCAAATTCTGAAAGGCTGGCTTATGAAGTGCAAACACTACTGAATTTAGCTACGTATCAAACTAAACTACTTAGGAAGCCTTGAACGGCAGTTTTCAAAGCATTCCTGCAAGCAGTATTTCCATCACCGCTCAAGATCAAAAGCTAAAACATGGCAAGCCAAGGCATCACATATGGGCCAGAAACTCAAAGTTCCCAACATTCCCAACCGAAATACCTGGAATGGCGAAGATTTAAACATTAGCCGAATTTTCATTATCAAATTACAAAATAAAGTTTTTGCAAATTACAAAATAAAGTTTTTGCAAATTACAAAATAAAGTTTTTGCAAATTACAAAATAAAGTTTTTGCAAATTACAAAATAAAGTTTTTGCAAATTACAAAATAAAGTTTTTGCAAATTACAAAATAAAGTTTTTGCAAATTACAAAATAAAGTTTTTGCTCCAGCTCAAGGGGAGCCAGCTACTTCCTCTGCGTGCTGGATCTCCTCCACTGATATCCTACAGGAGCTTGACAGTCCTTTTTCAAGCACGCAGACATCTATACTCTAGGCTGCATTCAAATGCACCACGTGGAATTACTGAATCTCTACAAGCCCTCCAAGCTTGTTTTACAATAAACAAGGCTGCAACATTCTCCAAATGCAGAAGCTACTGAATGAATTTACGAAATTCAGCAGCTCTGTATACCTATACACGCTCAAAAGCCTCCACGCGCTCTTCATTCATGCCCAATAATACAATGTAGCCAGACACAAACAAAAAAAAACACTTCTTGCAATATTTTTAGATCCCTTCAACTCAAAAGGCAGAAGTCTGCAGGCCTGGAAGTACGGCCCTGAGCAGGTACCTTGCAGACCAAGCCATACAGCGACCTCCTGTAGAAAGTGACAGCTCTATTAACAAATTAAGAATTCTTTCCCCAGCTAGCAACTGTTCAAAACACTTTCTTTTTTTTTTTCTTTTTTTCTTTTTTTTAAGTGGAGGAATAGGCAGTTATATTCTCTAGAAAAAAAACCTCTTCAAAGTGATTTCTGTTTGAAAACCTTGAGTCACTATCATAACATGAGCACAGTTCAAAGTTGAATGATTTATGAGTTAATGGTGTCACTTCAAACAGGTATTGAAGTGTTCTAAGTCTCAGTTTTAATCCTGAGAAAGAAGAGATTGCCACAGTGAGACTCTGCATCGTACTCTTGGACTTAACTTTGCTCGCCTAACAGCTCTAAGCAAAAATGTGAGATAATTCGGAATAAATGCAGGGCTGACACTACACTTCCTACACTTTCATACTATATCTCAAAACCACCAGAGGCATCAGAAGATTATTTCCTATTGCCAAGTTTAACTCATACAAGTTTAAAAACTAAGAGTCAGAAGTTGGGATACGTATGAATGGGTAAGCTATAGTTTCATTTTGCATTTTGCTTCCAGCTTACTAGGTAATACCCAGAAGTAGCTATCACTTCACATCACGAACCATGAAAGCTACCGTCTCGATTCTGGCTTCTCAATGGCACACCGGAGCCACCAATTTGTAGTACAAGTAACACTTCTACTTTGCATGGCAAACTTGGTTCCTAGTAACTAAAATTAAACCCACAGGAAATACCAATAACTGTAACTACAATTTAGTATTTCTTCCCCCTTTTAAAGGGGGATCTTTAAAACTTATATAAACAAATATTTAAGAGTAGCTGTAACAAAGAACGGTGTTTTCGGTGTTATTCAAATATCCCCAATGCATTCCAGCCCCCATCTGCATCAACAAGGTTCATCAAGAGAAGGCTGCTCGCTGTGATTTTTGTAAAATTACGCTGGGGCAAAAGAAACCAGCATCAATTTTCACTCATGGCCAACCACAAGTTTTACATTCAGCCTAACAGAAATGGAAATCTAAAGCGCTAAGCAAATGGGTCGGTTAAGTATGACGTCCAGGTTAGTCTGAAGACTGACAACTATAGAAGACTTTTCTACCTTGCAACTGTATAATTACAATAATTCTCACAAAATTTTCTATCATATTCAGAATTGCACATCTTGGCAGCCAGCGAACAGAATGTCATTCCCAAAAAGCAGCGGAGTGGCCACATATAACAGGTCTCAGGAATGCTTTGTCACAGTGAAGTTTACTCTGCTCCTTGGAAATATTAAACGCATTCCTACTATAATGAAACACCTTATAAATGCCACATGACCGAAACATGAAGTTTAACAAAGCATTTCCTTCCAGCATCATAACGTTCAGGACCCAACAGCATTTTATTGTAAAATAACCAACCGTGGACTAAGCAAAGTCAGAGGATTGCAAATGCATCCCGTACAGGCAATGCAAGTGGAGCCAAACGCAAGGAGCATCACCCTGAAGTACCTACTCCCCCAGAGTCCTACCTAATGCTTTTCAAGCTGCTTCAAGTACTCAGAGTTTTCAAGATATATCTAACGTTAAATACGGTTTCAAGCACAAGGCTGTACGATAACAGCAATTATTGTTGCTTGCTGGCAAGTCATTCCTATTTTGGACAACAGATTTTGAACGTATTGCCAACTGCACTGAATTACACCACCAGTGGGAAAATTTCATAAGTTATGCCTGGGAATCAGAGCGCTTTGTTCTAACAAGTAAAGCCACTGTTTAATAAGACCACTTTTTCCAAGCAACAATAGATTCACGCTTGCTGTAACAGAGCTCTATTTAACGGCAGGGCAGTGCTCTGGGGAACATTTGCACTGCCTCAGTTGCGGCGACCTCACGAAAAAGCTGCTCCTCAACAAATTCAACAAGCACAGCATTGTAACTTAGGAGTGGCCTGGGGTTTTGGCTTATTTTAACATCAAAGTTTTTAGCCAGTAAGGATCTGACCTTACTTTCAATGAAGTCATCTGGATTTATCACCTAAACGAGAAGCAAATATCCAGTATAAACGTTCAGATATTACACACTCCCTGTTCGGCTCTTAAGGACGTTATTTTAAAGTCTGCGGTAAAGCGAAAAGGTATTTTTGCACTGGGCAAAGTTTTGCTAGATCTGGCGATTCCAGCTCCTTCCAAAAAAAGCACGTTTAAAGTCCAACATCCTCCCACACACCCAGTGTGGGCCAGTCAGGACACCTGGCAACTTCCAGGGTCCTGCTTCCTGCTGCAGGGTGAGGGAAAAAAATAAAATAAGATAAAAAGGCAATGAAAAAGCAATTCTCCTCAACTCCTCTCCTCTTTCTGTGTTTTTTGTTTTAAACACAGGTCTTGAGCAATTTTTGCCGTATCAACCATCTTGGAGCTGCATCCCAGTGCTTTCCACACCTTTTCCAGTTACAAAGCCCAGACAGAACAAATCTGGGCGATGACATCGTCACCTAGTCAGTGACATCACTCGAACGCTCCAAAAAAAAAAAAAAGGTGCCCAAAAAATGAAACGAACCCAACCCAGAAAGACTGAAATCACACAAACTTGCAAGAGAGCAAGGAGAAAAGTAAACTGAGGAAGGCCAGAGACGCGGATCATCATGTGCTCTATTCAGAGCAGAAACAACACATGCTATTCTAAACATTTTCAAGTTTATTTTCAGAAAATCTAGAGCAAAGATATAAATAGCAATCAGCGTGGAGGAGAGAGAGGATGGTAAGAACTTATTTGGACAATCCTTCCTCCTGAAGTTCTGAGATAAAAGAGCACAGTGAAGTCCTGTGGGAAAACACCATTCAAGTTAGAAAAACTTTTGCTTAACACCACCTCTCAGACATCTACCTCTATGCCTATGTTTTCACAGCTGTTCTGCAAGTTATTCCGTAAGAAAAACATGTGAGAAATCTGCCCGTTTACTTTGATGACCAGAATTCAAAATAACCTGTCGAACAGATCTCTCTTCCGTGGAGTTACAGCGGCACAATCGAAGCGACACTCTGGATCTGAGGTGGAGTTTAAAAGTCCCAGCCAGTCATCAGCGTAAGGTTAAGGAGTTTATTTTTGCATTTGGGGGAAGGGGAGTTCTTGTTGTGCGGCACAGGGAGCTAAATCAGATTATCGGCATAAATGCTAAATAGTCTGCAAAAATCATCATTAAGCACCTGAAATCCTGCTTATGTTCAAGCAAGTCTGCTGAGACAGAGAATGCAAAATATTCTGAATATTTGAGTCATCTTGAAACCTCACTGTAAGTTTAGCGGTCTTAGAAGGCCAAGTGACCAAAAAGCAGCAGGTATCAGCACTAAGTAGCCATCTTCAAGAGCACATTACACTCTACCAGCACAAATTACATGCTTAGTAGCCAACAAGTCTGCCGCAAGATAGCTACTATTCCAGTATCAGCAAGATCTTCATCAGATTAAAACCCTATCTTAAGTTTTTCATACACACACATATACAGCCAGTATTTGGAAACAACCAAAAGGATAGGAAAGTAAATTGAATTTAGTCTCTCCAACTAACACTTATCAGCTAATAAACTGCTATTCAAATGCAGTCTTTTAATACAGACTGAGGGCCAGCTCCCTACGTATGGGAGTTTTATCAGCCAGATCTCATCCCCTGACACAGATATTCTGTTGCTTACTGATACATTTTCATTTCATTGCAAGCACAAAGCTAATTAACTTGAAAAACAGAATCATATTTATACCTGACTTAGAATCAGAAATTGATGCCTTCACTGATTAGGCCGCAGAAGAGTTGCAGCTAACCTCTTCAAGTATGGGGCACTTCTGCATTACAACTTCACCTAGCAAAGAAGTTACCAAGCACTACAAACTGCAACTGCAACTATTGTCATTTGATACCGAATTTTGAATTTCGATACACAGAGACCAAAACCCTTTAGTACTAGGCTGGAACAAGTGAATCACAGGCCTGCAATCAAGGATCTGCAGCACGATCCTGAGCCAATGTGACTCCAGAAAAGGTTTACTGAACCAGAAAAGTGGCAGCAGCAATCCTGGTTGGGTGCCAAAAGCAGGAAATAAACAGTACAGAGCCCTGGAAGCTTTCACCACAGGCAACACAAGTGAGGATGAGCAAATACTGAAGCATTAACTGAATTAAGTTCACTTACCTCTGAACAGACTAGAAAACTAAGAGCAGTAAACCGGCATTTAAAAACAATTCCACAAAACTGAATGTTTTTCTACCCACATCTGACATATTCTAGTGCTTAAGCTGATTTCAGCTCGTAAGTTTACTCATTACTATTCTAAAAATAAACCGGTTTTCTATACTCTTCTCTCTTAAACCAGGAGTAAGAACTGCAAACCTGCTGCTAATACCTAAAGCGTAAGTAAGTAACATGCACTGTTTTCTGTGCAGGCAGCTTGCAATGCTGCTGCAGATGCTAACGAAAGCTGTCCTTCACAGGGTCGGGCCTTCTGCAGCTTCCTCAGGTGCAAGAAAGGGAGCAGAGTCCTTTACTTTTATTGACTTTTGTCCACTAGTTCTGCTACTCTGACGTCAAACACACAAGTTGAATGGCTCGAGGGCAGCGCAAGAGAAGAAAAACACAGGGACAAGAAACCAGGACCTCGACTACGAGGCTAGTTCATAAAGAACAGGTAGGCGAATTCACTGTGTGGGCCAAGACTGGAAAAATCCACAAGCAGGAATATTCACCGTCCCTGTCCTCAATGGCAGGGACATTTCCACCGCTTTGCTTATGTATTGACAAGACAAATGGTGAAATCAGTAAGGGTTGTGATTTTCACAGCCTCAGTCACTAAATGCATACTCACCATTTTAATCGCTATTTCAAAGAGCACAAACTTTAGGTTACCAAGCGTTTGCATGTCTAACTTCTTATCTGCACGTCTACTTCCCGTTTGCTTCGCTGTATTAGGATCAATAACTGGGGGCCAACAAATATCCCTATTTAACGAAGGGATCTTCTTTAGCTGCACTCCCCAGCAATGAGAAAGCTGATTTAGACTCCTTTATTCAGCCTAACGCGTATGGTACTACTACTAAGGTTATTAGGTTTAGTTTGACTTCAGAAGTGTCATTTACTAGTAGAACACTTTGTTGTTCGCACCAAGCACGTAAAGCAGCATTTTAAAGTTGCTAATACAATCGCTCTAGAGCGTGCAATCTCTGGCCAAAGAGCACATGCAACTGGGAAACAACTGACTGCTGGGCCCTGCACCCTCCAGAATTTCAAAATCGGCAGATCCCCTCTCCTCCCGCTACCGCATGCTGGAAGAGCAGAAGCGCTTTCAGTTCATCAGCTGAAACTCTGCACACCAGCGCCTAAACGGGAACAAAAGAAACCCCCCGCACGCCGGTCACCTGCAGCAGAAGCGAACTCGGGGCGCGCCGGGACAAAGCCGCCCGCGGGGGGCCGCGAGGGGGCTCGGCTGCCGGGACTCCCCCCCCGCCCCCGCCCCGCCGGGGCCGCCGCCGGGGCCGCACCTGGATGACCTCGTTGACCTCGCGGATGCACTCCACCATGTGCTGCAGGATCTGCTCGGCCGTGAGCACCTCGTAGCGGTAGTCCTCCTCCTGCTCGGGGCCGCCGCCGCCGCCGCCGGGGCCCGGCCCGCCGCCCAGCCCGCCGCCGCCGCCGCCGCCGGGGCCCAGCCCGCCCGTCTCGCCGCCCAGCAGCCCGTCGCGCTCGCCGCCCACGCGCAGCCCGGGCTCCACCAGGTCCACCTCGCCCAGGTCCAGGTTGTCGTCGTCGGGCTCGTCCTCCTCCTCGTCCTCCTCGTCCTCCTCGGCGCCGCTGTCCTCGCTGCACTCCTCGTCCTCGTCGAACTCGTAGTTGTAGCCCTCGTCCGAGTCCATGGCGAGGCGGTGGTGGAGGCGGCGGCGGCGCGGCAGCTCCCGCCCCCCCGCCGGCCCCGCTGGCGCCCGCCCGCCCCCGCGCTGCCCCGGCCCGGCGCGGCCCGGCCCGGCCCGGCCCGGCGCGGCCGCTCGCTGCCCGCCGCCCCGCAGCGCCCGCCGCCGCCGCCGAGCCAACAAAGGGACGCGGCGGACCCGCTCCGTCACCGCGCGCCGCGCACGCACGGCACGTCACGCCGCGCCGCGCCGCGTCACGCGCCGCGCCTGCGCGCACGGCGCCCGCCGCCCTCCCGCCTCGGGCGTCGACCCCGGGGAGGGAGGGCCGGCCGGAGGGCGCGCCCCCGCCGCCATCTTGAGCGTGGCGCGGGGCGGGCCGCGAAGGGGGCGAGCGGCCATGTCGGGGGTGGCGCCTGCCCTGCGCGCGCCATGCTGCGCGCGGCCTCCTCCCCACCCCCCCGTGCGGCGCGCGGGCGCCGTGTGGGGAGCGCGGCGGCCCCGCTCCCGCTCCCGGCGCTCGCGGCCCGGCCCGGCCCGGCCCGCGCCAGGCGGCGTCTCCGTGCTTCAGCTTTGCGCCTCGGGCAGCGGGGACGAAAGCAGCCGGTTCTCCAGGGGCTGCGGGCCGGGCGGCGCAGCCCGAGCCCAGCGCCGCGCAGCACAGGCGCTCTGAGACGGGGCCGTCGCGCCTCGCGCCGCAGCACCGCCTAGTTGCCGTTCTGCAGCGGGGCCCAGCGCCCGCCAGCGGCCCGGTGCCCACCAGCGCCCGCCGCTGAGCCGCGGCCGAGCCGGGCCGCAGGGCGAGTGCTATCGCGGTGGGCCGCGCCTCCGCTCCGCGCTCCCCGGCGCAGGGCGTTGCTGGCCGCTCTCCGCCCTGGCTTCCCTGCCTTAGGCGCGCTCGGCCTGGCGTGGCAGAGGCCCAGCCGGGCTGATCGTCCCCGCGACCGCTCCGGCAGCGCGAGGGGCTCCGGCTGGCTCCGCAGCTGGCTGCAGGCTGGCCCAGAGGGGAGCCCGCCGAGAGCGCGTCCTCTGCCGCGATTCCCTGCGGAGGGGCACGAGGAGGCCGCGCAGCCCCGGGAGGACTCCAGGGCCGCCTTCTCCTCCAGCGCGGCGGCACTGATGTTCCTCTTCCTCGTGCCCTGGAGAGTCGTTTCCAGCCAGGCAAAGTGGGGCCGTTCTGATGTGGTAACACCGTTCGCCCACTTTGCCCGGGTGAAATGGCCTCGTGCCTGGAGGGCAGGGGAGATTCAGCCTCGCAGTATGCGGCGTGGGCGCAACAAGTTGCATCAGCTCTTTGGGCAGGAGTCAGCGCGGTGCTTTGTGGTTGTGCAGCACCTGGCACAGCAGGATCCCGCTTCCGCTGCGTGCTTCCTCAGTACTAATGCGGCACAAATAAAGATCTTGTGAAACAGGCAGTGGCGCTCACAGAAAATTAGAAGCCACCTGCAAAGAGCTACAGGGATGTTTATTTTCTAGTGGTGTCCATAAAGCACAATGATGGCCACCGCGCCAGGGGTTAAGCTCAGAGTGACGCAGGTAGGTGCCCTTGTGGATCCAAGCAGATTAGGTGTCCAGCTGCCCGGGTAGGTGGCTCTAGAAACCTCACAGGTTACCGACCTGCATCTTGAGATACGCAAGCAGCTCTGAAAATCAGCCCTGCGTGTTTCTTAGCATTACAGCAGCTTTCCAGCAAATTCGCTAGTCAGGACTGCTCCATGTCGTGCAAACCCCTGCAAACACTCCTCTTACCCAGGGAAAGATGAGAGCTTGGCAGCATGTCCCAGAGGCCACTGGCTCTGACTGCACTGGGTCCTGGGAGGCAGCAGGGGTAACACCTGCAGCCAGAGACCCTCCCTGGAAGGGGCCCTTGCTGGGTCTCTGTGCATCCAGGTTGCAGCAGGGCAGCTAGTGCCTGCTGTCCCTGAGCTCCGGCTGTCCCTGAGAAAGTTGGGAGGGGCAGTGGTCAGGAGTGCTGTCCTGGAGGGACTGGGGGGAGCAGGCTGAGCTGGGGAGACCTGTGGGCCAGGTACCTATATTGCCCCATGCCAAGCTACCCAGTAAATAAACCCAGCTCCCTAATTACCCTACTTACTTGGAATGGCAAAGGCCTGGGCATTAATCATCCTGCCCTACATAAATATAAATAGCACCAGCTTTGTTCAGCTCTGGACTTACCAGTTGGACGTTTGCCAGGCTTGTCCCATCCCACATGTCAAGAGTGGGTGGCTCAGTTGGCTGTCGCACGTCCTCCCTGCGGCACCCATACCTCGTCTGATGCTGCAGGGCCGCGCCGGGGCCTCCCTCCTGCTCCAGGAGCCTCCGTGCCAGACAAGCTGCTCAGGCTCAGCCCAGCCATCGCTTGCTGCCCAGGGCATCCCGGAGTGGGAGAGGTCACGGAGAGGTGCTGTGTCCCGGGGCTGCGTCACCCCTGGGAGCTCTGTGCTAAAGGTCTGGCTGACCTCCCCATCTGGGGATATGGGTCCTCACCAGCACGCAAGCCAGCGTGCATCTGCCGCAGAGTCCACTGGACTCCAGGTTGCTGAGCAGTCTTGCACAGAGGCTTTGCTTGCAAATCAGGCTCCTGTTTTGTAAGAGCTTTGCCAGCTCCCATAGGCTATGTTTTTGTTGACTCACAAAACTGGGTTCAGCCCTTCACTGGAGATGACTTTCCTCTCTAGGAGAAGACTATCTCTGTCTTTCATAACCCGCTTTTTCCTCCTGGGACCACTCTAGTCAGAAGGGCACGCTGAGGGGTCCTGGTGACGGGTTCAGGCAGGGGCAGACCCGCAGCAGGCCCACGCCACCACGCAGGCGGGCCAGCTGCCCGGAGAAGCGGCACTGTGCCCGGGGCTGGTGAGCGCCTCCCTGGGGCCCTCTCCTGGGCCTCGCTGATGCTGCACAGTGCCTGCTGCCTCCTCCTTGCATCCAGCCTTCCCCATGGCACCCTCCCCTCATGCTCCTCAGGCTTTCTGCAGCTCTTTGGGGCCCCGATAATGGCTACAGTAACTTAAGCTGAAGGATGGTGGGCCTCCAAAACCTTCATCAGTGATGAGGGTGCGCAGCCTCTCTCCAGGCTCAGGAGAGCAGCACTTGGATTCCCCATACCAGACGCTCACCGTTCCTAGGACTATTTTCTCTCCCCATACTTTTTCCAAAGTATCTGCCTCCCTTAGACACTCACAGTGGGGTGACCAGCTTTGCAAAGGCTTCGTCACACACCTATGAGATAAGATAATAGTCATGGAACTGACACGATCACCATGCACAGCCCTTCTGAACATCAGTGGGGAAGAACCACGTCTGCAGCTCTTCCTGCAGTAGCACATTCCCACTTAAATTGCGTGCAGGGTAATCTCACTACAGTGCATTGGCAGCACAAAGCACAGTCATTTAGAAATATATTTAAACTCTCCTGGTCTTGTATATATGAAGGAAACCAGGCTGAGTTCAGGCTCACAACGTGTCAGCAGATCTCCAGTATTAACGAAATTTCACCTTCCCTTTGTAAAAACCAGCAGTCAGGGCAGCCCTGTTACACTCGCAGTAAATGCGTTCTAATTCTCTTCCCCCTCAACCAACACAGGGCAGATTTTAGACAATTGCTGCCTTTCAAACCCAACTGTTTCCCTTTCTTATATAATTCCATTAATAAACATTTATAAACAGTGATGGGATCTTCTCTGTGCAGCAAAGAATGCCATCCCACAGGCACAGAGACAGAATTCTCCTGCTACAGTCCCAGCCTTATCTTTGCACTAGAAGAGCTGACTTCTCTGCTGCAAGATGTGTATTGGCACTTTGCTTCTGGTTATTCCTCTGAACTCTGAGTGTTGGTCTTACTTAATGACAAGACTAGTTTGCCTTTAAAGAGCACAGTTAAAAAAATAATCTGTGCTTCTCAATATTCTGTGCTCTGAAATTTTAGCCATGCCCTTTGGCATAAGATCATTGCTCTAATTATTCTTGGTTTTCAGTTCCTTACAAACTTTCCAAGCTAGTGGTTGTCACCCTGTAGCCTGTGGAGCCCTGGGTGTCCAGTCTAGCAGTAAAAGGTACCTGAGAGAAGCAAGACAGCTGCCTTCAGTTCGTTACAAGGGCACCTGCACTGCCTCTGGAAATTTTAGGACCCTAGCTGCCAAAGAAAGTTGAAAACTGCTGTTCTGTCCAATTTGAAAAATGAATTAGATCTCCAAAGGCACCTGGTGCTTTTTCATTTTATTGTTGCAGGAGCTTAATTGCAAAAGTGATTCTAGTAACTGTTAACACTGACGCTGACAAGAATAAAATACTGCATTGCAATCACCTTCCTCCATAAAGCTAAGCACATGCTTAAGGGATTTACTTGAGCAGGGCCTTCCTGCACATTCATTTCATCTTTGGACTGGGGAGTTTTTCACTACACATCCACAGGCTCTTGATTGATTCTGGTTCAGCTGATTGTTTAGACCCACAGAAGTGATTGAGAGGAGGCAGGCACAGCAGCTACATATATTCAGCCTCCACAGTAACTCACAGCAGCCTCCTTCTTGCCTGATAGCACCACGAAGGACCGTATGTTTAAAATAATTTCCCATGCAGTGCTGCCACAAGCCTGAGCACCCCTCCGCTCTACCAAAAAGCTACAGAAGTGCTCCATTGCTCCTTGGGCCAGGTGCGGCTGGGCAGACAGACTCGCAGAAAGAGCCCTTCTCTTCTGTCACCCAATAAATGTGGAGCTCCCCTGCTTGGGAAAAAGAAACTCAGGAGATTTCTCCGTGCCCAGCTTCTGCTGGGCAAAACCAAAGGAGGGTTCCTTTGGTTTGATCTGGCTGCCAACACACCCATTAACTACCTCAACCACAAGCCTGAGTTGAGATGCACCTCACATCACTGCATTTTCTTCAGCCACCCAAAAGCTGTGCAAACTGCAGATAATCCAGATGAAAAAAATGCTCTGCAAATAATACTAATAGTGCATGTATCTCCAGACTGAGCTTGGCATCATTTCTTCAGTTGCGAACCCAAATCCTACAGACTGATTAACACATCTCACCTCAAACTTGTTGCCTTAAACTCAAATTTTAAGTTCATATTTGTTAAAGTACCATGCCTCAAACATGCCAAGAGCTGAGATTCGCTCCTGCTTGATAGCACTGAATCTCCTAGGCCTCGCTCCCCGTACATGTGCTCTCATCTGAAGAGGTCCCTTCTGTTAAGTCCCATCTGTGCTGAGAAATTCATTTACCACATGCGTCTGCTAAAGGTTTCAACGGCAGCGTATAGCGTGACATGCAGTGGTCAAGATGGAAAACGCAGAGCTGTAAGAAGTCATCATCCTGCAGCCTGCGTTCTGTAAAGTGTCAGGACATGTGCTTGCAGCTCTGAAGCACTGATACAGCGGACTGCCATACCCAGCCTGCTTCAGCCCTCCAAAACACAGATGTTCCATATGGACCGAGCTGTTAGTGAAGGACCAAAATACACCAGGCATGGATTTAGGGCTGTCTTTAATTTAGGATATTTTACGTGCACATGCTACAGCTTCCATAATCAACTCTGCTGGCTTTTGTTGGTGCTCAAGATGCAAGCACCCCTCTGCTCAACGAAACCACTGCAGTAGCAGCAGATGGGAACGCATGCCGGTAAGCATCCAGCCTCTCCACTCAGTCTGATGCTGCAAGGTTGGGGCACGGACACAGCTTCCCTCCCATCACCCCTCCTCAGGGGCAGGTATCTCTGGCAGAGGCTGAGAGGCAGCACTCAGAACTGCCAAAGCAAGAGCCATCAGCACTTGTTTGTCCTATAACACTAATTTTACCTTTGGTAAAAAGCCCTGGGTTCTGGCTGCACCACAGCGAGGCCTGGATCTTGTCTGATACGGTGAGAAATCACCCAGGCTGCTGGCCCGCTGCTACTTGGTATGCCCTTGCCCTGCACCAAACGTCAGGAGAGCCACTCCCAGACAGGCGAAGTCAACCTGAAGGAGGAAACGTATCATGGTCATCCCACTTCCAGTGGAGCACTCACTGTGTCTGCATGGAGCAGCCAAGAGCTGGAACAGCAGATACATCAGCATCGATTCACACAGATGGCTTCCTCCCTGCCAGCTCCTGCATGACACTGCTCTGAGCAATACCCTTCCCGAAACATGGAGATAAGCAGTGTGAGGGACCAGGCCTGCAAAAACCCAGCACAGGCCTACCTTTATTTCCCCTGCTACTGCCACCACAAATAAGGTTACTTCAGTGCGTGATGGCTGCAGCCCTCATGGTTCCAGTTCAAATATCATAATTGTTTTGCCAAGAATTAAAGGTGCTGTAAACAAGCAAATGAAGAGTAATTTTGCCCAGAAAGCTTTTTATCTGAGACATCAAAATTCAAGTCAGAGATCTACAGGCAGTTCCCAAAAGATGATCTGTATTTTTGAAAGCCCTCTTTGAGCCACAGCAGCAGCAAGTCTGCTGACCTGGGAGCTGGCTTCATTCAGGAATGAGCGTGCTTAAAGAGAGTTTGGCTCAAAACTGCAAAACAGGAAATTCATGGGAGCATTCTATGAACATTTCCATGATCATGCATACCAAACTGCTCCCAGAAAGTAAACCCAGCATAGATTCATAGTGGGTAGGACAGACTCCAACCCTGCAAAACACTTACACATGAGGTCACACTCAGCAGGATTTGAGGAGGTGTCTGGGTGGACCAGGGCCAGGGGCCGATCAGCTTCCTCGGTGCCCCTTTCAGTGGCTCTTACAGTCCTCACCAGGAGAGGAATCTGCATGCAAAACATCCTCTGATTAAAAGCAGATGCAGCCAGTGTTAGAGGGAATTAGACAGTATAATAGATGGTTTTATACTTAAAAAAAACCCACTGCCGAACAAGGAACTGCACTGATAGCCCAAAGGCCATCCTCGTGCCCTAAAGGCAGCCAAACTGGAAAGAGCCAAGTGTGAAATACAGGCCAGACTTTAAAATAAGCTATGGCAGAACAAGGAATTTGGATTTCTACCTTATGCAGAGACCAGGTAATCCAGCACAGCCCTCGTGCAGCCCAGTCCCCCGTGGAGACCCCCAGCAACTTGGCTTTTTGGCAGGAATGGGACAGCTCTTGCAATCGAAAGATGACAAGAGGTATTTGCAGTTATCTGTGCAAGGGGCATCACACAGTGAGCACAGTGCAATATTCTCAGCCACCCAGCATAATCCAGTGCACCAGCATGAACAGACATTTGCCTCTGAACTGGTGCATCCCTGCTGTGGGGCTGGGGACTTCAGTTAGGGTGACCTAATGTGCAGTGAGGCAGGACAAGTAAGCTTCAAATCTTGCCTCCCTGTTTACTCCGTGCTTGTTCCTTGCTGAACTAGCCAGAAGGGGCCAATCTTGCCAGATGGATATATTTCCCTTGAGAAATGCTCTGAGACCACGAACTGCCTTCATATGGGTATGGAAGAGGTGTCCAGTATCAGAGACTTCTGGCCACTACTGCTCTGTGCCTGATGCAGGAAAGCATGTAAGCCAGTCATTTTAAGCAAGTTAAGCTCATGCTTAAGCAGTTTGCTTACGTAAAGATGCATTCCTGAATCAGACTGTTAGTCTAGATTAATGCCGGCCAGCTACAGATGAACTTCTCTGAGTCATCCCCTGCAGACATCAGGTCCCCTAAAATAGCAACAACAACAGAATACACAAGAAGACTTGAATATGTTGACTGAAAACTATGATCACATTTTACATAAGTGTGGTGAACATGCCACCCTTACACAGACTGAAATCAGGATTTGTTTCAAGCCAGGGCAACAGCCCCCAGGAAGACAAGCCATCGCACTCTTGGATTTCAGTCTCACATGCTGGCAGTGACCCTGCTGCTGTTGCTGAGATTGCCTAATGTAACACAGCAGCAAACAATGTTTTTTCCCCTGCAATTTTGATACAGTGAAACTGTTTGAGAAAAAGCCCAGTGATACTAGAATCAATGGATGTTGTCAGAAAAGGAATGGCATCAGCTGGCATTTTAGAGGGAGCAGTTTGAAAAGGGAAATGTAACAAACCAAGCTCAAAACCTCGGAAGCCGCATTTAGACAAGCAGTGGCCTTGAGACTAGCAGAGGAAAACATCAGCAAAAAGAATGAATAGGGTTATTTTCCCATAGGTCCAATGCATGTTTTAATACACTCACGCTGCTCTATTTTTCAGGCATCCCTGTTTCCTCCTGTCATTTAACATTCCTACGGATGGAGACAGAGATAGCTCTGTGAGGCTAATGTCCTGGAGGAATGGATACAGGAGTCAGGGCCACCATAAAGAAGCTGCTTGGTACATGCTAAAACACTATACTGAAACAGGATCCTGACACCTCTCTCTAAAGGACACGAGGGATAAGTGCAGATTATCAGGGCCCAAGGGGACCAATATGCCTTAATTGCCCCAACTGGGTTCACCTGGGACCCTCACCCACACATCCTCTACCTATTGCTCCAGGAGCTCCCCTTAAGCCCAGGCATGAACAACCAATTCTTTCCCGAGCTGCAGTGTAGGTGTGTTTGCTCATATGTCTGTTCCTGAGCTGCTTGGATTTCCCAGATTGACCTCAGATTTGAGCCAGTACATTGCTTTTGCCTGATGACCCTAGGAGGGCTGATAGGTCCTGTTGCTGTCACCACCATGCTCTGATTGCCTGGCCTGTGGTACAGCAAACCCTTGGCTCCCAGCTTGCCTTCCCTTAGGGGGCAGCCAGCCTTTGCTGCTCCCTGACAGGGACATGGAGAAAGGATGCAGCACTGTGTAGGTGCTGAGTTCCTGGCAACAGCAGCTGGTCCCTTTGGACCCATTCCTGATGGATTCTAACTCCCTCAAACCTATGGGTTCCTCTTAGCCCTTCTACCTTCACCACCTGAGATCCCCTACTTGTCCTCATCAATCTCCTGAAATTCCCACAAATATGTTTAGACCCCAAGCCCCACTGCAATCACTTCCAGCCCCCTCACAGCCCTAGGATCTCCCCAGCTTCTCTAACTCCTTGACAGCCCCCACTTCACTGAAACCTCACAGATGCCCTCACCTCTGGTGAGCACCTCACTCCATCCCCCTTGTAACCTCATCCCCCAAGCCCCAGAAAGCCCCCCCTCCTTCCCTCTTCACCTTCAGCTTACGTATTTGCCCTGATGCCTTCAAAACATATAATTTTGCCCACATTGCTGAGAGGCTTGATGTTCTGAGCTTATCAGCTGTAGGCTGCAAGAGAACAGCCCAAAGGACAAGCCACAGTCTGAAGAGAGGAAATTGGGCTGTTGGGAGGACTTGTTGGAGGCAGCTTGGAAAGCAGTTGCTGAAAGAGCTGGAAGAGCTGCCTTGAGCTGCCCTCCTTGCTCCCTAGAAGCAAAGAGCCTCCACAGGTGGAGGCTGGCAGGGATAGAGCAACCATGGTTGTGCTGAAGAGCCAGCTGGAAAGGCAGGGAGAGTCCTGTGCTCTCCGTGGACTCGGGCCAGAAGCTGCGATCCCGAGGTTTGCAGGAAGCTGAGGTGTGCACAGCCATAAACCTTCCCATGTTAGTAACAGCAGACAGGCTTGCAGTTTGACATTTGTCAGTCTAAACAACTTGTGCTTGAAGTTTTTTTCCACAAAAAGTATTTTTTCCTTTTGATCCCCTCTTTCAATGTGCTGCTTAGCAGAATTGCTTAAATTTCCCGTCAGATCTTTCTGTGGCTCTGTCCACCACTGCCTGCTTTTGCGAAGTGGATTTTGTCTTGCTCGAGCATGCTGAGGCCCTTTCCCTCGGCCTTCTCCCACGGCATTTGTTTCATTTCCTCTTTGCTGCTCCGGCTCGTGGCTTGCATCTCGTGGCCTTTCTAACAGCTTTGAGTTTGCTGGCAGCGTCGCTGCTTGCTCAGGATGGCTGCTATTGGGGCAAACAGCCCTTTCCTCAGACGGCATCGAGTCATGCTCCCTGCAGGTGAGGCCTGGCCTAAACGTCCTCCCTTGACTCGGGTCTGTCGCTGAGGAATGCAGAGACAGGAGGAAAAAGGCAAAACAGGGGGTTCGCTTGAGGGTGGAGGGGGGCTCAGGAGCACGAGGGGGCTCCCGCACCACAGCTGAGCCTGTGCCTCCCCCCCCCCCCCCCCAAAAAAAAAAAAAAAAAAAAAAAAAAAAAAAAAAAAAAAAAAAGCTAACCCCCCTGAGAACATCCCTATGTAACACTGATTTGTATCTGCCTCGTTAATAAAACGCATTCTGCCTTTAAAAGACCTCTCGTACGCCGAAAAGCAGCACACGCTCGCCCGCCGCCGACGCCGCTGCGAGGAGCCGCCCCGCTCCACCCCCAGGGCCGGCCGTGGGGCGGGGGCTGCCATTTTGTGCGCGCTGGGGGGCGCCGCGCCGCGCTGCGGGGCGGGCGCTGACATGGCCGCCGCCGCCGCGTCGCCTAGGCAACGGGCGCGCGCGCGCGCGGTCACGCGGGTGCCGCTATGGCGGTGCGGGCGCTGCTGGTGCTGGCGGCGGCGCTGGGCCCGGCGGGTGCCGTGTGGCCGCAGCCGCAGGAGGAGCGCACGGCGCCGGGCGGCGGCCGCTGCCATCTGCTGCCGCGTCGCTTCGGCTTCGCCTACGCCGCCGCGTCGGCCGTGGGGCCGGGCTGCGCCGTGCTCGACGAGGCTTTCCAGCGCTACTGGGAGCTGCTCTTCGCCGGCGCCCGCTCGGACGGTGAGGCGGCGGCGGGCGGCGGGCCGGGGCCGGCGGGAGCGCGGGCGAGGGGCCGGGGCCGCGCGGGCTTCGCACGCTGCTGCTCTGTCAAAGAGGAGAAACCCGCCCGGGGTCGTCGCCCGCGGGCCGGCAGCGCGCTGGCGGCGCTGCGTGGCAGCGCTTCGGGCGGGCGGGTTGAAGTCTCTCGGGCGTGCGAGAGCGACGGCCCGGACTGAGGTATCGCTGAGGTGAAACGCGGCTTCAGACCTGAATCCGATAAAAGGCTTCGTATAAAGCCACTTGCTCGAGTTTGTGACGATTCAAAACTTCGGGGTGCAGCCCAGATCGATCCTGAGCTTCAGTGCTCGGCTCCTGTTCCCTATCTGAAAACTGAGGTCCTGTATTTGTATCCTAAATCCTACCTACTGTTTTTATTGTTTTCCTTTCTTTTGCTTTTTTTTTTTTTTTTTTTTTTTTCAATTCACCTGGGACAGATGGCTGAGCCTGCACCCTGATGACTCTGGCACTTGATTCTCACAGTAAAGGGCAGTGTTTCTTCAATATACGCAAGGAAGCGCTTGCTGGGCTCATGTTTAAAAGGGGGGGGGGGAAATCTAGCCTTGTGTGGCCTAGCGAGTGCCAGTTATCTGGCGTTTCTTTCAGAGTTACCAGGTCGATTTGCTGTTTCTCTTTTTACTTCAGTTTATCTTCTTCAGGTCGCGTTTCAGCTCCCTGGTGCTTCGTTCTGCTTCCTTTTCTTCCTCGTGACCGTGGTGCGAGGTGCTGGCGGGGTTGCAATGGCTCTGCTGGCTGTGGTGGTGCCGCGAGTCGTGGCTCTTCCTCTTTGCAGCTGCAGTCTGTGTGTCCAGCGTGGTGTTCTGTGCTGGAGAAAGACCTTCCCATTGCCTCCCACTTGCTTCCAGCAAGCGGACACCTGTGCTTGCTGTGAGGTTGTTTTTGTCCAGGAACACCCTTTTTTTTTATTTTACTTTTTCTAAGGTGAAATATTAAGCATCCCAAGGTCCCAAGGACTTTCTGGCAAAGCGTGGTAATGGATTGGACTCTTGGATTTATACTGGATAGTGTAAGGTGAGGAAAAGTAAAAGCTTGGAGAGCCCGGGCTTGATTTGGAAAAGGTCATAACGGTTTATTGCCTCTCAACTTCTCCATGGAGAAGCTTGTGGTGTGTAGAGGGTGAAATGTAGTAAATTCTCTCGCTGCTTTCGCCGAGGCAACCCTGGAACTAGCACGTGCTGATGCTAAATGGCTACATGGGTCTGCAGGCAGCCTGAAATGCTGTTCCTGAGAAATATGAAATGCTCCATTCATCAGAAAGAGCTAATAATTCTGCTTCCTAATGTTTTAAATGTCAGTGTGAACTCTGTTGCTGCTGATCAAAGCAGAGAAGGATGATGGCACTGGAAGCTGCTCTGCTTCATCTTGAGTGCATCATGCTTTGATAAAGGTAAACTTGAAACGCTGAGAAGAACCATTTGGCTTATTTTATTTCTTAAATCCAAGCCTTGTAAGTAACAATAAAAATAAATTTTGATTTGATAGCTGCAAAGACTCTTCTTGTTTCTTCTTGCTGCTAGGAACTAAACTTAAAATGGCTAATATAATTATTTATGTTTTCCTGCTTCTGTCAGAGGGAAATATGACCATTAAATCACTTGGAGCAATTTCTTGTGATCACCAGATTAAGGTCCGTGTGCCTACTGAGCACTTTCCATACACCCTGCTTTATGTGGAACTTGAACTATGTATGCTTAATTTTAGTGTTTTTTTTTTCTCCTTGCCTTCCTTTTTATCCTTGTGAATGACTAGTAATAACAGGCAATGGAAATCTTGTATGGAAGGAAATAGTTTCTATTAATAGAGAAAATAAAGAAATTGTTTTTTGGGTTTTTTTGCCCTTTTATAAAGCTGATGTGTTAATTCAACAAACAGGCATGCTGTTTGAATTGCTGGGACCTAAGGGGACTTCAGCATCTTTTCCCAACTTATCCAAAGCGTGCTAAGGCAGAGCTGGTCTGATCAGCTAGATTGTCGGTGGCTTGAGTGCCCCATGTTCCCAAACAAGGTCCTCTTAAAACTCCCCAAGTATTACTGGCGTAATTCCTTCTTTCCTTCTGGGAAGCAGCTTTATCTCATGGGTGTTGGTTCTGACCAGCGGCAGAACATGGAAGCATTGCAGTTGCTGTTTGTGCCCTGAAAACCCATTTTTGAGAGTCCTTTCTTCTGCTGAGTAGATGGCCAGCACCCACTCTCCCAAGTGGGCTAATCCCAGTGGCAGCTGTTGTTGCTGTTGCACTGGGAGAGGCAGTTGCAAATTGTTAGGATCTGAAAGATCAGATTTGTAGTCTATGTCCAAAGTCTGAGTTACTTTTGGACTTCTGGCATGAAATCAAAGACTAATTGAAGTTAGAAGAGAATTGAAGTTCGAATTTCCCTTGCTGCTTCTCCCTTGTCTCCTGTCCTTTAGCTGAGCTCCTCTGAGGAGGGTTTGAGAGCGTGTGCCCCAGGACCCCACGTGGAGTTCAAGCCAATACCTGTCATCCCTGATGTCTTATTGCCACTAGTGACCATTGCTTTACCATGTTTGTCTTCCAATTAGTGATAATAACCAACTATCAACTTGGCACTGGTAGCGCTGTTTGCACCATGATCCTCAGCCATCGAGATTAATAGGGGATTGATTGCTGCCATGCTTGTATACCTTGTCTTCTAGGCTTGATACTGCTGGCACCTGCCTTCTCCTTAGTTAAAAAAACTGTGAGGATGTGACTGGGTTTTAGCACAGGCTTTCTTAGTAACTTTGTTCTGCTCTACCTTCTGGTAGCTCCCCGTCCACATCAGGACTGTCTGGAGCTCTTGCAAGCTGGGTTTATGCTGCTGGTACTTGCCATGCTCTCTGTATTGGGTGGCTTATGCTCGCTGGTGTCTCCCTGCACAGGTTTAATATGGGGTGCTATGATGAGACTGGTGTAATGGGCTGTGCTCTGCAGCGCTTGACATTGCTGGGCAGCAATTTGCTTCCTCTCAAGGTTTCTGAAAGGACGGCTGATGCCTCACAGAAAGTTCAGGAATGCCTTCACCCTGGAGACAGTCCTTCTCATCCTGGTTCAGCCCTGGGAGAGCAGAGCTGCAGCTGTTACTCTGTCCTGGAGACTGCTGCTTAAATCTCTCCACGTTAAATCAAAAACTCCATTTGGGTGGCAGTGATAAAGAAAGATGTTGGGAAATGCTTATTCCAAGAAGATCCATGGGGAAAAAAAAAGAGGATATTTCCCACACGTCAAGGCCTGACACAAGGTGCTGCTCCTGGTGAGCTGCCATCTTACCAGACGTAGGGAACGGCCTTGCTGCTGTGCTCAGCATGCCAGCTCACACCTCTGCGAGGTTGCCTTGGCTACCAGCTGGTCTGTAACTGAACAGAAAACTTAAGACTGAGGAATGTTTTTCCCTTCTGCCTTCTCTCCACAGAAGTTTTGCTGTTTCTTCATGGAAACACTTGTGGTTCATGCTTCTGCAAGGCTCAGAGTGTTTCCTGCATTTCATCCCAGTAGTGGCTGTGCCAGGGTCTTTCTGAAGGTTGCTTGGTGTCTGACTTGCAACCGGGCTCACTGAAAGCTAAACTTCTTGGTTTTCAGTGACTGTATTGAGCTGAGAATGGTGTGTCTGAGGGCTGTCGTGGTCTGGTGTGTACCTTGGCTGTAATCAGCAGGATCCCTGCTAACTTGTGCTCTTGCTGGTTGGAGACCACCATGGGCTGACGCGCGCTGCTCAGGAATGGCTCAATGCCTCCCTTTGGCATTGGGGGAGCTTTTCCCATGGACTCTGGTGACTTGGGGCTGCACAGCACTGTTGAAAGTGCTCCTTCTGATAGAGAAGAGTGTCCAGAGCTCCTGCTTGAGGTCCAAATGTGTCTGGGTTTATTCTTATAGCTGCTGCACATGGGACCTATTCTGTTGAGCACTGAAGTTGGTCAGGAACCTCTCTGTGCTTCACAGTCATTGGGTGACTCTGTGGTTAGCTTCATGAGGCCTTACAGTGATACCTAACTCAGCTGCAGTATGGTTGGATTCATTCTCCACTTTTTTTTTTTCCTAGAAGATTTACGTGCTTTTCTTGAGAAGTGTGAGTGAGAAAGGAGAGCTCTTGGGTTTATGCTTTTTCTGCGCAAGGCAGGGAGAGTTTAGAAATATGAAGGTCTTCATTGCCCCTATAGAAGACTTGGGTAGTTGTGGCTATTGCTTAGAGCAGGGCCTGGTGTCAAGGATGCCTTGGGAGATGCTGCTAAACCAGGCTGGGATCTCTCTCCTTTTGTGGTGTGCTCCTTTAAGCTGCTGCTGGGGAGCATGTCCTTGGGGCTTCCTCATTAGCAGACCTCTGCACTGAAGGTTGGGATGCGCTCATGTGGTCACGGTTTTCAGTGTCAGAAGAAACCCCTACTGAATACCCCAGGACCTGCCCTGGGTTAGAGAAGGGGTGCCAGTGTCTGTTGTGTTTTAAAGGCTATGGCTAGTCCATGTAGTTCTGCATCTCCATCACTAGCAGGGCTGGAAGGAAGGCAGTGGGCTCGGGAAGCTGGGAAGGAGCCAAGGGGGGGTTAACAGCCATGGTCTGTGTGTGTTGCAGAGGATGAGCAACCCTGGGGGAATCCCTGTGCCCAGCTCCTGGTCTCTGTGGCCACTCCAGACTGCGATGGGTTTCCCAGCCTGGACTCCAAGGAGAACTGTAAGTATCGGGGTTTGGCGCAGGAGTGCAGATACCTCTGTGCCCATTGGTTGGGAGTGGTGCCATACAGCACTTTGCACTTCCCATTAATTGGGAGTATCTTCTCTGTATTGGTGAGAAACTAGAGCCAGGAGGGGGTGACTTACCTGAGGATGCTGATAAGACAATGGGAGAGGCAAAACAAATAAATCGCTCCGCAGCTTTCTGAGATCCCAGGGCACAGTCCTCTATCGGAACTGCTGCCTGGTCCAGCTGCGGCCCTGTCACTGTGTGTGATGGAGTGTGGGACCTAATGCCTAGGCTGGCCTGTCTCGTGCTGTGTTTCAGATAAGCTCTCTGTCTCGGATGACTCCTTGCTGCTGTCTGCAGATACTGTCTGGGGAGCTCTCAGAGGTGAGGCATGTTTAGCATTTGGGCATTCCCATTCTCCCTGTCCCTAAGCCTATGGGGAGGCTTTCTGTGTCTCTTTTCTATAGAAAGAGAACTACTAACTAACTTTGTTAATTGTGCTCTGTTCCTTTGGGGGAATCTGCTGAGAAAGTAACTGTGTGATTTCTTTTTTCTTTTTTCCCCTGCAGGCCTGGAGACATTCAGCCAGCTTGTTGGGCGAGATGAGGATGGCACGGTAAGTGGGAGGCTCGTGTGCAGGCAGGCTAACGTGAGCTCTCACAGTGGTAAGAGCCTTGACATTGCCTCATGGGGGCAAGCTGTGCTTTGGGGCAGTGAGCCAGCTCTCCCTAATGCTCCTGCCTGTGAGGGTATAGGCTAAGGATTGTTGGGGGGTTTGGGGACTGGTGGGGTTCCAGCAGGGCAGCACACACTGTCATGTCCAGGGCCGTGTGGTGATTCGTGAAGACAGAGTCCAGCCAGATCGCTGCCTTCTTAGGTAAAGTGCTGTGGCTCTTTCTGGGTGACTTCAACAGTGGGGTTGCGTGCTGGGCAGTGAGGATACCACTCCTTGTCCTGCTGGCTCTGGGGATGAAGATGACCCTGGTTCTCCCCTGTTAATGGCTGTGTTGCCTGGAGCCCTGCTCACTTCTTCCTCGTGCTCTCTGTGTGCAGTACTATGTCAACAAGACAGAGATTGTCGACTTCCCCCGCTTCCATCACCGAGGCCTGTTGCTGGACACGTCTCGTCACTACCTGCCTCTGAAAGCCATCCTGCAAACGCTGGTAGGGTGCCTGTGCTGAGAGCAGGTGTCCTGCCCTGCTGACGGCCAGTCTAGCACTGTTTAGGAGACAGCGAGGTAGCTGGGCATCCCTTTCTCAGTTATAGATGGGAACTCCCTGGGTGGCTGGGAGGCCTTTTGTTTGCATTGGTCCTTTCCAAAGATCACAGGAGCCATCTAGTGAGAGGCAGCCATACAGCTGGGCATGGAGCAGCCATCCACAGCTCATCAAGGAGGGGCTTGTCAAACCTAGGTATTTTGAAAACCAGCCTGCATGCCTCTAGATGAAGCTATGAGGGCTGGGTGGGCTGGGATGGCAGCATGACCTCAATTCTTGTACACCAATCTGCATCATGGAGAAGCGCTTCCGTGCTGCAGGCCCTTCCTAGTGCAGTGCTCTGTGCCCGTGGCTCTGTTTGTGCCCAACGTAGCTCACAGCTGCCTCAGGTGGGTGATTTTTCATTTCCTTTGGTATATGGGAGAAGGAAGAAAGTCCTGAGGTATCTTAGATCCCTGCAACCAAGCATGCTTTCTGAAGCCAAACCGTTTCCAAGGCAAGGGAAACGCTAGCTTCTTCCCAGTCACATTAGACATTAAGTTGGTGGTGGTTCTGTGCTCATCTCAAGCAGAATGAAATATCTAGATCTCAGTACTGGCTTACTTATTTGGAGGAGTAGGAGTTTTGTTGGCAGGAGCACTGCTGAACTTCAGCAGCTCTTTGCAGTGCTCATGTGTTTGACAGAGAGGTGTCTGAATGACTCCTGGAGCCTCAGAAGCATCTGGGAACATTCTTTATGTGTTTACCTTGTCCCTTGGCAGTGCAAGGACCTAGAGTCCCTCAGGCCCTTTCTGCAGCAGGCTGGCTGACCTTTCAGACAGGGCAGGCCGTGTTCACCTTGTTCCTGTTGCTTCCTAGGATGTCATGGCTTACAACAAGTTCAATGTGTTTCATTGGCACATTGTGGATGACCCATCTTTCCCATACGAGAGCATAACCTTCCCAGAGCTCAGCAAAAAGGTAACCCATCCTGTTCATTGGCGCAGCTCCCCGCTGAGCGTGGGGAGTGCTGATCACTCTTACGCCAAGGGAGTGAGGCACTGTGACTTCTTGTGTTTCCCCAGGGAGCCTTCCATGCTGTCACCCACGTGTACACAGCCAGTGACGTGAAGACAGTGATTGAGTACGCCCGGCTCCGTGGCATCAGAGTAATCGCAGAGTTTGACACTCCTGGGCACACCCTATCATGGGGTCCAGGTGAGGAGCAGAACAAGCCTGGGACCCCCCCTGCCCAGGGATGCGGGTGCTAGGAGAGCTGCAGTCCTGTCTGAGCGAAGAAGGGTCTCTGCAGCCTGGATCCCAGTAGCGGGCTGTGGACAGCCCTGTCCCACAGGCGGGCTCAGGGAAGGAGCAGGCCATCAGCTCGGGGAAGTAGAGTCCACCGGTCCAATTTCTGGAGCAACATCCAAAGGGAAAATGTTTCCATCTCTTCTTGAGTTCCAAGCTGGGTGCTTTTTTGGAACATTTGGTCTGCCAAAACTCAACCTCATGAGGTATAGCAAGTATCCTGGGTTTAACTGAAGGTGCAGCTGGCCAAGCTTCCTCACTCTGCTCAGCATGGGTCCCCAGTCCTGATGCATTGCTCCCTGCTTTAAGAACTGGGAGTACGTCTGTGTGTGTCTCACAGGAAGAGGAAGTGGGAGAAGCTCCAGGAAATGCTGCTTTGTCTTCCTCTTTCCTTCCCTTCCCTGCAAATGGCCCACACTGGAGTACGCTCTGTGCATGTTATCTCAGCCAGAACTGTGGCTGCCCCCCCTTCCCTGTCAACAGTGGATGCACTGAATCAGGAGTGGGTGCTGGGGACTGCACTGGCATTATCTTTTCTCAGCAGCTCTGTGTGCAAATTCCTCTGGGAACCTCCATAAAGTAATAGGGCTGTGATTGGGTTAGCTGGCATGCAGCGTGCAAAGATTTGGCGTGGGAGAGGAACAACAAGACCACGTCTGCTTTTTGTCCTCAGAGCAATCGTTGTGGGAAAGAAGGGACATCTAGTATAAGAGGCTTCAGCCCTGCTGCTGTCACTGAAGAACGTGTGTCTGGGGCAGCAGCAGACGCGTATGTGTGGGGGGAGTGCAGGACAAGCACAGAATACAGATCTCTCCTGATCAGATCAGGCTTTCTGAGCCAGAGGTCATGTTTCTGCTGCTGTGGTTATGCCTTGTGCACTGTGCACGGGCTTTCTGTCGCTGGGCCATGCTGGGGAGGGTCTGGATGGCTATGCAGGGAGAGATGGGTGTGTTTACCCCTTTCTTCACTGTACTGGATTTGTTGTGACCCAGGTGCTCCAGGCCTCCTGACTCCCTGCTATTTGGGCAAGAATCTTTCTGGAACCTATGGGCCCATCAACCCCATCCTTAACAGCACTTATGAGTTTGTGACCAGTTTCTTTAAAGAGGTCAGCACTGTGTTCCCAGACTTCTTTCTTCACCTCGGTGGTGACGAGGTGGACTTCACGTGCTGGTGAGTGATGCCCAATCTGAAGTCAGTCTGGACAAGGCCTGGGGAAAGTGCAGACCACAAGATCCAGTTTAGCTGGGGAAGTATCTGGGTCTGGGTTCTGGAACAGGATCAGTGCTCTGTTGCCTAGGCACCAGGCATGTGCTTAGGAACGGATGACAAGTGCCTGAAAGAGCAGCCACCCAAAAAGACTGGGAGAAGCAAGGCAAGAATGGAGGGTTATTTATGTGTAAGAGGGAGCCAGAGGGCTAGAAACTTAGCATGGGACCCCTGCATCCCACCTCATCAATCCTTAGCCATGCTCATCTACAGATTTTTGATATCTTGTTTCATGAGGCAGAGAGACAGCATGGAAAGCCTTGGCTGTGCCTGGACCTACCAGACCTCTCTGTATCCCAGAGCTCTTATTCCCTTCTCTCTCGTACACAGGAAGTCGAATCCACAAATCCGTGCCTTCATGCAGGAGATGGGGTTTGGTGACGATTTCACAAAACTAGAGTCATTCTACATCCAGCGGTAAGGATGGCTGTGTCTGGGGCCTGTAGCTGCAGTATGTGACCAATGCAAATGTCTTATGCTGTCATGGGGACCCTGTATCTCCTTTGCAAGAACGCAGACACGGGCATGGCTCCCTGACCCCAAAGGGAGTAGCCTTGGCCACGTTTTGTTGGAAGACCTGACCGTAAGGCCTGGGCCTGAAGGGAGTCCCGTGAGGGGCCAGACTTTCTCCCTTACCCTTCTTCAGAACTACTTCTGTGTCTTGCTGTGGGTGTTGGCAAAAATCCGTGCTTCTGCTTTGGCTGTGTGCAATGGCTGAAAGCAGGGGCTGTAGTTGAGAATATCCAAAATGCCGTACTGTTCCCCCTCCAGGCTTTTGGACATCATTTCTTCCTTTGGCAAGGGTTACGTGGTATGGCAGGAGGTGTTTGACAATGGAGTGAAGGTGAGAGCTGCCTGCTTTTCCTGAAGGAGTTCTCTGTGCTTGGGCAAGTAGTGCCAGCATCCCAGCCAGACTCTCTGGTGTGCTCTAGGGGTGTTGTGCTGGTGTGGGGGACCCTGATAGGGGACAGGTTGCTCTTGACATGGGGCTGGTGAGAACCCTCTGCCCTCATGATGTCTTTCTCCAACTGCTGTCACCAGGCTCTTTCCTCCAGGTTCTCATGTATGTAGCTGGAAGAGGCAGATTTTAACCCTGCCTGGGGTGTGCTCTGCAAATGGGCTTTTTCCCTCCTAAGAGCAGCAGCAGTTACTCGCTGGATCTGCTCTCAGTCTCTCAGCAGGTTCATGTTGGTGTCACTTGCGCCAAGTGCTGTCCCTCTGTTAAAGCCTCCCTGCCTGGCTAGGAAGACACCTGAGGAGCTGCTGGGTTTTGCCAGCTCAGTTTTCTCCATTTGAGTTCTGCCATTCAGGTGGCTTCTGGGAGCTGCAGTTTTATGAAGGAGGCCTTGGGCCAGGGCTGGAACGCATCAGAGATGCAGGATTTGTGCTATTCCCATGACCAGAGTAACCTTGCACTGGTCCATGGCTTTTGTCCTTGCTGGAGGGTAGGAAAGTGTTCTTGTGTCTTCCTGATGGCAAAGGAGATTCCACCGCTTCCTGCAGACCATGCATAGCTCTAGCTCCCACCATTGCCATAACCAGTTCTGGGCTGTTTCTGGGGCAGGACCCTGGAGAGAGCACTGGGAGGTGGGTGTCTGGGGGAGGCATTACCCAGAGGAGGTGAGGATGGTTTGGGGACACTCTGCTTGTGAGGGGTGGTGGTGCTCTCAGATGCCACACTGATTCTGTGCACGAGGTTCACGTGTGTTTGTGCTGTGGGGCCAGGTGAAGCCAGACACAATCGTCCATGTGTGGAAGGAGAACTCCATGCTGTACATGCAGGAGATGGCGCAAGTCACCAAGGCTGGCTACAGGGCTCTGCTCTCTGCCCCCTGGTACCTCAACCGCATCTCCTACGGGCAGGACTGGATGAAGGCCTACAAAGTGGAGCCCTTGCAGTTCAAAGGTGCGTTCCTTGTGTCAGGTTCCCTTATGGCGGCTGACTTGTCTCTCGGAGGTATTGTCAGGGCTGGCTCTCTTGCTAATCCGTTTTCACTGCTGATGTGAAGGTGCTTAAGTGACCCTGTCACTGCTATAGACTCTGTAGCTGAGCTAGCTCATAGCTGTTACAAGTGCCTCTGTGGGCAGGGTAGTAAATCACGTGCTCCCTTACAATTCCTGGTCCTCAGAGTGGTGTCTCGTTTGGCAGGCAGTGCTGAGCAGAAGGATCGGGTGATCGGTGGAGAGGCCTGCATGTGGGGTGAATATGTGGATGTCACTAACCTGACCCCCAGGCTCTGGTAAGAGAAATCCTGAGAAGGTTATCTTGAGTCATGTGGGCAGCGCTCAGACCTATTTCCTTACCACTGAGTTATGTGCACCAAATTCTGGTGATCTGGTCTCCTAATGGTGCTTGACTCTGTCCCCTGACAACATGTCTATGGTAGTAGGAGCTTCATTGAGGCTTAAACTAGAGTTTGTGGCTGTCTGTAAGACTGAAACAGACCCCTGTAGAACCTGCTGCTGCAACCAGTATATGTTTAATCCTGGTCTCTGTCCTGTCATCTGGACACATCCTGATCTGCATGTATCTGGGGATGGATCTTTCCATACAAAGAAGCCATGTGCTTTATGTTGGAGGATTTGAGTCAGGCACCTGCATTTCTCCAGGCCTCCATGCATTTTCACTGGAAGGGGTCTCCTTTTCCTCCCCACTGTTGTTTAAGGGTGAACTGTCCTCTAAAGGTGGACTGCACACTCTCCGGCTCTGTGAATTTTGAGCAGGTTGCTCTCAGAGCTGGGCCTGTGTTCAGGCTGACTGTGTTCACGGTCCTGCTCACAGTAAGTGCGGCCGTCTGGGTGTGGCGATGCCGTTACCATCAGGGAGAGCTGCCTGGGCCTTGTGAATAACTGAGTAGCTCTAACTACTAGCAGCTCTAGGTTTTAGAGCAAAGCCTTTGGGAGCTCAGAGGTCTCTGCAAGCAGCTTTCTAACCCCCCCCCCCCCAACTGATCTCTCTTTCCCTCGTTCCTTCAAGGCCGAGAGCTGGAGCTGTAGCTGAGCGACTTTGGAGTAATGCAACAGTGAGGAACCTGCAAGACGCGTACATGCGGCTGGCCAGATTCCGCTGTGAGCTCCTCAGGTAAGAATCCCTCTTGCAGGGAGCTTGAAGAGGTGCCAGCTCGAGGGGGCAGTGCAAAGGGCATCTCTGACGTTCAGCTGTAGTTGGGACCCTGGGAACAGCAGCGAGGATAATGGTGTGGGATGTGAGGGTGAGGCGGGCTTTCCTAGTGTGGAATGACCCCTGTTCTTACTGAAACTCCCAGGCATTTCTCATGCCTGGAGCAGAGCTTGCTTTGTGCAGTGCTGGAAGAGAGCCCCTGGTGTGAGTGTGGGCTGGTGGCTCTGCTGAGCAAAGTGTTTGTAGATGGGGAAGGGGCGCCCATCCGAGCCGCTGCCTCTCCTGCAGCACTGGGGTTCTGCTCTGTGACTCTTCCTGTTCCTTCAAGCGGCAGCCAGACCCCACCCTGCCTCTGCAGGGGAGCTGGCCTTACGCCTTGCTTCCACAAGTGAGCAAAAAACCACAGTCTGTGAGTACAGGATGAGAAGCACTCCCTTCTTGAGCATGTCACATCTGAAATTGGGCGCTGATGGCAAAGTTGTGCTCCTCTGACTACTCAAAGTCTATCTATGGGCTTTGTTTGTGCCCTCTCGTAATGGCTCTGTCTTTACTGTGTTCCAGACGTGGTGTCCAGGCTCAGCCGCTCTTCGTAGGGTACTGTGATCATGAATTCAGTGGATTTTGAATGGAGATTCCCGCTGCCCTCACCCTCTGTGCACACAGGAGGAATGATCTCACTCTTGTGCGCTCACCTGCACGTGCACACACGCGCGTGCTCCCTCTCTCTCTCCCCCCTCATCTCTCTCTTCCCCCCTCCCCTCCCTTCCCCCCTCCCCCCAAAAAAAGGCTGCTGGCATGTTAAAGAGACTTCCCTACATTTGCTCTTGTCTTGTGGCAATGAGCGATTTTTTATTTGATTGTGCACTCTCTGCCTCTTTTTCTATTCTTATTTGTTCTTTTAAATCTATAAAGAAATGACCCCAAAGAGAAGAGGTGTCTTGTCGTGCCCTGCTAGGGCTTGGCAGACTGTGCAAGGATTCTTGCTGTCGGAGATGGGCAGGGCTCTCTCTGAAGCGGGCCTGTTCCAGCGATGCCAGTGGAGGAGCATCTAGCTGCGCCTCATCGCCATGCCTCCGCAGTTGAACATGTGCATCCTGGGGCCTGCAGCCCCACAGTGCCAAGCTCCAAGTTGCTTTTTCAGGTGGATTTGCCTCCCTCCAAGCAGAGCTGCAGATCCTGCCTTGCCTATGTGCTGAGTACACTACTGCTGATATAGCAGACTTCTGCTCCTTCCTCTAGCCGAGCTCTTGGCTCAGGGCCTGAGGTTAGGACTGGCCCTACCGTGCCAGCTACTGGTGCTGTTGTAGGCAGCCAGGCTGTCTGGCTTGCTGCATGTCTGCTCTACTGGATGAATTGTTTCATCCCTGCCAATATCGCAGGCTTTATCCCTGTTGAGGGAAGGTCGGTCTCTAGTCTAAAACAGCAACGTTTGGGCAGGGGAAAGGCTAGTCTTGCAGGCCAAGGTTAGCTGTGGACTCCCCTGGGATTTTTGCCTTGATCCCGGCTGTTTCTGCTGACAAAGCACCGTACTTATGCCATTATGTCACTGTGCAGAACAAGCCACCTTGGATTTCCTTCTGTGGTCCTGCCTTTTGTGTAGGAGGTCTTGCCCTCCATATGCCAGTGGTCAGTGTTGCCTGTTGGCTCCTGTCCTTGTCTCTGCTTCTTCTCCCTCTGCTCCCTCGTCTGCTCTGGCTGGGTCCAGGCAGGAGGCTTGTCTTCAAGCCACCATCTCTGCTGCCTGAACCCTTTCTGCTGCCGCCTCCTTCTCTGGCTTCTTTTGAGAAGAAGAGATCCTGAAGCCCCTTGGAGGAAACCTCTCAAACCTGTTGGGCTGCAGCAGGGAAGCTGGATCTGCGGATGTCATCGAGTTGCCGCTCAGCCCGTCCATCAGCTGTCAACCCTTGCTCAACACTCAGCCAATTTACCCATCCTTGCGCTGCTGTTCTGTCCTCAGGTTGGCTCCGCTCCAGTTCTCCTGCATTTGAGTAGGTGGAGAGTAGGTTCCTTGGAGAAGAAACTTGTGTTGCTGCGTTGCTGGTCTGAGGAGCTGGGGCAGTCTCGGTTCTTGTCCTCTGGTGGTCAGGGTTGCCCTACTGGAGACCTAGTTCAGCCACAGTGTGGACATTTCTCAGGGAGAGATGTTGTACAACAGTGTTGTGTGCATATCTGGGTGTTAAATGAGAGTGAGATCTGCGATTAGCTCTCTGTTATGGCTGGAGACTTCTTACTGTTGTTAATTCTGAATTAAAAATTTTACCAAAACAGCAAATCATGCATTTCTTTACCCTCCTGCAACAGGATGCCCAAACAGTACTTGTTTGAAATGATATGCAAAAACTGCTTGAGTTTTAATTAAAAAATTGGCTTCCTCCATGTTTCTATGGGAAACTTGCAGCTTGCCCGTGCGATCCTGGCCTTGTGCTTAATGTGGGATGTTGAAGGAGAAGGTGGAGGGAAGCCTGCTGTAGGCATTTAAACCTCTCCCCTGCCCTGGGCGTTGCAATGCCTGATGCTTCTGCTGTGCTTTGGGCAAGAAGCCCAGCGTAGACCAGTGGAGGTGCGCTGAAAGCTGGGCTAGCCAGAGCGAGCCAGGAGTGCCAGTCTACCCGCCTGTCACTGCTGGCATGTTTGTTTCCTTTAAATTGAGTAACACAAAAGACACAAATAATAATAGCTGCTTCATTGTGCTGGGGCTTGATGTGCTGTCAAGTCCTAAAGAGCTCCAGAATGATGGTATAATTAGAGCTCCTTCCATACGAGATTTTTTCCCCCCCCATCAGTAAATGCTGATCTGTCAAAACTTTGCAGAAGTGTCTCATGCCAGTGAGACTGCTGAGGACAGGTTTTCTGGCCAGAACAGGGGTGGCCAGCAGCCCCCGCGCTGCTTCGCCACCTGCACGCACGTTGGCCCTTGAACTTGAGCCTGCTGATGCGAGTGCCCGTCCAGGTTTCTGGCTGGAGCGCGTGCCTTTTGGGGGTTGGCTTTGGAAATGGCTCCGTATTGTGCTGCGGCACCGTAGGAACAAATGCTCAGCGGAGCAGAGGCCTTCTCACCCGCAGTGTTTTGGAGTTCATAAAATGTTGATTTAAGAGCCATTGAAGCTGGTGGAGGTTTAAAGTGAATGTGCAAAAGGTAGTAGGTGTGACGGGGAATGTTTTTCCAAAGGAGCAGTGTGGGATAACTGCAACTCTGTAGCTGCTCAAACGTACTGAGACGGATGAAGAGTGTCTATGTCCCTCCAGCTCCTGCAAGTAGAGCCGTTGCCATCAGCCTCTTTCCCATCCATAGCTGTGGTAGGAGCCAACCATGGTATGTGATGTGGTGGCCGTGGCATCCCTGGGTGCGAGGAGCTGGTGGCTGAGCCCTGCTGCCCTGCCGGCCCCGCAGGAGCTTTGTGCCGGCGTGAAGCTACCCAAAGCGAATTTTCTTCCAGTTGACCTTTAAGTATCAGATAATTTATTGTGTGTTTACCCACAGTGACACTGGATCCCCGCTGGGGATTTAATTACTAACCCAAATTGCTTCCATAAAGCTGCAGGGAGGCAATTACTAGGTGATGTTTGCGATCAGGTGTAAATATTGCCCTGCTTTCCCCTTCGCCCTGCCTGGTTTATACCCGCCAGGCGCCGGCGGCTGCTCTGGAGGTGCTCGCCAGTGCCACAAGCCGATGGCAAACGCTGTCCCTCTACAGCATCCCAGGTCTCAGCGTCCCCTCGGAGGCAGCCGCTGGTGGGGGGCGCCCGGCCCTCGCTGCTGCGATGGAGCCGCTGGCAAAGCATTGCCACGCTGCTGCTGCCTCGCAGCCAGGGTCGCCAAATGTGCGGCGAGCCGGAGGCCCCTCTCCTTGTGACATGCATGATTCCTTCAAGAACATCTATTTTTAACTTGTATTTGTCATGTAAAATTTGCCAGAGATAATACAAGAACATGCAGCATGTGAATCACTCAGGGCCGACGGGATTAAAAATAAACTGAGGCATCGTTAAAGAACATCATACGCCTCCCGCGCAATGGGAAGAAAGATGGCAATGTTTATACAAAACCCCATATGTCAAAAATGAGATTAAAAAAGTAATTACCAACGGCTGGAGCGAAGGACAAATGTATTTCTTGGCGCAACAAGCAGCAGGAATCAATAATTCCCAGCTCGGGTTAGGATGATAAAAGATAAGCACGTCTTGCCTTGGGGTTTTGTTGTGAATTAAGCAGCGCTTCCTGCCGTTGGAATTAACGCCTGATTTCCACGCAAAGCCGTCCGCAGAGTGGGGGCGGGCTTGGGCACCTGCAGCGGCAGGGCAGCGGCGGTGGGGCCGGGCGGCCTCGGGGCGCCCCGGCACCTGGCTGGGGAGCCCAGCACTTAATTACCAGGCACGCGGGCCACTGAGCTTGCCAGAGACTCCTTGGAGGTGGCTCACGAGATCTAATTAAAGATATATATATATATTTCCTCCGGGCTGCGTTCTCGTTTTAGTCACCTGCACTGCAGTGCCTTGGGGTCGCGGGCCGGCGCAGGTAGCGGCGCCACGCTGTCTGATCCACCTGCACCGGGGACAGTCCTCACCGTGGTCCCGTGGCCCTGGCTCTGGGCATCGCCGGTCGCTGGCAGCCTGAGCATCACCACTCTGCAGCTGTACTGAGGAAGAGTGGGGTGTTAACTCTGAAACCTACTGAGGACAGCAGGGCTGCTGTGCTGCGGAGGGGAGGGAAGACCTTCAGGCTGTGCCTGCTGAGCAGATACAAGGCACAGCAAGTGGTAGGAGAAGGGCACGGTGTAGCCTCTGCGCGAGTCGGGGCCCTCTGTGCCTCAGTTTCCCGAGTGCCAGAGGGAAGCCCCGGGTAGAAAGGTTCCCCTGGGGCTTGTGTGGTGCTGGGGTCAGAGGAACCTGACGACGACCCACGCCAGCCCCAGAGCTTTTCCCCGCGGGAGCCGGTGCTGCCCCAGCTTAACGCGTCTGGCCCGTATACCCCATGGCAGCGGGTTTGCTGGTGTTCTACAGAGAGGACGGGCTGCCCCGGCACGGCAGCGAGCGCCCTCCCCGCGAGTCCACGGGGGCTCCAACGGCCCCCAGAGCGGAGTTATCCCTCTCGGCCAAGCTGCCGCCTCCATTGGCCGCCCCTTTCGGAGAGCTCGCCACTTGCAATTAAATTACTATTTATCTGTTTGCTTGCTAACGCGGATTGTCAGGAGGAGCGGCAGCAGGGCAGGATGGTGAGGCGGCTCCCCCCGAGCAGGGCCAGCGACTGGGAATATTTGGTGGGGGGGACAAGAAGCAGCTCCTCCGCCCCATGTTCGTTGCTGGCCGGCCAGCTGCTGCCTGGGGCGATGGGGGCAATGGGGGGTGATGGGGGCAGTGGGACTGGAGAGGGGAAATGATGGGCGGTGGTGGAGATGGTTGGAGTGACGGGCGGTGATGGGACGATGAGGTGAAGGGAGCAACGGGGGCAGTGGGGTTGAAGGGAAGTGATGGGGCAATGGCGGGTGGTGGAAGTGATGGGGGGCGATGAGATGAAGGGAAGTGATGGGGAGTGATGTGGGTGATGGAGATGGTTGGGGCAACAGGGTGAAAGGGGTGATGGGGAGCAGTGGGGCCGAAGGGAGGTGGTGGGGGCGATGAGGGGTTATGGAGCTGACGGGGGGCAATGGGGCGTGGGGGCCGATGGGGGCAGTGGGGCCGATGGGGGCAGTGGGGCCGAAGGGAGGTGGTGGGGGTGATGGGGGCGATGGGGGGTGATGGAGCCGACGGGGGGCGATGGGGCGGTGGGGCCGGAGGGAGGTGGTGGCGGCGGTGGAGGCGGCCGGGGCGCTGTGAGGCGATGGGGCAGTGACGGGGCTGAGGGGGGGGACGCGCACCCCCCCTTCCCCCCCCCCCCCCCCCCCCCCCCGCCGCCGCGTGCCGCTGCCGTCCGCCGGCCCGGATTGGCTGGCGCCGGCTCATTATGCTAACGACCTGCGTGCCGCCGGGGGCAGCAGCTGACGTCAGCGGGCCGGGCGGCGGCAGCGGGCGGGGGCGGGGCGGGGCGGGGCGGGGCGGGGCGGCGGCGGGCGCAGCGGGCAGAGCCGGCGGCGCGGCGCCATGGCCGCGGCGGGCAGCGGCGTGGCGGCGGCGGCGGCGGCGGGCGCCGCGTTCAGCACCGCGAACAGCGGCCGGGTGAACGGCCTCAGCCACCCGCCCGCCGCCGGCGCCATGAAGGACCGCGACGCCATCAAGCTCTTCGTGGGGCAGATCCCGCGCAACCTGGACGAGAGCGACCTCAAGCCGCTCTTCGAGGAGTTCGGCAGGATCCACGAGCTCACCGTGCTCAAGGACCGCTTCACCGGCATGCACAAAGGTACGGCGCTGCCCGCCCGGCGCGGCCGGCCCGCCCGGCACGGCCAGCCCGCCCGGCACGGCCAGCCCGCCCGGCGCGGCCGGCGCCCCCGCGCCACGCTTGCGCATTAAATATTTACTTTGTCGAAGGGAAGCTGCTTCGCTGCTGTTTTAGTATCACTTCGAGGAGCTTTTGGATGTGGCCGCATCCAGCGATCGCGGAGGGGAAGCCCGCGGGCAGACAGATAGGGAGCGGCACGGGAAGAGGCCCGTTCCCGCGGGGCCGGAGTGCGGCGCCGCTCCGCGCGCGGGCTCGCCCGCCCGCCCCGGCGCCTGCCGAGCGGCGCGGGGTCAGTCGGCGTGGAAAAAAACCCCACCCAAATAAATAACACCTCGCCCTGGCTGTATTTCCGATCCGCACCGTGCCGCACGGGATGGTGCAGGAGCCGGAGCCTCGCGCCGAGCGTCCCGCAATGGGCCGACCGAGGCGGGCGCGCGGGGGCCGCCGGCGGCGTGCCGGGACCCGCCGGCTCCCGGGGGAAAGCGGGCCGCGGCGGAGCACGAGGGCTCGCGGCGTCGCGGCCCGCGGGGCCCCCCAGGCGGCAGAGCGGAGCGACGCACGGCGTCAGGCGCTCGGAAAATCGCCGCCTTCCCGGCGGAGCGCGGCTGCGGCTCCTGACGGGCTCCGGGGCCCTCGCGCGCCACAGCGACGCGCCGGCACCCGGGAGTTTGTTGCGCTCGCCTTCCTCCCTCAGCTCGCTTTCCTTCCTCCTCCCCCGCGCCGTTTGGGGGTCTGAAGCGTCCCACCCTGCGCCCGGCGCCCCTCGAGGCTCGGGGGGCAGCTGTGGGGCCGCAGCAGCCGTCGCAGCGCCCGGGGCCGGAGGAGCAGCGGGGGGATGCGGGGGCGCCTGGCGGGGGACTGACTCCCGCCTCCCGTCTCCGCAGGCTGTGCCTTCCTCACCTACTGCGCCCGCGACTCTGCCCTCAAGGCCCAGAGCGCCCTGCACGAGCAGAAGACGCTGCCGGGGGTAAGTGGGAGCGTCGCGCCGGCGGCGCTCGGGGGGCGGCCGCGCGCACCCGCCGCCCATCGCCGCCCCCTTTCCGATGGGCTCCCGCCACGCTCGGGCGGGCTCGCTTTGCCCCGCGCCCGCTGCGGCGGGCCCCTGCCGGGCTCCCGCCTGCCCCGCTGCAACGCAATATAAATATTAAAGCATAACGAATCAGAACGGTTCGCTCGCGGTTGAAGCGGGAGGGGGAGAGAGACTTGCAAACGCTGATCCGGAGTTTCCAATGAATTCGCTCTGGTTTTGGGTTTCCCGCCAGGGCCGCAGCGAGCGGCGGCCGCGGGCCGAGATGGGCGCACCAGCCCCCGGGCTGCTCTCGCTGCCGCCCCGGCGGGTGAGACGCCGGAGGCGCCCGGTTGCCGCGGCCCCTCGCCTTGCCGACGCCGGAGCGTAGGGGTGCAGGTGCCCAGCGGGTGCTCGGCTGTCGCCACGTCGCCCGAAACGGGCCGAGCTGCCAGGCAGGTCCCGGTGGGCAGCCCCGCTTGCCACGGGGAGCCGTTAAAAATTGAGCAGCAATTTGAAATAACACCGAATAGATCGATCGGCGACGCGCGGCCGAGCGAAACGCGGCCTCATCAGTCTTTAACGAGCCCCGCTGTGCCGCCGCCGCCCCAGGGCGCAGGGCGGCCGCGGCCCGCGTGCGAGCCCGGCTCTCGGTGCTCGAAACACGGCTGCTGGCTCCCATCGGTGTTTCCTCCTTTTATTATTATCATTATTATTTCCTCCCCTCCTTTCTCCGAACCAAAGAGTGACTTCGTCGCGAACGCGGCCGCCGGCTGGCCCGGCCCCGCGGGCGCGGGAGCTGCTCCAGAGGCCGCAAGCCGAGGCATCGATTTTCTCCCGCCGGTGCGCTGCTCCGCTTTCTGCGGGCTTCGACCTCCCGAGCTTAACAAAGTGAAAATAAATATTTAATTATTCCCCTAAATAAAAATCGATAGCGCCGCCGGTTGGCTGAGTAAATCGCGGGCCCCATAAATTTTCCCCGCGCGTGGCTTGCCCGTGAAGGGCAGTGGCAGCGGCGAGAGGCTGTCGCCGAGCGGGGCGGCGCGGTAGCGACGCCTCCCCAGCGGCGGGAGGTGCCGCGGGACGCTGGCGGTCCCCAGAGCGCCGCCCCGCGCACAGCGAGCGGCGTTCGGCAGCCGCCGTCTGAGCCGCGCTCGCTTCTGTAAATGTGTGTGTGCTGCGGGTGGAGAGAGCCTCCACGACAGGGGTGCCGGAAGGGCGAGGGGGGGTGGCATCGATGGCGATGTGCCTTCCTGCCCCGTGTTCTCTCCGCTGGCACAGTTCATCAGTAGGCTTAAGAGTTAACACCCTGCTGTGCTGGGCAGCGTGGAAGCTCTGTGCAGCAGCCAGAGCTGCTATGTGTGTGGCACTGCACGGTTGGGCACAGGAACACACATCCCCTCTCGCCGTCCGTGCACGCACACGCATCCCCGTGGGGGCACACGCAGCCGCACACAGGCCCCCGGGCACGCTCAGCGCTGTCTCCCATGACGCGCCTCCTCCCCGGTGCCGTCTGGCCCCGTTTGTGGAGGCCGTGGCGGTGGTGGGGACACTGTGGTGGCAGTGGGGAGGCTGCGGCGATGGCGAGGAGGCCGTGACGGTAGCAGGGAGGCTATGGTGGTGGTGTGGACACTGTGGCAGTGGTGGGGAGGCCGTGGTGGTGGTGGAGAGGCTGTGGTGGGTGGTGTGGATGCCATGGTGGACTCAGGGAGGCCGTGATGGTGGCGGGGAGGCCATGGTGGTAGTGTGGACGCTGTGGTGGCCTCAGGGAGGCTGTGGTGGTGACGTGGAAGCTGTGGTGGTGGTGTGGATGTTGTGATGGCCTCAGGGAGGCCATGATGGTGTCAGGGAGGCTGTGGCAGTGGTGTGGACATCGTGATGGGCTCAGGGAGGCCGTGGCGGTGGCAGGGAGGCTGTGGCAGTGGGTAGATGTCGTGGTGGCCTCAGGGAGGCCGTGGCGGTGGCAGGAAGGCTGAGGTGGTGGTGTGGATGTTATGATGGCCTCAGGGAGGCTGTGGCAGTGGCAGGGAGGCTGTGGGGGTGGTGTGGACGTCATGATGGCCTCAGGGAGGCTGTGGTGGTGGCGGGCAGGCTGTGGCAGTGGTGTAGATGTCGTGGTGGCCTCAGGGAGGCTGTGGCAGTGGTGGGAAGGCTGTGGGGGTGGCGTGGACGTCGTGCTGGCCTCAGGAAGGCCGTGGCAGTGGTGGGGAGGCTGTGGCGGTGGTGTGGACGTTGTGCTGGCCTCAAGGAGGCTGTGGCAGTGGTGGGGAGGCTGTGGCAGTTGTGTGGAAGTTGTGCCGGCCTCAGGGAGGCTGTGGTGGTGGCGGGGAGGCTGTGCTGGTGGTGTGGACATCATGGTGGCCTCATGGAGGCTGTGGCAGTGGTGTGGACGTCGTGATGGCCTCAGGGAGGCTGTGGCGGTAGCAGGTAGGCTGTGGCGGTGGTGTGGACGTCGTGCTGGCCTCAGGGAGGCTGTGGTGCTGGTGGGGAGGCTGTGGTGGCTGCCGGGTGGTGGTGGCAGTGGCGTGGAGGCTGCGGTGGTGGCGGCTAGGCCATGATGGGAGCAAAGAGGCTGAGGTGGTGACGTGGAGGCCGTGGTGACAGCAGAGAGATCACCGCGGTGGTGGTGGGGAGGCTGTGGTGGGCGCAAGGAGGCCGCGGCGGTGGTGTGGACGCTGCGGTGGCGGCGGCGGGGAGGCCGTGGCGGGGAGGCTGCGGCGGGGAGGCCGCGGGGCGCCGGCTCGCGCGAACGCGCCACCTGCCCCAGAGCGCGCCGGGCCCCGCCCCCCCGCGCCGGGCCCCGCCCCCCCGCGCCGGGCCCCGCCTCCCGCCCTCGCGCCCCGCCTCTCGCGCCCACGCCCCGCCCCCCGCGCCGGGCCCCGCCCCTCGGCCGGGCGGGGGCGTGGCTCTGCCGAGACCCCTCCCACTCGGCCCGGCCCGGCCCGGCTCGGCGGGGCTGCGGCCGCTCCTCCCCCCTGCCCCTCCTCCCGCGCGGCGCCGAGCCGAGCGGAGCGGAGCGGCAGCGCGGCGGGCTGAAGCGGGCCGAGCCGGGCCGGGCCGGGCCGCGGCGGCCATGCAGCTGCCGCAGGTGGCGGCGCCCGGCCCCCGGCCGCCGCTGCTGTGGGTGCCGGCCGGCTCCAAGATCCTCTGCATCGAGGTAGGGCCCCGCCTTTGTCTGCGCCGGCGGCGCGGCGGGGCGGCGGCGCGGTGGGGTGCACCCCGGGGGGCGGAGGTGTGCACCCGGCGCGGGGGGATGCACCCCGGGCGGGGGGATGCACCCGGCGCGGGGGGGTGCACCTCGGGGAAGGGGGCACCCCAGGGGGCGGGGGTGTGCACCCCAGGGGGCGGGGGTGTGCAGCCCGGGGGGGGGGGATGCATTTGCACCCGGAGGTGGTGGTGGTGTGTGTGGGGGGGTCCATTTGCACCGGACGTGAGGGGGGTGGAGTGGAGGGGTATTTTCGCCCGGGCGTGGAGGGGTGGGGGGTGCGATGTTTGCCGCCAGGCACGGGGGCGGTGGGGATGGGGGTGTGCGTTTGCACCCGGGGATTGGGGGGGGGGTAGGGGTGTGCATTTGCACTCGTGTGTGAGGGGGTGCATCTGCACCCGGAGATGGCGGGGGTTGGGGGTGGGGGGTGTGCATTTGCACTGGGCATGCGGTGGGGGGGAGTGGGAGTTGGGGTGTGCATTTGCACCCGAGGGTGGGGGTGGTTGGGGATGAGACTGTGCATTTGCGCCCGGGTGTGTGGGGAGGGTGCAGGTGCGGGTGTGCATTTGCACCCGGATGTGTGTGGGGGGGTGTAGGTGTGGGTGTGCATTTGCATCCGGGCATGGAGGGTAATTTGGGGTAGCGATGTGCATTTGCACCGGACATGAAGGATGGTTGGGGGTGTGCATTTACACCCGGGGGGGGTGGGATATTTCTCTGTGTGAGAAGTAAGTGTGTGCTAGGGAGGTGTTTACACGCAGAGTAGGGGTGCTGGCGAGGGGGGGGGATATTTGCACCCAGGGATGGGGTCTGCATGTGCCTGTGGCGGTCGGGGATGGGGTGTTGCACCCCGGGGCTGGGTTGAGTGTATGTTGGTGGGAGTGTGTATGTTTGTGCTGAGTATGTGTGTGTTTGCACCCTGGGGTTGCAGGTGTGCAAGGGGACGTGCTGGGGGGCACACCAACAGGCAGTGCCTGTGGTGGGGTGTTGGGGGTGATGGTGCCCCCTGGGTCTGGGTGTGTGGGTAAAAGCGTGCTGGTGGGGGGAGGAGTGTTCACACCCAGGGTGCAGAGACGGGTGGCTGTGCGGCTGTGCAAGCATGCTTGTCCGCAGGGAATCTGGGCTAGGGGTGTGCGGCTGTGCAGGATGTCTGGCTGTCTGCAGGTGTGTTGGTGTAGGGGTGTGGTTGTGTGCGGTTGTACACGCAGCTGTGGTGGGGAGTGAGTGTGAGTTGGGAGTGTGCTGGGAAGGTTGTGCGTGCGGGTGTGCTGAGGCAGGTGTGTGGCTGCACACATGGGTGTGTGCCTGTGCTGCGGGTGTACTAGGACTGATGTATGATTGTGCCTGGGGCTGTGCTGGTGCAAGTGTGCAGCTGTGTGTAGCAGTGTGGTTGTGCACAGGGGTGTGCTGGGGCACTGCTTCACTGTAGGGGGAGTGCAGCAGTGTGCGCAGGCTGTACAGCTGTACCCAGGCCAGCTGTGTCCCCCAGGACAGATACTTCCTTTTGCCCATGGCTGCTGGCGTCTCCGGCAGGCCATTCCCATGGTGGATGGCTGCCTGTACCCGAGTGGCTGTCTCCCCACGCTGGCTGTTGGCTGCTTCCAGTACAGTAGCCAGGTGCCGGTGGTGGGTCCATGCAGGGAGCTGGCAGCAGTGCCTGCCCAGGGACACCCCGGCTGGTGGTGGGCATGGGGCTCTGGCAGGCACCCAGTGCTGGAGCATCACCCAGTGCCTGCATCTCAGGCGGGAGCGAACCACCGGCCATTCGTATGCGTGGCGTGTTTCTGCTGAAGCACGTCTGGCTGTTGGGCTCCCGGCGCTGTTGAGGAGGAGGGTGAGCCCTGGGAGGAAGAAGCGAGGAAGGGTGAAAGCTGGGGCCCTGTGCCGCCCTGGGGAGTGGGGCACAGTGATTTATTGTGGGGAAAGCGTGGTGGGGACGTGGCGTGGGAGAGCCTGTGGAGTGGGTACAAGCCTTACAGTGTAGTAATTTTGGTAGTGAGAGTTGCAAAACCTGGGTGAAAGAGGTCCTTCCAGCTTGGGTTTTAGCTGGGTGGACATGTAGATGGATGTGTGGGTGCTATGGGGAGGGGGGGAAGAGATGGGTGCTATGGAGGCGAATAGACGAGTGTTGGGGGATGGATGGATACTGCAGAGTGGACAGGTGAATAGATAAGTGTGCGTTGGGATGGGTGGGTGTTGGGGATGAGGGATGGATGGGTAGGTGTTACAGGGATGGGTGGTTGTGGAGGTATAGCAGTGGATTGGATGGGTGGGTATTTGGGTGTTGGGTGAAGGGATGGATGGGTGTTAGAGGTGGATGGATAGGTGGCTGCAAGGGTGTCAGGAGCAGGGATAGATGGGTGTTGGGGATGCATGGCCAGATGTTAGGAGGTGTGAATGGATGGGCTGATGGGGGTTGGATGGGAGGATGAATGAATGTCTGGGTGTTCAGAGGGTGGCTGTGTGCTGTTGCAATGGGTGGATGGTTGGGTGTTGTGAGCATGGATGGAAGGGTGGCTGTATGGGTGTTGGGTGGATGGGTGGGTATTGGGCATGGGTGGAAGGGTGGCTGTGTGGGTGTTGGGGTGGGTGGATGGATGGGTGTTGGGGCATGGGTAGAAGGGTGGCTGTGTGGGAGCTGGGGTGGGTGGGTGGACGGGTGTTGGGGCGTGGTAGAAGGGTGGCTGTGTGGGCGCTGGGTGGGTGTGTGGGAGCTGGGGTGGGTGGGTGGACGGGTGTTGGGGCGTGGTAGAAGGGTGGCTGTGTGGGCGCTGGGTGGGTGTGTGGACGGGTGTTGGGGTGTGGTGGAAGGGTGGCTGTGTGGGCGCTGGGTGGGTGTGTGGGCAGGTGCTGGGGCGTGGTGGAAGGGTGGGTGTGTGGATGGGTGTTGGGGTGTGGTGGAAGGGTGGCTGTGTGGGCGCTGGGGTGGGTGTGTGGATGGATGTTGGGGTGTGGTGGAAGGGTGGCTGTGTGGGCGCTGGGTGGGTGTGTGGATGGGTGTTGGGGTGTGGTGGAAGGGTGGCTGTGTGGGCACTGGGTGGGTGTGTGGATGGGTGTTGGGGTGTGGTGGAAGGGTGGCTGTGTGGGCGCTGGGTGGGTGTGTGGATGGGTGTTGGGGTGTGGTGGAAGGGTGGCTGTGTGGGTGCTGGGGTGGGTGTGTGGATGGGTGTTGGGGTGTGGTGGAAGGGTGGCTGTGTGGGCGCTGGGTGGGTGTGTGGATGGGTGTTGGGGTGTGGTGGAAGGGTGGCTGTGTGGGCGCTGGGTCGATGTGTGGATGGGTGTTGGGGTGTGGTGGAAGGGTGGCTGTGTGGGCGCTGGGGTGGGTGTGTGGACGGGTGTTGGGGTGTGGTGGAAGGGTGGCTGTGTGGGCGCTGGGTGGGTGGGCGGATGGGTGTTGGGGTGTGGTGGAAGGGTGGCTGTGTGGGCGCTGGGTGGGTGTGTGGATGGGTGTTGGGGTGTGGTGGAAGGGTGGCTGTGTGGGCGCTGGGGTGGGTGTGTGGATGGGTGTTGGGGTGTGGTGGAAGGGTGGCTGTGTGGGCGCTGGGTGGGTGTGTGGATGGGTGTTGGGGTGTGGTGGAAGGGTGGCTGTGTGGGCGCTGGGTGGGTGTGTGGATGGGTGTTGGGGTGTGGTGGAAGGGTGGCTGTGTGGGTGCTGGGGTGGGTGTGTGGATGGGTGTTGGGGTGTGGTGGAAGGGTGGCTGTGTAGGCGCTGGGTGGGTGTGTGGATGGGTGTTGGGGTGTGGTGGAAGGGTGGCTGTGTGGGCGCTGGGGTGGGTGTGTGGATGGGTGTTGGGGTGTGGTGGAAGGGTGGCTGTGTGGGCGCTGGGTGGGTGTGTGGATGGGTGTTGGGGTGTGGTGGAAGGGTGGCTGTGTGGGCGCTGGGTGGGTGTGTGGATGGGTGTTGGGGTGTGGTGGAAGGGTGGCTGTGTGACGGGAGGCCCCGGCTGTGCCCGGAGGGCAGCCCGAGCGGCTGCCGCCAGGAACGGGGCCCTGCAGCCCCGGGGGCGCGGGGCGACGCCGGCGGCGGCTCCTGGGCGGCTTCACGAGCACCCGACGGGCGAGCGGAGGAGCGGGCCGCCTCGAGGCGCCGCTCCGCGGCCGTCGCTCCCTCCGACGCTCGCCGGGCCCTGCCGCGCCAGCGCGGGGCGTCGCGCCCGCAGGGGCGTCGCGCCGGCGGCCCGGCGAGGGGCTGCGCCGGCGGGTGCCCCCCGCGGGACCCCGCTCCTCGGCGCGGCCCTGGCTCCTGCCGCCGTTTCCGGGGAGACGAGGCGGTTGCTGTGGAAACCCCCCCCCCCCCCCCACACACACACGCTTCGTTCTCCCTCCTCCTCTTCGTTAGCGCCGCCGCCCGCCGCAGCGGTTTCGTTGCCGGGCTTGCGCGGGTGTCCGCGCGTGGTGGTGCCGGCTGTACTCGTCCGCCTGTGCGTGGCGGGATCTGCGTGAGCGTTTGTTCCGCCCAACGGCGGTGCGCGCTGTAGCCGCGTGGGGCGCGTCTCAGGGCGTGTTGTCTGTCCGGGTGTGCGGGACGGGTGTGCGCCGGGCGTGCCTGTGCAGGCTCGCACGCGTGTGCCCCGCGGCTGGTCACGCGTGACGGCTCGGCGTTGCCGTGGCGACCCTGCCAAGCGCACGGCGCCGCAGGGGAAGCACGCCCGTCGCCATGGAAACCGCCGTAATTGCAGCGCTTTGAGGAAGAAAAAGGGAAAGCGATGGTGGGGGGGGGGGGAAGGAGGGGGAGAGGAGAAGGGGGGCAGGCGGGAGTCGCTCGGGGGGGCGTCGGGCCGTGGGAGGCACATGGCTGCGCGCAGCGCCCCCGCCTGTGGCAGGCTCGTGGCCCCACGCGGGCAGCCATGGGGCTGCAACGGGCCGGCTGGGAGGGTGGGGGGAGCCCCGGGGCGCCCAAGGCCGGGAGAGCAGCCAGGGGCCGGGGCTGAGCCACCCTCACCCCCAAAGCAGGGACCTCCCCGGTGGCTCTGCTAGGGGGGCACGGGGGGGGGGGGGGCTGTCCCGGAGCCCAGTCCGGCGTGGGCAGGGAATCCAGGCCTCGTCTTGCAGGTGACCGCGCTGCGGGGGGTGGGGGGGGGGGTGCGCTTCTCCTGGCCTCTTCCCATCCGGGCAGGGCCAAACCGCGGCCTGGAGCGGCGGCCCCCCGCGGAACGGGTCCGCAGCGGCGCGCGGTGACCGCCCGCTCGCCGCGGGTGTTTTGCAGATGAACCGCCCCATCCAGGTGAAGCCGGCGGACAGCGAGGGCCGAGGAGGTGGGTGCGCGCAGCGGGGGCGCAAGGGGGGGACCCGGCAGCGCCCGCGGGGGCCGCGGCCCGGCGGGGGGCCGCCGCTCGCCGACGGGCTCTTTGGCGGGCTCGCAGAGGAGCGGAAGCTGTTCGTGGGCATGCTGGGCAAGCAGCAGAGCGAGGACGACGTGCGGCGGCTCTTCGAGCCCTTCGGGCAGATCGAGGAGTGCACCATCCTCCGAGGGCCCGACGGCGCCAGCAAAGGTGGGCGCCGGGCGGGCGGCGGCGGCGGCGGCGGCGTGGGGGGCCGGCAGGCGCCCGCCGCTGCCACGCGCCCCCTCTCTCCGCCTAGGATGCGCCTTCGTGAAGTACGGGAGCCACGGCGAGGCGCAGGCGGCCATCGGTGGCCTCCACGGCAGCCAGACCATGCCGGTGAGTGCCGCCTCCCTCGGCCCGGCCCCCCCCTCCATCTGTCCGTCCGTCCGTCCGATCGGGGCCGGCGGCGGGACGGGGCGCCCGGGGGCCGCGGCGAGCCCCCGCGCCGCCGCCAGCCCTCGCGCCGCCGCCTCCCGCAGGGCGCCTCGTCCAGCCTCGTGGTGAAGTTTGCCGACACGGACAAGGAGCGGACGCTGCGGCGCATGCACCAGATGGCCGGGCAGCTGGGCATCTTCAACCCCATGAGCATCCAGTTCGGCGCCTACGGGGCCTACACGCAAGCGGTGGGCAGCGCGGCGCCCTCCCCTCGCCCTCGTCGGGGCCGCGGCGCCGGCGGCTGAGGCTAACTCCGTCCCGCCGCCCCCCTCGCCTCCCTCTGCCCCGTTCTCCGCCCGCAGATAATGCAGCAGCAGGCGGCCCTGATGGCCGCGGCGCAGGGGACCTGCCTCAACCCCATGGCCGCCATCGCCGCTGCCCAGATGCAGCAAATGGCCGCCTTCAACGTCGGCGGGCTGGTGGCCGCGCCGCTGACTCCGTCCTCGGGTACGCGGCCCCCGGGGAGGGCAGGGCGCGGAGCCGTGCGCTGGGTGGCGGCGTCGGCCCCCCGGCGCTGACGCCCGCTGCCCGGTCCGCAGGGACGAGCACGCCGCCCGGCATCAGCACGGCGCCCGTGCCCAGCATCGCCGCGCCGCTCGGGGTGAACGGCTTCAGCCCGCTGCCGCCGCAGAGCAACGGGCAGCCCGCCTCCGAGACCATCTACGCCAACGGCATCCACCCCTACCCAGGTGGGCGCCGGAAACGCCCTCCGTGGGCTCGTGCGTGGCGGCGGCGGCAGCGACGGGGGGCTCCGAGCTGGTGACGGTTTGCGGTGACGGGCGCGAGCGCAGGGAGCGCCTGCGCTCGGTTCCCACGGGAA